>NC_041381.1:212648491-212672380 GCF_002162155.2 Triticum dicoccoides | reverse complement strand
GGGGGGAACGAACTGCCCCTGTTTTCCCCTGCTTATAAAGAGGGAGGGGCGGACGTTTCGCCCTTCCGAATAAAGAAACCACCCACGATCTCTCCCACGATGCCGCATTCGACGCGTGCTGTTAGGGAGGGTGCGGTGGATACGGAGTCAGATACGGCGTAACCCAGGCCGCGTGTGCCCGTGCCCTGTTTTGGGCCTGGCCCAACAGCGCTCGGCACCGTGTATGGCCCAGGCCCGGGGGCTCTTGTCGGTGTACTAGAATAGGGGTACCCTAGTATCCCGAACTTGTGCACGGGCAGTTGCAGCACCCCGCGACAAGGCTTGCCGGGCGACCGCCAAGGTCCTCCATAGTTCCTTTGGAGCCATTCAAGAACAAAGTATTCAAGACAAGGCCCCGGCAAGAGGAGCTTGCCGGGAAGGCCAACCAAGGCATCCCAAGGAACTTGCCGCGACGCGCCACGCGTCCCGGCAAGGCGACAAGGCCCCGGCAAGAGGAGCTTGCCGGGAAGACCAACCAAGGCATATCAGGGCCCGGTGAGCGACAAGCTTTCGGACCCGACAAGACAACGGCCGTGGCAAGGTGCTTGCCGCGGCAGGCGGCCACTCTGTGCCCACGCTCCAGCGCATCCACCAACGTGTCGCTCTGGGGGCCTTTCCAGGCGCGCGTGGCGGGAGGCTGTGCAGCCAGTGGTGCGCGGTGGCATGCGAAGCTGACAAGATCGCCATCGTGGCGAGCGGTGGCATCCCTGACGGTACCTTTCTGCACTGTTTGGGCGACGCAGACGGGCATTTAATGCCCTTGTCCCCTGCCGTCAGGGTTAGGTAGGGTGCACTGTACAAGTAACTGTACCAACCACCTCTCTTTTTACATTTTTACCCTTCTCCGCGTTGCCACCTGTCAGTGACCCCTTGAGCATATAAAAGGAGGCCCATGCGCAACGTAGAGGAGGTTCGGATCATTCGGAAGCCAGAGAAACACTTAGCTCTCTTGAGCAAGAACATAATAGAATCAGACAAGCAGCAGTAGGAGTGTTATCTCTCCGGAGAGCTCCGAAGCTGGGTAAACTGCTCGTGTGCTTCACCTCGATCTGCCCTTCGTGTGACCTCCGCCCCCCGCCGAACCGAAAGGGGCTCGGTCCGCCAGCCCCATAGGTGTTCGTGGATCAGTTTCCCCGACAAGTATATATCAACTTTTCTTGCACAGAGGGCATACCAGACAACGTCAATCATAATAAGGTGAAGTAAACACATCAATCATGTATGTTAACAAAATCGTGAAGTTTTCATTTATCCCTATAGTTCACATGATTGTGAGAGATAATAAATTAAATGGTGATGTGACTGATTACAACTTTCCTACTTAAAAAACTCTATTCTGTCATGGCTTCCTCTTGTGGCTCTACTGCAAATTCTTTCCTGCAGACTTAAAAAAATGAACTTGTCATAAATGTAACTGAGGAGGGTGTACTCAAATCTATACTTCAGCATAGAAATAATCCTCTGGAAAAGCAAGGAATTAGCTTAAGGCCCTTTGTATATGCACCAAACTTAAAAATTAGGATTCTCAGCGAACAAAATATGACAAAGGGTACAATTCCATATAAATCTAGTTATCTGAGTACACGGCAAATCTAATTAAAAAAATGGAGATTGCATGTCAAGATGAGTGTGAGGACAGCCTCGGAGATCGTTCACCATGCGCCTAGTACTCACAACAAAACATTAATCACTTCCTCCCATTAAATCCAAACTCCTTTATCTAGAACATGAACAAATTGAATGGGTAGGAAGCATGTGTCCATGGATTGGGAGTTAACAAACACCAATATTCTGAAGAAGTGAGAATTATCTGATAATTGAGGAGAGCTTACCCGTTGCCTACTTATGAACTTTGGCAACCCCTTGGTAGACAGCATGAGAACAGAACACAGCAAAACACATGTCCGAGACAACTGATAGAAAATGAAAATAGCATTGTATAATATACGAAGAGCATGAGAACCTATACATAGGTAAGCATTGAGAGCCATATTCCCATGTAGTTAAAACTCACAATCACATGCAAGCAACTAACCAATAATCATAGAAGGTATTACTTTGACAATACTTGCAGTTAAGCAACCGATTTTATTTGAAGCAAGGGCAGATAGCAGAGCATAATGAACTCTATGCAGAATATTCATGAAAAGAACGGACTAATTCATGCAAATTGGCAAAAATATTCTCATGTGGCAATGATTCTGACCATCAAGGGGGCAGTATTGGATGCCTTTACTGAACTTAAGTAATCTTCTGCTTCATCCATTCTTCCCTCTTTAATTAAGAAACTTTTGGGAGATCGACAAATAATAGATACGAAGAGATCGAGCAGTGGACTGCTCATAAAAGTATAGATCCAAACTTCTCTGAACAGAACCCAATGCACATATATGTATAAGTTCAGCAGAGCAGATCGTTCAAGATCAAGTTCAATATGTCAATAATAAAATTATTGTCCTTTAGATTCCAAAATGAAAAAAAAGTTAGGGAAAGAGTCATGCATTACCCATTTAGCTTGCACACAGGAATACTGACGCCGACGATAGGAAGAAGTTCAGTTTGCACAATGCAACAAAATTCCACGTGCTTAAGGTGGCGCTAGCAGTATTGAGATGACAGGAGAGACATGAGTAAGGAAAGTAGTTTGGTGGTACATGGGAACATACCTCAACTGAAAATAGGGTTCTTCTTCCTCTCTTACCGCAAACCATGCCGACCAGCTCACCGTGCTCCAGGCCGAAGGAAAAGGAGGAGGTACTAAGGGCTGGACCATGGGCGGCGGCGGCAAGATTCTTCATGACGCCACGACTGTGCGGGGTGGCGGGCGTGTGAAGCCGATGCAGACGACCGATGGTGGTCATCCGAGCAAAGCCCATGCGGGAGCCAGCGAAGCATTGGCATGTGGTGGTTCTGTCCAGGCACGATGCGGTGGCATTGCATCGAACCCAATCTTGGCATGGAGGTCGCTCGCGCCGGATCTCGGTTTCAACAACCGCATCTCGATAAAAAATACATACGTGCGAAGATGAGATGCGTGAGGAACTGAGAGATGATGCATCTGGGCTCTTCTTCCAGTTATAAAAGGGATGCATCTTACGTTACGAATAGGAAAGGGTGGATAGCTTCGTTGACAGAACTCCAAACGCATCAATTAAAAACTGAATCCTAAGCAAATGACGGATCGGTTCAGTGGCCAGGTTGGCTGCATACTAAAATAATCTTGTGGAAACAATGGGTCGCTTTCGGTGACCTGGATCTTTGCGTACTAATGAAAAACCGAGTCCCATGATTTGTTGATGGAATTGTGTGGGCGCCAGCTGTTGTGTTAGTGATGATGTGGCTGCATATAAAATCAGTTTCGGCTTAGATGGCATGGTTGCTGATGTGGACAGCTTGCATGTTGAGATAAATAAGGTAGTGGGGGTGAACTTCTTAGGTATATAGGATTCAAGGACAACCATAAGCCTAAGCGTTGGGATGCCCCGGAAGGCATCCCCTCTTTCGTCTTCGTCTATCGGTAACTTTACTTGGAGCTATATTTTTATTCACCACATGATATGTGTTTTGCTTGGAGCGTCTTGTATAATATGAGTCTTTGCCTTTTAGTTTACCACAATCATCCTTTCTGTACACACCTTTTGGGAGAGATACACATGATTCGTAATTTATTAGAATACTCTATGTGCTTCACTTATATCTTTTGAGCTAGACAGTTTTGCTCTAGGGCTTCACTTATATCTTTTTAGAGCACGGCGGTGGCTTTATTTTGTAGAAATTACTGATCTCTCATGCTTCACTTATATTGTTTTGAGAGTCTTTTAGAACAGCATGGTATTTTCTTTGGTTATAAAATTAGTCCTAATATGATGGGCATCCAAGTTGGGTATAATAAAAACTATCATAGAAAGTGAATTGGATGCTATGATCAATTTGATGCTTGATAATTGTTTTGAGATATAAATTTGGTAATATTAGAGTCATGCTAGTTGGGTAATTATTAATTTGAAGAATACTTGTGTTGAAAGTTTGTGATTCCCGTAGCATGCGCGTATGGTGAACCTTTATGTGATGAAGTTGGAGCATGATTTATTTATTGAATGTCTTCCTTATGTGTGGAGGTCGGGATCGCGCGATGGTTAACTCCTACCAACCCTTCCCCTAGGAGCATGCGTGTAGTACTTTGTTTTGATTACTTGTAGATTTTTGCAATAAGTATATGAGTTCTTCATGACTAATGTTGAGTCCATGGATTATATGCACTCTCACCCTTCCACCATTGGTAGCCTCTCTTGTGCCACGCAACTTTCGCTGGTACCATACACCCACCTTATACCTTCCTCAAAACAACCACCATACCTACCTATTATGGCATTTCCATATCCATTCCGAGATATATTGCCATGCAACTTTCCACCATTCCGTTATTATGACACGCTCCATCATTGTCATTTTGCTTTTGCATGATCATGTAGTTGACATCGTATTTGTGGAAAAGCCACCTTGATAATTCTTTCATACATGTCACTCTTGATTCATTGCATATCCCGGTACACCGCCGGAGGCATCCACATAGAGTCATATTTTGTTCTAAGTATTGAGTTGTAATTCTTGAGTTGTAAGTAAATAAAAGTGTGATGATCTTCATTATTAGAGCATTGTCCAAAGTGAGGAAAGGATGATGGAGACTATGATTCCCCCACAAGTCGGGATGAGACTCCGGACTTATAAAAAAAGAGGGGGGGAGGACAAAGAAGCCCACCTAAAAAATGAGAGAAAAAGAGAGAAGGGACAATGTTACTATCCTTTTACCACACTTGTGCTTCAAAGTAGCACCATGATATTCATGATAGAGAGTCACTTATGTTGTCACTTTCATATACTAGTGGGAATTTTTCATTATAGAACTTGGCTTGTATATTCCAATGATGGGCTTCCTCAAAATGCCCTAGGTCTTCGCGAGCAAGCAAGTTGGATGCTCACCCGCTTAGTTTCTTTTTGATCTTTCATACACTTATATCTCTAGTGCATCCGTTGCATGGCAATCCCTACTCACTTACATTGATATCTATTAATGGGCATCTGCTACGTCTTGAGCTTGCGTTGGTTTTCCTTGAAGAGGAAAGGGTGATGCAGCAATAGTAGCGTAAGTATTTCCCTCAGTTTTTGAGAACCAAGGTATCAATCCAGTAGGAGGCTCCTCAAAAGTCCCACACACCCACACAAACAAACAAAGAACTCGCAACCAACGCAATAAAGGGGTTGTCAATCCCTTCACGGCCACTTGCAAAAGTGAGATCTGATAGAGATAATATGATAAGATAAATATATTTTTGGTATTTTATAGTATAGATGTAAAAAGTAAAGATGCAAATAAAAGTAGATTGAAAGCTTATATGATAAAAGATAGACCCGAGGGCCATAGGTTTCACTAGAGGCTTCTCTCAAGATAGCATAAGTATTACGGTGGGTGAACAAATTACTGTCGAGCAATTGATAGAAAAGCAAATAATTATGAGATTATCTAGGCATGGTCATGTATATAGGCATCACGTCTGCGACAAGTAGACCGACTCCTGCCTGCATCTACTACTATTACTCCACACATCGACCGACTCCTACCTGCATCTAGAGTATTAAGTTCATAAGAACAGAGTAACGCATTAAGAAAGATGACACGATGTAGAGGGATAAACTCGAGAAATATGATATAAACCCCATATTTTTATCCTCGATGGCAACAATACAATATGTGCCTTGCTGCCCCTCCTGTCACTGGGAAAGGACACTACAAGATTGAACCCAAAGCTAAGCACTTCTCCCATGGCAAGAAAGATCAATCTAGTAGGCCAAACCAAACTGATAATTCAAAGAGACTTGCAAAGATAACTCAATCATACATAAAAGAATTCAGAGGAGATTCAAATATTTCTCATAGATAAACTTGATCATAAACCCACAATTCATCGGATCTCGACAAACACACCGCAAAAAGAGTTTACATCGAATAGATCTCCACAAGAGAGGGGGAGAACATTGTATTGAGATCCAAAAAGAGAGAAGAAGCCATCTAGCTAATAACTATGGGCCCGAAGGTCTGTGGTAAACTACTCACAACTCATCGGAGGGGCTATGGTGTTGATGTAGAAGCCCTCCATGGTCGATTCCCCCTCCGATGGAGCACCGGCGAAGGCTCCAAGATGGGTCTCGCGGATACAGAAGGTTACAGTGGTGGAAATTGTGTTTCGTTCGCTCCCTGGATGTTTTCAGGGTATGTAGGTATATATAGGAGGAAAAAGTATGTCGGTGGCTGCTTGTGGGGCCCAGGAGATAGGGGCGCACCCTCCTGTCTCCTGGCTGCCTCGCAAGCTTCTTGACTTGCACTCCAAGTTCTCTGGATCACGTTCGTTCCAAAAATCACGCTCCCGAAGGTTTCATTCCGTTTGGACTCCTTTTGATATTCCTTTTCTTTGAAATACTGAAATAGGCAAAAAAAACAGCAATACGGGCTAGGCCTCCGGTTACTAGGTTAGTCCCAAAAATGATATAAATGTGTAAAATAAAGCCCATAAACATCCAAAAGGGGTAATATAATAGCAAGGAACAATCAAAAATTATAGATACATTGGAGACGTATCAAGCATCCCCAAGCTTAATTCCTGCTCATCCTCGAGTAGGTAAATGATAAAAACATAATTTTTGATGTGGAATGCTACCTAGCATAATTCTCAATGTAATTTTCTTTATTGTGGCATGAATGTTTAGATCCAAATGATTCAAAATAAAAGTTCATATTGATAAAAGAAATAGTAAAATTTCAAGCATACTAATCAAAGCAATCATGTCTTCTCAAAATAACATGGCTAAAGAAAGTTCATCCCTACAAAATCATATAGTTAGGCTATGCTTCATTTTTGTCACACAAAAATGTTCCCAAATTCTACACCCCCGATGACAAGCCAAGAAATTGTTTCGTACTTAAATAATCTCAAACTTTTTCAGCTTTCACGCAATACATGAGCGTGAGCCATGGATATAGCACTATGGGTGGAATAGAATATGATGATGGGGATTGTGTGGAGAAGACAAAAAAGGAGAAAGTCTCACATTGACGAGGATAATCAACGGGCTATGGAGATGCCCATCAATTGATGTCAACATGAGGAGTAGGGATTGCCATGCAACGGATGCACTAGACCTATGAATGAATGAAAGCTCAACAAAAGAAAACTAGTGGGTGTGCATCCAACTTGCTTGCTCACGAAGACCTAGGGCATTTGAGGAAGCCCATAGTAGGAATATACAAGCCAAGTTCTATAATGAAAAATTCCCACTAGTATATGAAAGTGACAACATATGAGACTCACTATATGAAAAACATGGTGCTACTTTGAAGCACAAGATATGAGACTCACTACATGAAGAACAAGGTGCTACTTTGAAGCACAAGTGTGGAAAAAGAGATAGTAACATTGCCCTTTTTATTTATTTTCTTTCTTTTCTTTTCTTTTCTTTTCTTTTTTCTTTTCTTTTTCTTTTCTTTTTTTTCTTTGGCCTTTCTTTTTTTCTTTTGGCCTTTCTTTTTTTTTTCTTTTTTTCTTTTTGGGCAATGCTCTAATAATGATGATCATCACACTTTTATTGATTACAACACATGAATTACAACTCAAAACTAGAACAAGATATGACTCTATATGAATGCCTCCGGCGGTGTACCGGGATGGTGCAATGAATCAAGAGTGACATGTATGAAAAATTATGCATGGTGGCTTTGCCACAAATACGATGTCAACTACATCATCATGCAATGGCTATATGACAAAAGTAATGTATGTCATGATGATGAACGGAACGGTGGAAAGTTGCATGGCAATATATCTCGGAATGGCTATGGAAATGCCATAATAGGTAGGTATGGTGGCTGTTTTGAGGAAGATATAAGGAGGTTTATGTGTGATAGAGTGTATCATATCACGGGGTTTGGATGCATCGGCGAAGTTTGCACCAACTCTCAAGGTGAGAAAGGGCAATGCACGGTACCGAAGGGCTAGCAATGGTGGAAAGGTAAAAGTGCGTATAATCCATGGACTCAACATTAGTCATAAGAACTCATATACTTATTGCAAAAATTTAGAACTCATCAAAAATCAAGCACTACGCGCATGCTCCTAGAGGGATAGATTGGTAGGAAAAGACCATCGCTCGTCCCCGACCGCCACCCATAAGGATGCACAAGCCAGGTACACTTCATGTTTCAAATTTGTTACACAACTTTAACCATACATGCATGCTACGGGACTTGCTAACTTCAACACAAGAATTTTTAAATTCATAATCACCCAACTAGCATGACTTTAATATCACTACCTCCCTATCTCAAAACAATTGTCAAGTATCAAATTGATCATAGCATCCAATTCACTTCCTATGATAGTTTTTATTATACCCAACTTGGATGCCTACCATTCTAGGACCAATTTTATAACCATAGCAAATACCATGCTGTTCTAAAAGACTCTCAAAATAATATAAGTGAAGCATGAGAGACTAGCAATTTCTACAAACTTAATCCACCGCCGTGCTCTAAAAGATATAAGTGAAGCACTAGAGGAAAAACTATCAAGCTCAAAAGATATAAGTGAAGCACATAGCATATTCTAGCAAATTCTAATCAAGTAGGCTTCTCCCAAAAGATGTGTATAGAAAGGATGATTGTGCTAAACGAAAAAGAAAAGACTAATATAATACACGACGCTCCAAGCAAAACACATATCATGTGGCGAATAAAAATATAGCTCCAAGTAAAATTACCAATGAACGAAGACGAAAGAGGGGATGCCTTCCCTGGGCATCCCCAAGCTTAGGCTTTTGGATATTATTCAATATCTTGGGGTGCCTTGGGCATCCCCAAGCTTAGGCTCTTGCCACTCCTTATTCCATAGTCCATCAAAGCTTTACCCAAAACTTGAAAACTTCACAACACAAAACTCAACAGGAAATCTTATAAGCTCCGTTAGTGAAAGAAAACAAAACCACCACATAAGGTACTGTAATGAACTTATTATTTATTTATTTTGGTGTTAAACCTACTGTATTCTCACTTCTCTATGGTTTATAAACTATTTTACTAGCCATAGATGCATCAAAATAAGCAAACAACACACAAAAACAGAATCTGTCAAAAACAGAACAGTCTGTAGTAATCTGTAACTAACGCAAACTTCTGGAACTCTAAAAATCCTACAAAACTAGAAAGTCCTGGAAAATTTGTCTATTGATCAGCAGCAAAAAGAATCAACGCAAAATCACGTTTTTGTGATTTAACAAAACTAATTTTGTGCGCGCAAAGTTTCTGTTTTTCAGCAGAATCAATTTAACTATCATCATAGGTTATCCTATAGGTTCTACTTGGCACAAACACTAATTAAAACATAAAAACACATCTAAACAGAAGGTAGATGCAAAATTTATTACTAAATAGGAACAAAAAAAAACACAAATAAAATTGGGTTGCCTCCCAACTAGCGCTATCGTTTAACGCCCCTAGCTAGGCATAAAAGCGAAGATAGATCTAAGTAGTGCCATCTTTGATTTTCAGTTTTTAGCGGAGTCATGCTCGAATCCGGGAGGTTCTTTACGTTTCCCTTCATACTCGGAAATTTTTAGATCTAAAGAATCCAACCGCTTATTGCAAAGAGTAATCAACATATTCATGCGGTGAAAATTTCCGCTAACACTTTTAAGAGGCTCAAGAGACTTTTGTAAGATTTTTGTTACTTCGCAAATCTTTCCAAACACTTGTGTCTCTTCTTGGGTAGGATGAGGTCCTCCCTTTTGAGGTAGTGTTCCCATTATTCCCTCTATAATTTTATGCACAATACTAGGATCAATTTAAATAAAATTTCCCTTGGCAATGCAATCCAAGAGTTGTCTATGCGCCATGTTTAACCCAACATAAAAATTGCAAAGAAGAATTCTAAAGTTCACCTCTAGGGTGCACTTGCAATAAGATTCCATCATCCTATACCAAGCATCTTTTAAGTTTTCTCCTTGCCTTTGCTTGAAGTGAAGAACTTCAAACTCGGGAGACATAGGAGTGGATAAGGAACTAGCCATAACGACAAGGCAAACGATCTAACAAACGAGCAACCGAAAAAGGCAAGCGAAAAAGAGGGGAGAAGATTGGGAAAGAAAGGGCGAATAAAACGGCAAGGGTGAAGTGGGGGAGAGGAAAATGAGAGGCAAATGGCAATAATGTAAATGCGAGGGAGATGAGTTTGTGATGGGTACTTGGTATGTCTTGACTTGAGCGAAGACCTCCCCGGCAACGGCGCCAGAAATCCTTCTTGCTACTGAAAGAACATGCGGTGCCCCCTGTTTGGTTTTGGCAATTGATGACAATCTCTATGGACTAATGGTTGCCTTGAGTTATATTTGAAGGGTTTGTCCATAGGCTTTTCTTGGAGTCCATGTGTTGGTTTCAAGGAGTTTATGATTTGACCAAGGTGCTATTAAGGAATTATCCAAAGATTGGTCATGTGAGTGTTGAGCTTATTGCAAGCATGTCTTGAAGAAGAAGATTATGTGATCATTCATGTTTACCTTCAAGACATCATCCAAATGAAGAGAGTTGGAAAGATTCAAGGTTAATCTAGTCTAAGTACAAAGAGTGATTCAAGTTGATCAACACACAAAGCGCACAAGTTGTACCGAGAGGGACCAAGTGTTCCCGTGGTATGGTAAGCATTGTCCATTACGCTTTGTGTACTAACCCATGGTCTATGTGAGAGTTCTTTGTGGGGTTAGGTATGATTCCATGGTCTTGCGTCAAGAGGAAGATCCCATACAACCCATGGAGGATGACATCAAGTGGTGATCGTCATCAAGTTTGCTGTGCGCAAGTTCAAGTGGAGCAACACGAAGAGTGGCTCACCCATAATGGAGTATGGGGGAGCAATCAAGTTTGAATCTTTCCATCCACTGTGGTGTCAATGGACTTGTGAAGATGTGCCGAAGAGTCGCTCACCCATAGTGGACTATGGGGGAGCAATCATCTAGTCTTCATCGAGCTAACGCAATCAAGAAAGGTGGTCCAACTTGAGGGAGTCAAGATCGTCTTCGTCTAGCTCAAGTGGACCATGTGCAAGGCAAAGGTTTGCCCTTGATAGGTTTTCTATTTTACCGGTCTCGTGGTGGTAGTTGGGAGACCGGGTTATAGGATCGTTTGCCGTACTATCAAGGGGGGCTCTCAAGTTGGTAGCTTGATCGTATCGTTAGTAGAGAGCTCAAACCATTGCATCCTTGCATCATGTTTCTTTGTTCTTGTTTGGTTCTCTTTTTGAGTCTTAGAGCTTATGGTCATCTTGATGACAAGCTTGAGTTCATCGAAAACGGAGTTCGCATGCGTCTTCTATGATGTTTTTGGTGTTGGAGGTTTTACCGGTCTTATCCAAGGAAGGGTTCTCACCATTTTCTGATGTGCCTTTTCTCATTTGCTTCTTATTGATATTTCTATCAAGTTTGTGTTAGCCCTTGTTGCTAGCTTTCCAACAAACTTGGTTTCGTTGAATTCGGAGCTCGTATGCGAAAGTTGTGGCTGTTTTGATATTGCCTGTTTTACATAGAGAGGTTGTACCGCCCCGTAGAGAGGTTGTACCGGTTGACCGGTACAACCGGTGTTTGGAGCGGTTGTACCGCTCCAGAATTGGTCCGGAGGTTGTATCGGCCATGTACCGCTCTACCACCGGACTAGTTTCTGTTTTGGAGCGGTTCTTGGGCGGTTGTTGACCGGTTTAACCGGTACTACCAGTTCCCCAGGCTGTTGTACCGCTTAGAGCTTTTCACAGGTTGGTTTTTCCTCTGCTTTGGCCGGTTGTACCGGTTCGTGCACCGGTTGTACCGGTCCTACAGGTTTCTGCACATAACGGGCAGATTCGTGGGGACCTATTTAAGGGGGTCTTCTTCCCCAATGGTTCCCCATCATCTCTTGAGCTTGTTTTTGCCCCCATTGTTGACCTTCTTTGAGCTTGCTAACTCTCAATCCCTCCATGGATTCTTGCTAGTTTTTGAGGGAAAAGAGAGAGGAGATCTAGATCCACACTTCCACCAATCACTTTCTCCTCTATGTGAGGGGAACCCCTTGGATCTAGATCTTGGAGTTCTTTGTGTTCTCCTTCTTGTTCTTTCTCTTACTTTCCTCCCTAGCATTAGTTGCTTTGGTGGGATTTGAGAGAGAAGGACTTGGGTACTCTGTGTGCCCTTGCCACTGCATTTGTGCATCGGTTTGAGTTCTCCACGGTGATACGTGGAAGTGAAGCTTGAGAAGCTTATTACTCTGGGGTGTTTGGGCACCCTAGAGCTTGTTCCTCTGGGGTGCCTTGGCGCCCTAGACGGTTGGTGGTGTTAGGAGCTCAATCATTATGGTGTAAAGCTCCGGGCAAGCATCGGGGTCTCCAATTAGGTTGTGGAGATCACCCTGAGCAATTTGACGGGTACCGGTGACCGCCCCCAAGGGTTGCCAAAGTATACGGGTTCGGTGACCGCCCCCAAGGGTCACCATTTGTACGGGTTCGGTGACCGCCCTCAAGGGTCCCTTAGTGGAATCACGGCATCTTGCATTGTGCGAGGGCATGAGGAGATTACGGTGGCCCTAGTGGCTTCTTGGGGAGCATTGTGCCTCCACGCCGCTCCAAACGGAGATTAGCATCCGCAAGGGTGTGAACTTCGGGATACATTGTCGTCTCCGCGTGCCTCGGTTATCTCTTACCCGAGCCCCTGTACTTATGCACTTTACTTTGTGATAGCCATATTGTTCTTTGTCATATATATTGCTATCACATAGTTGCTTATCTTGCTTAGCATAAGTTGTTGGTGCACATAGGTGAGCCTAGTTGTTGTAGGTTTTGTGCTTGAAAAATTAACCGCTAGGTTTATTCCGCATTTGTTCAAGCCTAAACTGTAATTATATTAAAGCGCCTATTCACCCCCCCCCTCTAGGCGACATCCTCGATCTTTCAATTGGTATCAGAGCCTCGTCTCTCTTTGTTGGGCTTAACCGCCTAGAGAGTAAAGATGTCGACTAGAGGTTTAGGTTTCTCTGACACTCTTAGTTTTGATGGCACAAATTTTGATGTTTGGGTAATTCGCATGCTTAACCTCTTTAGGGTCATGGACCCAAATTTAGAGCGAATTGTAGATATGGGTTTTTCTCCTCCAAAGGATCCCCAAAGATTATCTTTAGAGGATGAGAAAAACTCTTATCTCAATGCTCAAGCTTCTAATGTGCTTTTCGATGCTTTGAGCAATGTAGTTATATTTCAACTCATGCCGTTCCAGGATGCTCATGAGTTATGGACAAAGCTTCAAGATAAATATGGTGTGTCCAAGATTTGTGGGGATGATTGTTCTCCCTCCACCTCCGGTCGTTTAGTCTTCTCAACTTCTTCTACTTCACCTACATGTGGTTTGCCACAAGGTAATGATATGGTGAGTAGTGTTGGTCATTGCAATGATGATAGTATGCTTATTGTGGATGATCCTTCATCACTATATTATTGCACTGCTCCTTCTTTGGGCTTTAACACTTCGAGCACTCCAAATGTTTCACATGCTTGTGTTGATAGTCCTTGCATATCATGTAGAAATTGCTTGACTAAATCTCATGATGATATGCTTGCTATGTCTTGTTGCCATGATAAAAATGCATCTATTTCCTCGAATTGTTGTGCTAACAATGTAGAGGAAACCCAACACTCTATGTGTTGATGTAGAAGCCGTCCGTGGTCGATTTCCCCTCCAACGGAGCGCCGACAAAGACTCCAAGATGGGATCTCGCGGATACAGAAGGTTACGGCGGTGGAAATTGTGTTTCGTTGGCTCCCTGGATGTTTTCGGGGTACGTAGGTATATATGGGAGGAAGAAGTACGTCGGTGGCCGCCTGTGGGGCCCAGGAGATAGGGGGCGCGCCCAGAGGGGGTGAGTGCGCCCTCCTGTCTTCTGGCCGCCTCGCAAGCTTCTTGACTTGCACTCCAAGTTCTCCGGATCACGTTCGTTCCAAAAATCACGGTCCCGAAGGTTTCATTCCGTTTGATATTCCTTTTCTTCGAAATACTGAAATAGGCAAAAAAACAACAATACGGGCTGGGCCTCCGGTTAGTACGTTAGTCCCAAAAATGATATAAATGTGTAAAATAAAGCCCATAAACATCCAAAAGGGGTAATATAATAGCATGGAACAATCAAAAGTTATAGATACATTGGAGACATATCAGCATCTCCATAGCCCGTTGATACGCCTAGTTGATGTGAGACTATCTTCTCCTTTTTGTCTTCTCCACAACCACCATTCTATTCCACATATAGTCCTATGTCCATGGCTCACGCTCATGTATTGCGTGAAGATTGAAAAAGTTTGAAAATACTAAAGTATGAAGCAATTTCTTGGCTAAAACCAGGGTTGTGCATGATTTAAATATTTTGTGTGATGAAGATAGAGCATAGCCAGAGTATATGATTTTGTAGGGATAACTTTCTTTGGCCATGTTATTTTGAGAAGACATGATTGCTTTGTTAGTATGCTTGAAGTATTACTATTTGTATGTCAATATGTACTTTTATCTTGAATCATTTGGATCTGAACATTCATGCCACAATAAATAAAATTACATTGAGAAATATGCTAGGTAGCATTCCACATCAAAAATTCTGTTTTTATCATTTACCTACTCGAGAACGAGCAGGAATTAAGCTTGGGGATGCTTGATACGTCTCCAACGTATCTATAATTTTTGATTGTTCCATGCTATTATATTACCCGTTTTGGATGTTTATGGGCTTTACTTTACATTTTTATATCATTTTTGGGACTAACCTACTAACCTGAGGCCCAGCCCAAATTGCTGTTTTTTTGCCTATTTTAGTGTTTCGAAGAAAAGGAATATCAAACGGAGGCCAAACGGAATGAAACCTTTGGGAGCGATCTTTTTGGAACAAATGCAATCCAGGAGACTTGGAGTGGACATCAAGAAGCAGCCGAGGCGGCCACAAGGGTGCCAGGCATGCCCTAGGGGGGTGGGCGCGCCCCCCACCCTTGTGGGCCCCTCCTAGCTCCCCTGACCGACTTCCTTCGCCTATATATACTTGCATACCCTGAAAACATCGAGGAGCACCACGAAACCCTATTTCCACCGCCGCAACCTTCTGTATCCGCGATATCCCATCTTGGAGCCTTCGCCGGCGCTCCGCCTGAGGGGGAATCGATCATGGAGGGCTTCTACATCAACACCATAGCCTCTCTGATGAGTTGTGAGTAGTTTACCACATACCTTCGGGTCCATAGTTATTAGCTAGATGGCTTCTTCTCTCTCTTTGAATCTCAATACAAAGTTCTCCTTGATCTTCTTGGAGATCTATTCAATGTAACTCTTTTTGCGGTGTGTTTTTCGAGATCTGATGAATTGTGGGTTTTTGATCAAGTTTATCTATGAGAAATATTTGAATCTCCTCTGAATTCTTTTATGTATGATTGGTTATCTTTGCAAGTCTCTTCAAATTATCAGTTTGGTTTGGCCTACTAGATTGATCTTTCTTGCAATGGGAGAAGTGCTTAGCTTTGGGTTCAATCTTGCGGTGTCCTTTCCCAGTGACAGCAGGGGTAGCAAGGCATGTATTGTATTGTTGCCATCGAGGATAAAAAGATGGGGTTTATATCATATTGCTTGAGTTTATCCCTCTACATCATGTCATCTTGCTTAATGCGTTAGTCCGTTCTTATGAACTTAATACTCTAGACGCATGCTGTATAGCGGTCGATGTGTGGAGTAATAGTAGTAGATGCAGAATCGTTTTGGTCTACTTGTCGCGGATGTGATGCCTATATACATGATCATGCCTAGATATTCTCATAACTATGCACTTTTCTATCAATTTCTCGCAGTAATTTGTTCACCCACCGTAATACTTATGCTATCTTGAGAGAAGCCACTAGTGAAACCTATGGCCCCTGGGTCTATCTTTTATCATATAAGTTTACAATCTACTTTATTTTGCAATCTTTACTTTTCAACCTATATCATAAAAATACCAAAAATATTTATCTTATCTTATTATCTCTATCAGATCTCACTTTTGCAAGTGGTCGTGAAGGGATTGACAAACCCTTTATCACGTTGGTTGCGAGGTTCTTGTTTGTTTGTGTAGGTACGAGGGACTTGCGTGGATCCTCCTACTGGATTGATACCTTGGTTCTCAAAAACCGAGGGAAATACTTACGCAACTTTGCTGCATCACCCTTTCCTCTTCAAGGGAAAACCAACGCAGTGCTCAAGAGGTAGCAGTATGCTTACCCGAGACTGGTTCTACCGATGTGCTTTGCACATAGGTGGCTGGTGAGTGTCTGTTTCTCCAACTTTAGTTGATTCGAGTGTGGCTACGTCCGGTCCTTGTTGAAGGTTAAAAAACGCACTTGACGAAAAATCATTGTGGTTTTGATGTGTAGGTAAGAACGGTTCTTGCTAGAAGCCCGTAGCAGCCACGTAAAACTTGCAACAACAAAGTAGAGGACGTCTAACTTATTTTTGCAGGGCTTGCTGTGATGTGATATGGTCAAGCATGATGTGATATAAATTGTTGTATGAGATGATCATGTTCTGTAACAAAGTTATCGGCAACTGGCAGGAGCCATATGGTCGTTGCTTTATTGTATGCAATGCAATCACCATGTAATTGTTTTACTTTATCACTAAGCGGTAGTGATAGTCGTAGTAACAATAGGTGGTGATACGACAACAATGCTAAGATCATGTCACATATTTTTATTGCATGTGATGTTTATACTTTGTGCATCTTATTTTACTTAGAACGTCGGTAGCATTATAAGATGATCCCTTACTAAATTTCCAGGTACAAGTGTTCTCCCTGAGTATGCACCGTTGCTACAGTTCGTCGTGCCAAGACACCACATGATGATCGAGTGTGATAAGCTCTACGTTCACATACAACTGGTGCAAGCCAGTTTTGCACACGCAGAATACTCAGCTTAAACTTGACGAGCCTAGCATATGCAGATATGGCCTCGGAACACTGAGACCGAAAGGTCGAGCGTGAATCATATAGTAGATATGATCAACATAGTGATGTTCACCATTGAAAACTACTCCATCTCACGTGATGATCGGACTGGTTTACTTGATTTGGATCACATGATCACTTAGATGATTAGAGGGATATCTATCTAAGTGGGAGTTCTTAAGTAATATGATTAATTGAACTTTAATTTATCATGAACTTAGTACCTGATAGTATTTTGCATGTCTATGTTGTTGTAGATCAATGGCCCGTGCTACCATTCCTTTGAATTTTAATGCGTTCCTAGAGAAAGCTAAGTTGAAAGATGATGGCAGCAACTACACGCACTGGGTCCGTAACTCGAGGATTATCCTCATTGCTGCACAGAAGAATTATGCCCTGGAAGCACCACTAGGTGCCAGGCCTGCTGCAGATGCTACTGATGACGTTAAGAACGTCTAGCAGAGCAAAGATGATGACTACTCGATAGTTCAGTGTGCCATGCTTTACGGCTTAGAATCGGGACTTCAACGACGTTTTGAACATCATGGAGCATATGAGATGTTCCAAGAGTTGAAGTTAATATTTCAAGCAAATGCCCGAGTTTAGAGATATGAAGTCTCCAACAAGATCTACAACTACAAAATGGAGGAGAATAGTTCTGTCAGTGAGCACATACTCAAAATGTCTGGGTATCATAATCACTTGACTCAGCTGGGAGTTGATCTTCCAGTTGATTGTGTCATTGATAGAGTTCTTCAATCACTGCCACCAAGCTATAAAGGCTTTGTGATGAACTATAATATGCAAGGGATGAACAAGACTATTCCCGAGCTCTTCGCAATGCTAAAGGCCGCAGAGTTAGAAATCAAAACGGAGCATCAAGTGTTGATGGTCAATAAGACCACTAGTTTCAGGAAAAAGGGCAAAGGGAAGAAGGGAAACTTCAAGAAGAATGGAAAAAAGGTTGCTGCTCAAGAGAAGAAACCCAAGTCTGGACATAAGCCTAAGACTGAGTGCTTCTACTGCAAAGGGACTGGTCACTGGAAGCGGAACTGCCCGAAGTATTTGGCGGATAAGAAGGATGGCAAAGTGAAAGGTATATTTGATATACATGTTATTGATGTGTACTTAACTAATGCTCGCAGTAGCGCCTGGGTATTTGATACTGGTTCTGTTGCTCATATTTGCAACTCGAAACATGGGCTATGGATTAAGCGAAGATTGGCAAAGGACGAGGTGAGGATGCGCGTGGGAAATGGTTCCAAAGTCGATGTGATCGCGGTCAGCACGCTACCTCTACATCTACCATCGGGATTAGTTTTAGACCCGAATAATTGTTATTTTGTGCCAGCGTTGAGCATGAACATTATATCTAGATCTTGTTTAATGCGAGACGGTTATTCACTTAAATCAGAGAATAATGGTTGTTCTATTTATATGATTAATATCTTTTATGGTCATGCACCCCTGCTGAGTGGTCTATTTTTGTTGAATCTCGATAGTAGTAATACACAAATTCATAGTGTTGAAGCCAAAAGATTGAAGTTTAATAATGATAGTGCAACTTATTTGTGGCACTGCCATTTGGGTCATATTGGTGTAAAGCGCATGAAGAAACTCCATACTGATGGACTTTTGGAATCACTTCATTATGAATCACTTGGTGCTTGCGAACCGTGCCTTATGGGCAAGATGACTAAAACTCCGTTCTCCGGAACAATGGAACGAGCTACTGACTTGTTGGAAATAGTACATACCGATGTATGCGGTCCAATGAGTATTGATGCTCGCGGTGGGTATCGTTATTTTCTTACCTTCACAGATGATTTGAGCAGATATGGTTATATCTACTTAATGAAGCATAAGTCTGAAACATTTGAACAATTCAAAGAATTTCTAAGTGAAATGGAAAATCACCGTAACAAGAAAATAAAGTTTCTATGATCTGATCGTGGAGGAGAATATTTGAGTTACGAGTTTGGTATTCATTTGAAACAACATGGGTTAGTTCAACAATTAACGCCACATGGAACACCACAGCGAAATGGTGTGTCCGAACGTCGTAACCGTACTTTATTAGATATGGTGCGATCTATGATGTCTCTTATAGATTTACCGCTATCGTTTTGGGGTTATGCTCTAGAGACGGCTGCATTCACTTTAAATAGGGCACCATCAAAATCCATTGAGATGACGCCTTATGAACTGTAGTTTGGCAAGAAACAAAAGTTGTCGTTTCTTAAAGTTTGGGGCTGCGATTCATATGTGAAAAAGCTTCAACCTGATAAGCTCGAACCCAAATCGGAGAAGTGCGTCTTCATAGGATACCCAAAGGAAACTGTTGGGTACACCTTCTATCACAGATCCGAAGGCAAAATCTTTGTTGCTAAGAATGGATCCTTTCTAGAGAAGGCGGTTCTCTCGAAAGAAGTGAGTGGGAGGAAAGTAGAACTTGATGAGGTAACTGTACCTTCTCCCTTATTGGAAAGTAGTTCATCACAGAAATCAGTTCCCGTTATTCCTACACCAATTAGTGAGGAAGCTAATGATGATGATCATGAAGCTTCAGATCAAGTTACTACCGAACCTCGTAGGTCTTCCAGAGTAAGATCCGCACCAGAGTGGTATGGCAATCCTATTATGGAAGTCATGTTACTAGACCATGATGAACCTACGAACTAAGAGGAAGCGATGATGAGCCCAAATTCCGTGAAATGTCTTGAGGCCAAGAAATCTGAGATGGGATCTATGTATGAGAGCAAAGTGTGGACTTTGGTGGACTTGCCCGATGATCGGCAAGCCATACAAAATAAATGGATCTTTAAGAAGAAGACCGACGCAGACGGTAATGTTACTGTTTACAAACCTTGACTTGTTGCGAAAGGTTTTCGACAAGTTCAAGGAGTTGACAATGATGAGCCTTTCTCACCCGTAGCGATGCTTAAGTTTGTCCGAATAATGTTAGTAATTCCTGCATTTTATGATTATGAAATTTGGCAAATGGATGTCAAAACTGCATTCCTGAATGGATTTCTGGAAGAAGAGTTGTATATGATGCAACCGGAAGTTTTATCGATCCAAAGGGTGCTAGCAAAGTGTGCAAGCTCCAGCGATCCATTTATGGACTGGTGCAAGCCTCTCGGAGTTGGAATAAACGCTTTGATAGTGTGATCACAGCATATGGTTTTATACAGAATTTTGGAGAAGCTTGTATTTACAAGAAAGTGAGTAGGAGCTCTATAGCATTTCTAATCTTATATGTAGATGACATATTGTTGATTGGAAATGATATAGAATTAATGGATAGCATAAAGGGATACCTGAATAAGAGTTTCTCTATGAAAGACCTTGGAGAAGCTGCTTACGTATTAGGCATCATGTCAGGACCCCGACTCGATGTCACATCGATCTAGCCTGTAACACCTCATATCACTTTGCGGCCTCACGCACGGTATTTCCCCGGGTGTCGCCTTACCTTTGCCCGGGACCGTTTGCGCCTTTTGGCTCACGTATATGATAGTGTCGCTAGCATCCATATGATAAGGAGCCAGGGCTGACATGACTAGTCGTAAACCCAAAGTGGCACAGACTTACAGGGATAGGCATCCATGACCCAGCTCCGAACGTGTCGGTCATCAGCAAGTGGGTCCAGGCTGTAGCACTGGGCTAGCAGGACTCCGGTAAACCAGGCTGTAGCGGGCTAACAGGACTCCGGTACTCAGTGCGTGACATTTCCTCAAAGGGACAGACACAGGAACAAAGAAGGACACATGCCGGCTAGCCTAAGTGTTCTAGAGCAGTAGCAAGCTACCATGGCTCAGCGGTAACACTAGGAGACATTTCCCGGTAAGAGAGGCTACTAAAGATAAACAACTAGATAGTCAGATCCCACACATACCAAGCATTTCAATAACATACACACAATATGCTCGATATGTGCAAATACAACATGGCATCACAACATGACTCTACGACACAAGTACTTTATTTAAGGCTCAGAGAGCCATACATAACATACACATAGGTACGGGTCACACGACCCAGCATTCAAGTCATACAGTCATACAAACCAGCAGCGGAAGTAACTTGTCTGGGTACAGACAACTAGTAAAATAAAAGAGGCTTGGAAAGCCTAGCTATACTACGTGGTCCTTCACAAGCTCAGGATCACCACCTGGCCTTAGCCTACTCATTGATGTCAACGTCTACGAAGAACCCATCAGAAGGGGTTGCAGCGTCTTCTGTAAAAAATGTAGATTATAGCAACATGAGTACAAAGGTACTCAGCAAGACTTACATCAGGTCCTACATACATGCACATTATCAAGAAGGGTTGGTGGAGTTATTGCAACAAGCCAGCTTTGACTCTTGGCTAGACTATCCTACGAGACTCCAACTTGAAATGGTTTTGCGCACACGAGTCCACTACTCACCACTTCAATACACTACCGAGGATCCACCTCCGTCTTCCTACGGAAGAGCCATCCTCGGCACTCACACTTATCTTGAGGCTTTTAGTAGTTTCCATTTACTTGTCTATGAACTGTATAGGCAACCAAGTAGTCCTTTACCGCGGACGCGGCTATTCGAATAGATCATGATAACCCTGCAGGGGTGTACTTCTTCATACACGCTCTCACCACTTACCGTCGTTTACACGACATGTACTCGGCAACCTTCAAGCGGAAGCCCAACGTGGGTGTCGGCCACGACCTACCTAATCACCTAAGTCTCTAGTCTAGGTTTATCGCCTATTCGGGTTCCATCCATGAGGAGATCCGGCCGAGGTATCGCTCACAGCCCCAAACGATGTGAACAGGGTTCCCGAGATACCTAACGGGTATTCGGTACACCGTGCCACGTACCTACCGCATCACAGCCCACCCCTACGGTCAGCGCTGTCCACGGCCTCCAGTATACTACAAACACCAGAAACTACTTGCAACTCCTGGACAGAGAACTAGGGTGAATAAGAAGTCGAGAGGGTCCATTGGTTTCGGGCCCAATGCATGGTAGTAGCTGAATCTTAAATCACACACACAGATCTCAGTGCTTAAGGTCGGCTTCAATGAAACAACCCACCATGTACTCCTACATGGCCTCTCATCGATACCTTTACCAAATCATGTTCACCACACCACTTTCATTACCGACATAATCATTTCACTCTAATCCATCACCCAGATGAACCAGACCTGACACGACTCTAAGCATAGCAGGCATAGCAAGGTAGGAACAACACATACATATGGCTCAAACAACTCCTACACATGCTAGTGGGTTTCATCTAGTTACTGTGGCAATGACAGGTCATGCAGAGGAAATGGGTTCAACTACCGTAACACACAGCAGTTTGAAACGCGTTGTCTTAATGCAGTAAAAGAGAGCAGAAGCGAGAACATGGGATTGTATCGATATGATCAAATGGTTGGTTGCTTGCCTGATGATTCGATGCACTGATACGGTTCTTCGTTAGGGTAATCACGGTACTCCTCGGAGGCAGATCCTGCCACAAAGAACACCGATACACAACCATCACCAAACAATGTGCAACAATATGATGCATGCATGAAACATGGCAATATGAGTGTGTTGGGCTAATGCAACTAAGACCAGAAGGGTTTGAACCAATTTGAATCAAAGATTCAAATTTCAAACTCAAACATGGTCCTTTAAAGTGTTTTTCCTTGTTCTGCATTAAACATCAAGTTAACTTGTTTAGTCATGCATGAAAATAGTACAGATGGATAGATTGGATTTTTCTGATCATTTTTCATATATAATTTGTCTGATTTGGAGTTACAGAATAAAAGTTATGAATTTTTGAAGTTTAAACTATATTCTGGAATTTCCTATATTAGATTAAATCCAGAAAATCAATTACTGCGTCAGCCTGACGTCAGTGTGACATCAGCAGGTCAACGGGACACGTCCGGGTCAAACCTGACAGTGGGTCCCGCGTGTTAGTGTGATTAATTAAACTAAAATTAATTTAAACTAATCCTAATCAGTTAACAGGGCTGGGCCCCACCTGTCATTGACTCAGGGGAGTCAACCAGGGCCCACCCGTGGTCAAACCCGGGTCGGCTGCACCGGCGTTTAGCCGCCGGCGAGCCCGACGCGGCGGCGGAAGTGGTTTTGGCCGTTTCGGCCACCAAATGGGTCGCGGAGACCACCGGAGTGGAGCTGAGGACGAGCCGCAGCTCTTGGTGGAGTCCGTTGGGGTCGGGGTGGCCGGAGTTGGCGCCGGTGACGACTTTGGCGGCCACCGGAGTTTGGCCGAAGTCAAACTTGTCGCTAGGGGGGTCGGTGAGGTGCGGGGAGTAGCTAGTTAGGTGCTACGTGACGCGGTGAGCATGATGGACACCGTGGAGTGGTCGGAGGGTGACCGGGAGCACGTCGGCGACGAGCTCCACGGTGGTGGGTGCGGTTGAGCTCCGGGAGGTCGCTACACGGCTTGGGAGCAAGAAAAGAAGAGAGGGGAAGATGGCTAAGCTCACGGGGAGTTCAACGAAGCCCTTGGTGCGGCCGGGGACGGACCGGAGCGACGACGGCGTTGAAGGGGATCTCCGGCGACGGCGGTTCAGGCGAGGTCGTTGCGGTGGACTCGGGCGTTGCGAGCGCTCGGGGCTCGGCTTGCTCGATGAAGTGGACAGCGGCGGAGCTCCTGGACATGACGAGAGGACGCACGGGCGGCGGGGAGCGCGGCTACGACGTAGGCACGGCGGCGCTAGCGTCGGCCATGGCTGGGGGGGCTTGAGGGGGAGGAGCTGGAGAGGAGAGGG
>NC_041381.1:212597634-212648305 GCF_002162155.2 Triticum dicoccoides | reverse complement strand
CGCGCTGCGGTCGCCGTCGGGCACCTGCCTGCCTGCCTGGCCGGCAAGCAGCTCGCTGGAGCGGCGCTGGGCTGGGCCGGCAGGTGGGCCGGGTGCTGGCGCCAGGTAAGTTTTTCTATTTTTCTCTGTTTCTGCTTTTTTTAATACTTCTGCAACTTTGTTGAATTAATAAAAATACTTAGGCAACTCCTAAAATCACCAAACTACTCCTGGTCCATAGTTGGATTATTTCCAACATGAAACATTTTAGTTTGGGGATATTTGAGCATTTAAATATTTTATATAATTTTAAATGCCCAAATTCAAATATTTATGATTTAATTCACAAACCCTAAGATGGCCTAGGAAAATGTGCATCACTTTTGGCAGAAGTTCTGAACCAAGACAAAAATGATGGGCATTTTAGAAGGGCATTTCAGGTTCATTGAAAAAGTTTTTAGTAAACCCTAGTTGGTTTCAGAGGGGGCTGGGGGTTCTGTCATCCCCATTTCAGGTTTCTGATGAAAGAGTAAATATGATGCAACATTCTAATGCATGAACTAGCTAGGGTGTGACAACTCACCCCCACTCAAAAGAATCTCGTCCCGAGATTTGGGTTCTTCCGGAAAGAAGGCGGGGTACTCGAGTCGAAGACGATCCTCCCTTTCCCAAGTTGCTTCATCCTCAGAATGGTGCGACCATTGAACCTTGAGAAACTTGATATTATGACGTCGAGTGGTACGCTCGGCCTGATCGAGGATACGAATGGGGTACTCTCGATACGTGAGATTATCTTGGAGATCAAGCGTTTCGTGGTCCACTCCACGGATAGGATCCGAGAAGCAACGCCTGAGTTGAGAAACGTGGAAAACATCGTGGACTCTGGAGAGATGCGGAGGTAGTTCCAACTGGTAGGCAACTTCTCCTCGTTTAGCGAGAATGCGAAAAGGTCCAATGTAACGAGGAGCCAATTTGCCTTTGATACCGAAACGATGGGTTCCCTTCAGAGGAGTAACCCGAAGGTAAGCTTTCTCGTCAACCTCGAAAGTCATAGCCTTATGTTTTCGGTCATACTGACTCTTTTGACGAGATTGGGCTGTTTTCAACTTTTCACGAACGATGCGAACTTGCTCTTCTGCCTCCTGAATCATATCTGGGCCAAAGAATTGTCTTTCCCTGGTTTCTGACCAGTTAAGGGGTGTTTGACACCGTCGTCCATAGAGAACTTCAAAAGGGGCTTTACCCAAGCTAGATTGATAGCTGTTGTTATAGGCAAATTCGGCAAATGGAAGGCATTTGTCCCACTCCATTCCGAATGAGATAACAGAGGCTCGAAGCATGTCTTCTAGGATCTGGTTGACGCGTTCTACTTGACCACTCGATTGAGGGTGAAAAGCGGTGCTAAAGGAAAGGCGGGTTCCCATAGAATTTTGGAAACTTTCCCAAAACCGAGAGGTGAAAAGACTTCCTCGATCCGAGTTAATTTCCAAAGGAACACCATGGAGAGACACGATTCGGGAGATATATAAATCTGCCAATTGACTAGCAGTTATACTCTCACGAACAGGTAAGAAATGGGCCACTTTGGAAAGACGATCAACAACGACGAAGATAGCATTATTCCCTCTCTTGGTCCTGGGAAAACCGGTAATGAAATCCATACCAATTTTATCCCATTTCCATTCAGGAATAGCTAAGGGTTGAAGGGTGCCAGCAGGCCGTTGATGCTCTGCTTTTACACGACGACAGACGTCGCAATTAGCAATATACTGAGCAATTTCTCTCTTCATCCTAGTCCACCAGAACTTCTGGCGTAGGTCCTGATACATCTTGGTACTACCGGGATGAATGGTGAGAGGAGATTCATGAGCTTCCTTAAGGATCAATCGCCTCAGGTTTCGCACCTTGGGAACCACTAGTCGATTCTCGAAGTATACGACCCCTTGATCATCAATGGAGAAACAATTCGCAACTCCTTTCTTGATGTTTCTCTTGATGCGGGAAATTCCCGGATCTACCTTCTGTGCTTTGATGATCTGATCCGTAAGGGTAGGTTTCGCCACCAAGGTGGAAAGAAAACCTTGAGGAACAATGTGAAGGTTAAGCTTCCGAAATTCCTCATGGAGAAGCGGTTGACTTTGTTGTAACATCAGGTTGTTACAATAAGATTTACGACTTAGCGCATCAGCCATGACGTTGGCTTTCCCTGGGGTGTAGGTTATTCCTAAGTCGAAGTCTGTGATCAACTCAACCCAACGTCTTTGCCTGAGATTCAAATCCGGTTGGGTGAAGATGTACTTTAGACTTTGGTGATCAGTGAATATTTCGCAACGATTACCGAGGAGGTAATGTCGCCAGGTCTTAAGTGCATAGACTACGGCTACAAGCTCTAGATCATGAGTAGGATAATTCTCCTCATGTGGGTGCAATTGCCGTGAAGCGTAAGCAATTACGTGTCGATCTTGCATGAGAATGCAACCTAGTCCTTGTCGCGAGGCGTCGCAGTAGATAACAAAGTCCTTGGAGAAGTCTGGCGGTACCAGTACGGGAGCAGAAGTCAGGCGTCTTTTCAGTTCCTGAAAGCTGTGCTCACATTGTGGGGTCCATTCGAACTTTTTATCTTTCTTGAGGAGTTCGGTTAGAGGTTTAGCAACTTTGGAGAAGTTTTCGACAAAGCGACGGCAATAGCTCGCTAAGCCCAGAAAACTCCGAACTTGCTTGACCGATTCAGGTGGAGTCCAATTAAGGATGGCTTGAACTCGCTCAGGGTTAACAGCAATACCTTTACCAGATATTACATGACCCAGATATGTCACTTCTGACAACCAAAATTCACATTTAGAGAATTTGGCATAAAGACGATGCTCTCGAAGTTTCTTCAACACTAGCCTTAGATGTTCGGCATGTTCTTCCTCGTTCTTGGAGTAGATGAGTATATCATCGAGGTAAACCACGACAAATTTATCCAAATACTCCATGAAGATTGAGTTCATTAACCGAGAAAAGGTGGCTGGAGCGTTGGTTAAACCGAAGGACATGACGGTGTACTCGTATTGGCCATAACGAGTAACAAAGGCCGTTTTAGGAATGTCCCCGTTCCTGATTTTGATTTGATGGTAGCCCAACCTCAAATCCATTTTGGAGAAGACTGAGGATCCAGCGAGCTGATCATACAGGTCGTTGATCCTGGGAAGCGGATATTTGTTCTTGATTGTGACCAAATTGACAGGTCGATAATCTACAACCATCCGGTCCGTACCATCCTTCTTCTTGACGAAGAGGACAGGGCAAGCCCACGGAGATGAACTAGGTCGGATGAAACCCTTTTTCAAGGACTCATCGAGTTGTTTCTTAAGCTCGGCTAGTTCTAGTGGTGCCATCTTATAGGCTCTTCTAGCAATCGGGACGGTTCCTGGAATAAGGTCTATTACGAACTCAACATCCCTGTCAGGTGGAACACCTGGCAATTCCTCTGGGAAGACATCCGGGAAGTCACGGACTACCGGGACGTCCTCAAGGTCTGGCAAAGGGCTGGCGTTAAGAGAATATAACTGTCGCTTGGCTATTCGGGTCAAGACATTGACTATCTTCCCCGAGGGATGGGTGAGTTGAACAGTCCTAGAGAAGCAATCAACTTGGGCATGATGAGCTGACATCCAGTCCATTCCCAAGATGATATTAATATCCGAAGATTTAAGGGCTATCACAGATGCGAGAAAAACAAGTCTGTCGACTTGGATTTCGTTTCCATGGCTTACTCTAGAAGTTTGCCATTTGGATCCCGGAGTTTGAATTACCATAGAGGATGGCATGTCACAGAATGCGGTGTTATGCAGACGAGCATAGCTCTCGGATATAAATGAATGAGATGCTCCTGTATCGAAAAGAACAGATGCCGGGTGGCAATTAACAAGTAGCGTACCGAGAACGACGTTGGGATCCTCTTGAGCTTCTTCGGCAGAGATACAGTTGACATGGCCACGTGTAGCGGTGGCCGGCTTGGCGTGGAACACTTTTCCTGTCGGCTTGCCACGGCCAACAGTTTTAGCAGATTGGTTGGGGTTGGTCTGGGGACACTCGCGCATATAGTGGCCAGATTCCCCACACTTAAAGCAAGTCACATAACTGGTACGTGGAGGAGCGTTGTTGGTTGGACCACCATAGGGCTTGGCTGGTGCAGACTGTTGAACGGGGCGAGGCGCCTGGAAGGATGGCCTCGGTGTGAACCTGGGTGGCAGGGCAGTGTTGGGCACCCACACGCGGCGCTTCTGAGGACCAGCACCGGATGAGGAACCCACGTCACGGCCATGCTTGCATGTTGCGTCATAATCAGTCTGACCAGTCTGAGCACTGATGGCCTTGTTAACAAGCTTCTGAAAAGATGTGCACTCATGCAGACGGAGGTCGCGGCGAAGCTCAGGACTAAGTCCCTTACGGAACCTTGCTTGCTTCTTAGCATCAGTAGAAACTTCCTCAGTTGCATATCGTGCGAGGTTACCAAACTCCCTGCTGTAAGCATCCACAGAGAGTCGGCCTTGAGTGAAACTGCAAAATTCCTCACGTTTCCGGTCCATGAGACCCTCCGGAATGTGATGTTCATGGAAAGCCTCGCTGAATTCAGCCCAAGTAGTGACATGGCCTGCTGGGCGCATAGCTCCATAATTCTCCCACCATAGACTGGCGGGGCCTTCAAGATGATATGCAGCAAAGGTGACCTTGTCAGCCTCGGCTACTAGCGCGGAGTGCAGTTTGTGAGAAATACTGCGAAGCCAGTCATCAACGTCGAGAGGCTCGACGGAGTGGTGGAACGTGGGTGGATGTAACTTGATGAAATCACTGAGTGACACCACGTTAGTCCTCTGATGGTGTGCTGTGTTCTGTTCAATACGCTCCAACAAACGGTTGGTCTCCCGCTTGTTTCTTTCGGCTTCCATCATAACCTCGGCTAGGGAAGGAGGATGAGGCAGATTTGCATTCCTGACTTCACTTCCTTCGGCCTGCTCTTGAGGAGCAGGGTTAGTGCGCGTGTTGACCATCCTAGGTAAACAAGACAATGATTTAGTCAGAATGATAAGATTCCGACATAGGATACAAAATGTAAGGAATAACTTGGAATGCAAGATGATCATCCGTATGACATGGTAGATACAAAAACTGCTTCTTTATTCCATCGTCATACACACCATACAAGGTTTAGTACAAGACCAAACAAGGTACTATTACGGTGAAAAGAGGATTACATCTCATCGGAGGCATCCCAAGCTCCTATACATTATTTTTCTACACCTCCGGAAAGAGTACAAACTAGGTCATATCCCACGAGTCACGCGGGACGATAGAC
Source organism: Triticum dicoccoides (assembly GCF_002162155.2). NCBI lineage: Eukaryota > Viridiplantae > Streptophyta > Magnoliopsida > Poales > Poaceae > Triticum > Triticum dicoccoides. The sequence continues at coordinate 212,642,985 of NC_041381.1, read as the reverse complement.
GACACAGCTAGTACGAACTAGTGATACTACCACTAACTCAGACCGATCCGTAGTAGTTCTCGTAGAAATCACCTCCATAGCCTGGAAGCTCAACATGATCATCCGGGAACAGACGATCTCGCGGAGCTTGTGGACCATAGGGGCTAGGATGAGGTCTTGGACCAACAGACGGTGGCCTGCGGGGACCGCGAGGTGGGGTGATGCCTCCTACATCACGCCAACCCATCACGTCTGGCAAAGCAGATCTCACAGGATAGAGAACGCGCATATCCAAATATCCAGCTTGCACCGCCGGTGCAAACCGAGTCAACGTGGCCCAATGGTCAGCACGGGTATTGAAGAGCTCTAGCCTCAAGGCCCGATTTTCACGGTCCTTATCCTCGAGCATCTCAGCAGTGGTGCGAGTCCGTGAATCCTCCTGCGTTGGGTCAGCATAGATAGCCTGAAGATACCCTTGTGCTCCCGGAAGTGATCCTGGCATATACCGGAAATCAGAGTCCCGAAATAGGCCAGACCTGACTCGCATGATGGTCATCATAGAGTAGGCGGCGCCCTGCACAGCCATCTCAATAGTAACCCCGAGTCCATAGGAGCAGTGAGGGGGCTCGGTGGATCCAGGATAAGATGGAAATATCCTGACAGTGCAGAGATACTGGCTTTGATTAAAGTCTCGGAATTGCTCTTCGACCGTGTACTCAGGATACCAACGGTATCCAGCCTCAGTCATTACCCTGACCAACATGGCAGTATGGTCGGGTACATCTAGGCATCGAGTCAGGCGAACCACTTGATTGAGGTCGCGAGTGGCCATCTGAAAGCACAACCATAATGCAAAGGCATTAGAATTTCTAGCAAAATTTCGGCAGCATAACACCTGTAAATGCTCAAGAAGGATTTGAGACATTTGATAAAGGATTTCATACACACTCAACATCATCATATCAAAGTTCTGAGTCCATCCTAACAACATAATGTGGTAGTAGAACTGAACTAGGCTTGTATCCATCAAACCTATAAGGTACTACTGATTAGTAACACGTGAACCTGATAGAGAGAATAGATCCTAATTCCTTAACCCCTGGTGGAAGAATAGACTGACTCAGATCAGAATGTCATAAGATAAAGGAGTAAAAAGAGCATTACGTTCCAACCCACAAACAATTCCCCTACATATAACTAAAGAATTTCTAGACTCAACATCGACCAGTTTGGCTTGGAGAACCTATAGGCAGTCCGGCTCTGATACCAACGCTGTCAGGACCCTGACTCGATGTCACATCGATCTAGCCTGTAACACCTCATATCACTTTGCGGCCTCACGCACGGTATTTCCCCGGGTGTCGCCTTACCTTTGCCCGAGACCGTTTGCGCCTTTTGGCTCACGTATATGATAGTGTCGCTAGCATCCATATGATAAGGAGCCCGGGCTGACATGACTAGTCGTAAACCCAAAGTGGCACAGACTTACAGGGACAGGCATCCATGACCCAGCTCCGAACGTGTCGGTCATCAGCAAGTGGGTCCGGGCTGTAGCACTGGGCTAGCAGGACTCCGGTAAACCGGGCTGTAGCGGGCTAACAGGACTCCGGTACTCAGTGCGTGACATTTCCCCGAAGGGACAGACACAGGAACGAAGAAGGACACATGCCGGCCAGCCTAAGTGTTCCAGAGCAGTAGCAAGCTACCATGGCTCAGCGGTAACACTAGGAGACATTTCCCGGTAAGAGAGGCTACTAAAGATAAACAACTAGATAGTCAGATCTCACACATACCAAGCATTTCAATAACATACACACAATATGCTCGATATGTGCAAATACAACATGGCATCACAACATGACTCTACGACACAAGTACTTTATTTAAGGCTCAGAGAGCCATACATAACATACACATAGGTACGGGTCACACGACCCAGCATTCAAGTCATACAGTCATACAAACCAGCAGCGGAAGTAACTTGTCTGGGTACAGACAACTAGTAAAATAAAAGAGGCTTGGAAAGCCTAGCTATACTACATGGTCCTTCACAAGCTCAGGATCACCACCTGGCCTTAGCCTACTCATTGATGTCAACGTCTACGAAGAACCCATCAGAAGGGGTTGCAGCGTCTTTTGTAAAAAATGTAGATTATAGCAACATGAGTACAAAGGTACTCAGCAAGACTTACATCAGGTCCCACATACATGCACATTATCAAGAAGGGTTGGTGGAGTTATTGCAGCAAGCCAGCTTTGACTCTTGGCTAGACTATCCTACGAGACTCCAACTTGAAATGGTTTTGCGCACACGAGTCCACTACTCACCACTTCAATACACTACCGAGGATCCACCTCCGTCTTCCTACGGAAGAGCCATCCTCGGCACTCACACTTATCTTGAGGCTTTTAGTAGTTTCCATTTACTTGTCTATGAACTGTATAGGCAACCAAGTAGTCCTTTACCGCGGACGCGGCTATTCGAATAGATCATGATAACCCTGCAGGGGTGTACTTCTTCATACACGCTCTCACCACTTACCGTCGTTTACACGACATGTACTCGGCAACCTTCAAGCGGAAGCCCAACGTGGGTGTCGGCCACGACCTACCTAATCACCTAAGTCTCTAGTCCAGGTTTATCGCCTATTCGGGTTCCATCCATGAGGAGATCCGGCCGAGGTATCGCTCACAGCCCCAAACGATGTGAACAGGGTTCCCGAGATACCTAACGGGTATTCGGTACACCGTGCCACGTACCTACTGCATCACAGCCCACCCCTACGGTCAGCGCTGTCCACCGCCTCCAGTATACTACAAACACCAGAAACTACTTGCAACTCCTGGACAGAGAACTAGGGTGAATAAGAAGTCGAGAGGGTCCATTGGTTTCGGGCCCAATGCATGGTAGTAGCTAAATCTTAAATCACACATACAGATCTCAGTGCTTAAGGTCGGCTTCAATGAAACAACCCACCATGTACTCCTACATGGCCTCTCATCGATACCTTTACCAAATCATGTTCACCACACCACTTTCATTACCGACATAATCATTTCACTCTAGTCCATCACCCAGATGAACCAGACCTGACACGACTCTAAGCATAGCAGGCATAGCAAGGTAGGAACAACACATACATATGGCTCAAACAACTCCTACACATGCTAGTGGGTTTCATCTAGTTACTGTGGCAATGACAGGTCATGCAGAGGAAATGGGTTCAACTACCGTAGCACACAGCAGTTTGAAATGCGTTGTCTTAATGCAGTAAAAGAGAGCAGAAGCGAGAACATGGTATTGTATCGATATGATCAAATGGTTGGTTGCTTGCCTGATGATTCGATGCACTGATACGGTTCTTCGTTAGGGTAATCACGGTACTCCTCGGAGGCAGATCCTGCCGCAAAGAACACCGATACACAACCATCACCAAACAATGTGCAACAATATGATGCATGCATGAAACATGGCAATATGAGTGTGTTGGGCTAATGCAACTAAGACCAGAAGGGTTTGAACCAATTTGAATCAAAGATTCAAATTTCAAACTCAAACATGGTCCTTTAAAGTGTTTTTCCTTGTTCTGCATTAAACATCAAGTTAACTTGTTTAGTCATGCATGAAAATAGTACAGATGGATAGATTGGATTTTTCTGATCATTTTTCATATATAATTTGTCTGATTTGGAGTTACAGAATAAAAGTTATGAATTTTTGAAGTTTAAACTATATTCTGGAATTTCCTATATTAGATTAAATCCAGAAAATCAATTACTGCGTCAGCCTGACGTCAGTGTGACATCAGCAGGTCAACGGGACATGTCCGGGTCAAACCTGACAGTGGGTCCTGCGTGTCAGTGTGATTAATTAAACTAAAATTAATTTAAACTAATCCTAATCAGTTAACAGGGCTGGGCCCCACCTGTCATTGACTCAGGGGAGTCAACCAGGGCCCACCCGTGGTCAAACCCGGGTCGGCTGCACCGGCGTTTAGCCGCCGGCGAGCCCGACGCGGCGGCGGAAGTGGTTTTGGCCGTTTCGGCCACCAAATGGGTCGCGGAGACCACCGGAGTGGAGCTGAGGACGAGCCGCAGCTCTTGGTGGAGTCCGTTGGGGTCGGGGTGGCCGGAGTTGGCGCCGGCGACGACTTTGGCGGCCACCGGAGTTCGGCCGAAGTCGAACTTGTCGCTAGGGGGGTCGGTGAGGTGCGGGGAGTAGCTAGTTAGGTGCTACGTGACGCGGTGAGCATGATGGACACCGTGGAGTGGTCGGAGGGTGACCGGGAGCACGTCGGCGACGAGCTCCACGGTGGTGGGTGCGGTTGAGCTCCGGGAGGTCGCTACACGGCTCGGGAGCAAGAAAAGAAGAGAGGGGAAGATGGCTAAGCTCACGGGGAGTTCGACGAAGCCCTTGGTGCGGCCGGGGACGGACCGGAGCGACAACGGCGTTGAAGGGGATCTCCGGCGACGGCGGTTCGGGCGAGGTCGTTGCGGTGGACTCGGGCGTTGCGAGCGCTCGGGGCTCGGCTTGCTCATGAAGTGGACAGCGGTGGAGCTCCTGGACACAACGAGAGGACGCACGGGCGGCGGGGAGCGCGGCTACGACGTAGGCACGGCGGCGGTAGCGTCGGCCATGGCTGGGGGGCGCGAGGGGGAGGAGCTGGAGAGGAGAGGGGGTTTCTGGGGGTTTCGGGGGAGAGAGGGAGGGCGATCCACGACGTCACCGAGCGAGAGGAGCGGCGAGGCGGCGAGCAGGTGCGTGGCGCGCGCTGCGGTCGCCGTCGGGCACCTGCCTGCCTGCCTGGCCGGCAAGCAGCTCGCTGGAGCGGCGCTGGGCTGGGCCGGCAGGTGGGCCGGGTGCTGGCGCCAGGTAAGTTTTTCTATTTTTCTCTGTTTCTGCTTTTTTTAATACTTCTGCAACTTTGTTGAATTAATAAAAATACTTAGGCAACTCCTAAAATCACCAAACTACTCCTGGTCCATAGTTGGATTATTTCCAACATGAAACATTTTAGTTTGGGGATATTTGAGCATTTAAATATTTTATATAATTTTAAATGCCCAAATTCAAATATTTATGATTTAATTCACAAACCCTAAGATGGCCTAGGAAAATGTGCATCACTTTTGGCAGAAGTTCTGAACCAAGACAAAAATGATGGGCATTTTAGAAGGGCATTTCAGGTTCATTGAAAAAGTTTTTAGTAAACCCTAGTTGGTTTCAGAGGGGGCTGGGGGTTCTGTCATCCCCATTTCAGGTTTCTGATGAAAGAGTAAATATGATGCAACACTCTAATGCATGAACTAGCTAGGGTGTGACACATCAAGATCTATAGAGATAGATCAAGACGCTTAATTGGACTTTCACAAAGCACATACCTTGATAAAGTTTTGAAGAAGTTCAAAATAGATCAGTCAAAGAATGGGTTCTTGCCTGTGTTACAAGGTGTGAAGTTGAGTCAGACTCAAAGCACGACCACCGCAGAAGATAGAGAGAAAATTAAAGTCATTCCCTATGCTTCAGCCATAGGTTCTATCATGTATGCAATGTTGTGTACCAGACCTGATGTATGTCTTGCTATAAGCATAGCAGGGAGGTACCAAAGTAATCTCGGAGTGGAGCACTGGACAACGGTCAAGAACATCCTGAAATACCTAGAAAGGACTAAGGATATGTTTCTCGTTTATGGAGGTGAAAAGGAGCTTGTCGTAAATGGTTACGTCGATGCAAGCTTTGACACTGATCCAGATGACTCTAAGTCACAAACCAGATACATATTTTTATTGAATGGAGGAGCTGTCAGTTGGTGCAGTTCCAAGCAGAGCGTCGTGGCGGGATCTACGTGTGAAGTGGAGTACATTGCTTCTTCGAAAGCAGCAAATGAAGGAGTTTGGATGAAGGAGTTCATATCCGATCTAGGTGTCATACCTAGTGCATCAGGTCCAATGAAAATATTTTGTGACAATACTGGTGCAATTGCCTTGGCAAAGGAATCCAGATTTCACAAGAGGACCAAGCACATCAAGAGACGGTTCAATTCCATCTGTCATCAAGTGTCAGAAGGGGACATGGAGATTTGCAAGATACACATGGATCTGAATGTTACAGACCCGCTGACTAAGCCTCTTCCACAAGCAAAACATGATCAGCACCGAAGCTCCATGGGTGTTAGAATCATTACTATGTAATCTAGATTATTGACTCTAGTGCAAGTGGGAGACTGAAGGAAATATGCCCTAGAGGCAATAATAAAGTTATTATTTATTTCCTTAATTCATGATAAATTTTTATTATTCATGCTAGAATTGTATTAACCGGAAACTTAGTACATGTGTGAATACATAGACAAAACATATAGTTCCTAGTATGCCTCTACTTGACTAGCTCGTTATCAAAGATGGTTATGTTTCCTAACCATAGACATGTGTTGTCATTTGATGAACGGGATCACATCATTAGGAGAATGATGTGATGGACATGACCCATCCGTTAGCTTAGCATTATGATCGTGTTAGTTTCATTGCTACTGTTTTCTTCATGACTTATACAAGTTCCTCAAACTATGAGATTATGCACTCCGAATACCGGAGGAAAAATTTGTGTGCTACCAAACATCACAACGTAAAAGGGTGATTATAAAGGTGCTCTACAGGTGTCTCCAAAGGTGTTTGTTGGGTTGGCATAGATCGAGATTAGGATTTGTCACTCCGTGTTTTGGAGAGGTATCTCTGGGTCCTCTCGGTAATGCTCATCACTATAAGCCTTGCAAGCATTGTGACTAATGTGTTAGTTGCGGGATGAAGTATTACGAAACAAGTAAAGAGACTTGCCGGTAATGAGATTGAACTAGGTATTGAGATACCGACGATCGAATCTCGGGCAAGTAACATACCGATGACAAAGGGAACAACGTATGTTGTTGTGCGGTTTGGCCGATAAAGATCTTCGTAGAATATGTAGGAACCAATATGAGCATCCAGGTTCCGCTATTGGTTATTACCGGAGATGTGTCTCGGTCATGTCTACATAGTTCTCGAACCCGTGGGGTCCGCACGCTTAACGTTCGATGATGATTGGTATTATGAGTTTTTGTGATATGATGTACTGAAGATTGTTCGGAGTCCCGGATGTGATCACGGACATGACGAGGAGTCTTGAAATGGTCGAGACATAAAGATTTATATATTGGACGACTATATTCGGACACCGTAAGTGTTCCGGAGAAGTTTTAGATAAAATCGGAGTGCCGGAGGGTTACTGGACCCCCCCGGGGAACTAATGGGCCTTATTGGGCCCTAGCGGAGAGAGAGAGGGGCCGGCCAGGGCAGGCCGCACGCCTCCCCCTGAGTCCAAATAGGACAAGGAAGGTGGGGGGGGGGGCGCCCCCTTGCCTTCCCTCTCTCCTTCTCCTTCCTCCCCCCTCCCTTCCCCAAGTTGGAAACCTACTTGGAATAGGATTCCTAGTAGGAATCCTACTTGGGGCGCGCCCTATAGGGGCCATCCGGCCTCCCCCCTTGCTCCTTCATATAAGGGGGCCGGGGGCACCCTAGAACACACAAGTTGACAATTGTTTAGCCGTGTGCGGTGCCCCCCCCCCCCCAACATTAGACACCTCGGTCATATTGTCGTAGTGCTTAGGCGAAGCCTTGCGCCGGTAACTTCATCATCACCGTCACCATGCCGTCGTGCTGATGAAACTCTCCCTCTGCCTCAACTGGATCAAGAGTACGAGGGACGTCCCTGAGCTGAATGTGTGCTGAACGCGGAGGTGCCGTACGTTCGGTGCTTGGATCGGTTGGATCGTTGATATGTCTCCAATGTATCTATAATTTTTTATTGCTCCATGCTACTTTATCTACTGTTTTGGACTATATTGGGCTTTATTTTCCAGTTTTATATTACTTTTGGGACTAACCTATTAACCGGAGGCCCAGCCCAGAATTGCTGTTTTTTGCCTTTTTCAGTATTTTGAAGAAACAGAATATCAAACGGAGTCCAAACTTAATGAAACCTTCGGGATCGTGATTTTCCAACCGAACGTGACCCAAGAGACTTGGACCCTACTCCAAGCAGTGCCCGAGGAGGTCACGAGGGTGGAGGGCTCCCCCCTGGGCGCGCCCCCTACCTCATGGGCCCCTCGGAGCTCCACCGACGTACTCCTTCCTCCTATATATACCTACGTATCCCCGAACAATCAGAACAGGAGACAAAAACCTAATTCCACCGCCGTAACCTTCTGTATCCACGAGATCCCATCTTGGGGCCTGTTCCGGAGCTCCGCCGGAGGGGGCATCCACCATGGAGGGCTTCTACATCATCACCATAGCCCCTCCGATGAAGTGTGAGTAGTTTACTTCAGACCTTCGGGTCCATAGCTAGTAGCTAGATGGCTTCTTCTCTCTTTTTGGATCTCAATACAATGTTCTCCGCCTCTCTCGTGGAGATCTATTCGATGTAATCTTCTTTTTGCAGTGTGTTTGTTGAGATCGATGAATTGTGGGTTTATGATCCAGTATTATCTATGGAAAATATTTGATTCTTCTCTGAATTCTTTTATGTATGATTGAGTTATCTTTGAAAGTCTCTTCGAATTATCTTTTTGGTTTGGCCAACTAGATTGGTAGTTCTTGCAATGGGAGAAGTGCTTACCTTTGGGTTTAATCTTGCGGTGTCCTTACTCAGTGACAGAAAGAGTTGCAAGGCACGTATTGTATTGTTGCCATCAAGGATAACAAGATGATTTTTTTTATCATATTGCATGAATTTATCCCTCTACATCATGTCATCTTGCTTACGGCATTACTCCGTTTTTACTTAATACTCTAGATGCATGCTGGATAGCGGTCGATGAGTGGAGTAATAGTAGTAGATGCAGAATCGTTTCGATCTACTTGTTTTGGACTTGATGCCTATATACATGATCATTGCCTAGATATACTCATAACTATGCTCAATTCTGTCAATTGCTCAACAGTAATTTGTTCACCCACCGTAGAATACTTATGCTCTTGAGAGAAGCCACTAGTGAAACCTATGCCCCCCGGGTCTATTCTCATCATATCAATCTATATCACTTTATTTACTTGCTTTGTTTTTACTTTGCCTTTACTTTTTACTTTGCATCTATCTATCAAAAATACCAAAAATATTATCTCTATCAGATCTCACTCTCGTAAGTGACCGTGAAGGGATTGACAACCCCTAAGCGTTGGTTGTGAGTTGCTATCGTTTTGTGTAGGTACGAGGGACTTGTGCGTGGTCTCCTACTGGATTGATACCTTGGTTCTCAAAAACTGAGGAAAATACTTATGCTACTTTGCTGCATCATCCTCTCCTCTTCGGGGAAATCCAACGCAGTGCTCAAGAGGTAGCAAGAAGAATTTCTAGCGCCGTTGCCTGGGAGGCTCACGCAAGCAAGTCAACCATACCAAGTACCCATCACAATCCCTATCTCTCGCATTACATTATTTGCCATTTGCCTCTCGTTTTCCTCTCCCCCACTTCACCCTTGCCGTTTTATTTGCCCTCTCTTTCCCAATCTCCTCCTCTCTTTCCCGTTTGCCCTTTTCCCTTTGCCTTTCTATTTGCTTGTGTGTTGGATTACTTGTTGCCATGACGCAAGATAATACCAAATTGTGTGATTTCTCGAATACCAATAACAATGATTTCCTTAGTACTCCGATTGCTCCTCTTAATAATGATGAGTCTTGTGAAATCAATATCGCTTTGTTGAATCTTGTTATGAAAGATCAATTCGCCGGCCTTCCTAGTGAAGATGCCGCTACTCATCTAAACAATTTTGTTGATTTGTGTGATATGCAAAAGAAAAAAGATACGGATAACAATATTGTCAAATTGAAGTTATTTCCGTTTTCACTTAGAGATTGTGCTAAAGTTTGGTTTTCCTCTTTGCCTAAAAATAGTATTGATTCTTGGAATATGTGCAAAGATGCTTTTATCTCTAAGTATTTTCCTCCCGCAAAGATTTTTTTTTGACTGGGAACTGCAGGGCTTACACCCCACATCATTTTATTAGAATCAAGAACAGCAAGTACAAAGAAAGGTTCCTTAAGAAAAGGAACAAAACAGAAGAAGATAAAAGAAAACTATGTACAATCTAACCTAAAAGAGAAGGAAAATCTAAGTATACATGTCACCTCTCAAGGAGGAAGGAAATCAATCCATTTAAGCAGTGCCTCCCTGTGTTTTGACTTGATTCTGTGAGCCAAAAGGGAAATGTCATGGACAAAACCATTTCTCCACTGTCTGAAGGTAGGTCTGATATACCTGAAAGCTTTATCATTTCTGACTTTCCAGATATTCCACCAAGTAAGAAACACCACTTCAGAAAAGAAAGGCTTATTGAACTCCTTCCTAGCATGGCATGCAATCTGAACCATATCCTGATTGTTGGGCCATGAAATTTGCAGGTAATTCCAGACTCTCATGCTGAAGTTACACTGAAAAAACAGATGATTCCTGTCTTCAAGAGCTCCTATAGGGCAAAGCACACATTCAGGCCCATCATTGATCTTCCACTTCCTGCGCTGAATCATATCCTTGGTGTTTACTCTATCCATAATGACAAGCCAGGCAAACATTTTGATTGTCATAGTACAGCATGACTTCCATATCCAACATAGCAAGGGGTTAGTTGGAATTGGCTCATGGACCAGATCATAATATTTCTTGGCTGTGTATCCAGATTTCTTTCCATGTTTCCAATACCAGCAATCCTTGGCATTATCATCCAAGGAGATATCAGATAATATTCCAGAAAGTTGATTTAGCTCCCTGTAGGCCATTTCAGATAATGGCAGAGAGAACATGCTATGAAACTCACCAGTGGCCATTACTTCCAGAACAGAAGAATTTTTTTGTATGCAAAATGAGAACAGCCTAGGGAATCTATCCTGTAGTGGAATGCAAGAATTATCCACTTCCCAGGAATCTGACCAGAAAAGCAAGGAGTCACCTTTTCCAACGCATACTGAAGACACAGCCCTGAATGTATCCATTAGCTTACATATGTCCCTCCACCAAAAAGAGCCACACATAGCAGTGTCATGTGGGACTCTCTGATAATAGTAACTGTCCCAGATCAAATGAACCCATGGAACATCAACTTTGTTATAGAATTTATTGAGGAACTTCATTAACAAAGCTTCATTCTGCAGCCCCAGGTTCAGGATGCCAAGCCCACCCTTTAATTTAGGTCTACATACCAGAGGCCAGGCCGCCAAAGAGTTCCCCTTTTCCTGGCCATATTTTCTCCAAAGACACTGTCTTTGTATTCTTTCCAGTTGTTTCAAAATCCCTTGTGGAATAGATAAGCTACAGAGGAAGAATATTGGCAATGAGGAAATAACGGAGTTTACCAACTGCAGTCTGCTACCTTGTGGTAGAAACCAAGAGCTAGCAGTCAACCTTCTTTCCATGCAGTCCACAAGTGGCAAAAGGTCCACAATTTTGGGCCTAGTGGTTCCCACTGGCAACCCCAGGTATGTGAAAGGCATCACCCCCAGTTGACATCCAAATTGAGCAGCAAGAACATTGGCATAATTGGTATCCACATTAATTGGATACATTGAAGATTTGTGGTAATTAATCTGCAAACCAGTTGCCAGAGAAAAGGAGTCTAGAATAGCTTTTAGCATCTCTAACTGAGCAGACTCAGCAGCCACCAACAATAATGTGTCATCAGCATATTGAACCACTGGATAATTAGGATCATGAGTAACTAGGGGTAAGGAAAGGAGTCCTTTGCTGAGTTGATCATTAATCATAGTCTGCAGAAGGTCAGCAACAAGCACAAAGAGCAAAGGTGAGATAGGATCACCCTGCTTTACCCCACATTTACACTTGAAATGGCTACCTGGAACCCCATTAAGCAGGATTGATGAGGTTGCAGAGGACAACAATTGTTGTATCCAAGAGATCCATCTATTATCAAATCCCTTTGCCACCATTATTTTTATAATTGCCTCATGTTGTATGGAATCAAATGCTTTTTCAAAATCCAACTTAAGCAACATGATTGGCCTTTTTGATTGATTGCACTGATGAATGTACTCAAAAGTCCATGCAATACAATCCTGAATGGATCTAGATTTGATAAAACCATACTGATTCTTGTGAACACATTTAGTTATTTCATCTTGAAATCTGTTTGCAGCAAGTTTAGTAAGGAACTTCAACCCCACACTTGTCAATGTTATTGGCCTAAAATCACTGGCAGTCTCAAGTGACAGCTTTTTGGGGATCAGAGTGATATATGCCTCACTGAGATTCTCAAGTTTGACAGTTCCTGCATGAAACTCATTAACGAGGGAGATAAAGTCGCCAGAAATGATTGGCCAACATTTTTTCATAAAAAGTCCATTAAAACCATCAGGCCCTGGGGCCTTGTCAATTGGCAACTCCTTGATAACCTGTTCAATCTCCTTGACCTCAAAAGGCTTGGTGAGAACATCCAGTCCCTGTACCCTAGGGATTAGAGAAAGAATGTCATTTCCCATGAAAATTGGTTTGACAGTACCCATTCTTCCTTTGAAAATCTCCAGAAATTCCTTGGCAATAGTGTTATGATCAGAAGACACTGATCCATCTGACAACTGCAGAGTGGCAATAGAATTTTTCCTATATCTTTCAGTTGCCATTGCCTGGAAGAACTTTGAGTTTTCCTCACCTACCTTAATATATCTAATAGTGCATCTCTTCTTCCAATATAAGAACTGTAGATGTAGCAGATGATCATGATGTGATTTCACCAATTTTCTGAAATTGGATTCAGGCAAAAATAAACGCCTGTAGTCTTCCAAATCATCCAGCCACAAAATCACCCAGTTACATTTCTCAATAAGACCTTTAGTATGAGATAAACCCTTCTGCCATTTCTTGAGAGCAAATCTCAAAGATTTCAGTTTATCCATAATAACTGCTGATATGTGAGACTTCTGAGACTGCCTTTGCCAGACTTGTTGAACACACTCCATAAAACCAGGTTGATGGATCCAATAATTTTCAAATCTGAAAATATGAGCTTTAGGGATTCTGGTGCTTATGGAAACCACACAAGGGACATGATCCGATGCAGTTTTGGCTAGAGGATTGACCTGCGTGTTTGGATAATGATCAATCCAACTGGCAGAGGTGAAAAACCAGTCCAACTGTTCAAGAAGTGGGAAATCCTGCATATTAGACCAGGTGAATCTTCTTCCTTTTAAAGGTAGCTCTAGCAGTCCCAAATGCCCAATGATCTCATTAAAAAGAAAAATATCATTGATATCACCCCCAGGAAGATTTCTATTATCCAGAGATCTTATGAAATTGAAATCTCCAAGCAGAAGCCAGTTTTTCTCAGGTTCCACATTTAAATTATAAAGCCAGCTGACAAAATCATCTCTTAAGGTACCTTGACAGGGTCCATAAACATTAACCAGGTACCAAAAATCACCATTATGCATGGACTTAAAACTAATGACAATCCCATAAGGTTTTACTTCCACTAAATCCCCTGAGAAAACCTCAGAGCGCCACACGACTAGAATGCCACCGGAAGCTCCCCTAGAAGGGGATTCAATAAACTGGTCAAAACCCGCAGGACAAAAGCTCTTAATTAAAGCACGTGGGCACTCCGATAACTTTGTTTCTTGCAGACAAACAACTGCGCAATGACTCTCAAGAACTTTCTGCCGGACCGCATGTTGTCTTGCATCAGAATTAAGTCCACGTACATTCCAACAAAGTACCTTCCAGCTAAGCATGGGCATTTATTCATATGATAACACAGGATAGCACATTAAAAACAGTGGGACACCTAGTGCCGCACAACCCATAATACATAATAGCAAAAGAGCCAAATCATAACCAGAGTGCCAAGTTTCAGAGATAACATAACAGTCAGCAAATTTGACAGGCTCGCTACACCTAGGAAACACATTAAACTTTAACATTTAAATGTTGCTGGAGGGGGTATCATCCTTAGGATCAGCCATAAGCTTCTCCCTAGAAAGCAGGTTGGGGTCCATCTCCAGCTCAGCTCCAATTGCCTGCAGCACAGCGATCGGCGTCTGCGTGTGGACCTCCTCAGGCTTGTCATGACGAACATCGTCAGTGTTTTCCACTCCAGTAGCATCAAGTATCTGTATGGGCTGGGCCTTCTCCTCCATGGGCTTGGACCTTGGGCGTCGTTTAGCAGGCTGTAAAGAAAGCTGCTCAAAGACCATCGATTTGAAACCATCAAGTTTTTCCGCGCTCCTCGTACATCTTCTGACTGAGGTATCAACCAAAGGAGCAGAAATCTTGCGCCTACCGTGCTGGGCTTTCTGCCGTGGCGTCGCTTCAGACGTAAAAACCGCAGGCAAGGGCCCCTCTTCCTGACCAACAGGACCCACGGGCTCCAAAGATAGCTGATTATTACTGAATCCCACAGGCTCAGCAATATCAGTAGGTTCATCGCTTGCAACTGAGCAACTAGAGGCTGCTAGAGAAGCAAACAAAGAGCGAGCAACAGGGCGCCGATTGACGGACGCAGAGGTTGACAAACAAGAGACCAGCGAAGACACTCTGTTGGTATCATCAAAAGCAATCGACCACTTGCGCTTGGAGAAAGTTACTGTCCCAAATTGCTTGAAGAATAGTGACCTTGGTACTTCTTTCACAGAAAATTCAGACATCAGAATCTCAAAAGACCGCTTCCAAAGTAGTTCAGGTGGAAGAGAGGGTCCAGCCACCACCCTAGCCATCCCAATGATGATCTGGTGGTGTTGAATCACCGAAGGTTGATAGGGGACAATAGCCAAAGGATTATCTTCCACAAAAGCAGGTTGTTCCTGAACTTCAGCAACCAAATCAACTATCTGCTGTTGTTGAGGCCCTTCATCATGCAGAAGCTGTTCCACAGACTCTGATTGTTCCGGTTGATCAATGACAATTGAGACTTGATCTTGTTCTGGCATTTCTGGCGGATGTGGGTGATTGATATTGTCATCATCGCCCCACAGAGCATTACCCCAATCAGCATCCACTGGATTCTCTGGGGGAGGAGCAGGTGCAAGAGGCGCTTCATTCCAGCCAATCATTCGGTAAGGCGGCAGAACAAACGGGATGTTGTCAGGAATGAGATGACCAGGCATTGGATGAGGGTTACCATCCAGAGGCATCGGGTCTTCATCATTAGGCATCTGATCAGCAAAATCTGCCCCAAGAACATAACATGCAGTAGTCCAGGAAACTTGGGCACCACCCCACTCAGCATAGTCCCCAAAAACCACATCTCGTGGTACTAACGGTGTATCAGGAAAGCTGGCTTCAACAACAGCTCGTACCAGGTATGGGTCTTCACTATCCCAGGAATGAAATTTTCCAAAAGTACCAACTGCCTGAGAAATATATTCAGTCGTACGATAATCCAGGGGAATCCCAACAAACATTAACCAGCCCCTATGAAAACCAGTATTCCCTTTGAAGTTGTCACCCTCATCATGCTTCATAAATCTAACAAATCGATCATTACCCAGAGCAAACGGCGGGTGCTGAATCAGGGTGTATCTGACAGTGGGATCTCGAACTTGGAGCAAACCAACCCCATGAAACCAAGGCTGAGCAGAACGAACAAGAATACCTCTGTTCTGAAGAAACTGCACCACTTCCTCTCTGGCCGGCCCTAGAGGTCCATCCGGCGCTGGCATGACTTCAACAACCATATAATCTTCATGGCGACGGGGAGGGCGGGCCGCCGGCGTGAAGAAAGTGCGAGGTAAACGCCGATCACCACCATCAATGATGTGATGTCCCGGAGGCACTAGGCGTTGTGGATCAAGCTCGAAGTTCGCCATGGGTGGCAACGGCGACGAACTTAGGGTTTCTTTGGAATGACGGGAGGTATCCTTGGCAGGTGGAATGGGAGAATGGAGCAATGCGGGCGAAGACGATATGACAGGACTAGATATCCCAATAACTCCGGCTCCCTTCCCCTGAACAGCTTGTGTTTCCGAAATACTCGTATTTTGTTGCAGAGTGCTCTGCCTCCAAACAAATCCGTGCGAGCGCGCAAAATCATTACAGTCACGTCTAAAGTGACCCACCCTGGAGCAAGCCGAACAGACCGCTCGCCTTCCACAAGTGACTGCCATGTGGCCCTTCTGACCGCAATCAGTACATGTTAGAACTTGGTCCACCATGTCATCGACCATAGCTTCAAAAACTCGCGCTGCCTCTTGTGAAGAAGGAATTTCCATAGGTTCACTAGACGGGCTGAGGTGCGCAGGCGAATCCAAACCAACATCAGAAGGTCCAGTAGAGGGGGTATCCTGTATTGGCCCAGTAAATGGAACATCATGGGCCACCAAGCCTACACCCTGATTATCACTCTTAGGAACGATATCATGAATTTTAAACAACTTGATCATGAGCATGTTGCCCAATCTTGGGAAAGAATGAAATTAATGCTTCGCAATTACCCTACTCATGGTTTGAATTTATGGATGATCATACAAAATTTTTATGCCGAATTGAATTTGCTTCTAGAAATCTTTTAGATTCGGCCGCGGGAGGCACTTTTATGGAAATTACGTTAGGGGATGCTACCAAATTGCTTGATAATATTATGGCTAATTATTCTCAATGGCACACCGAAAGATCTTCTAGTAAAAAAGTGCATGCTATAGAAGAAATCAATGTTTTGAGTGAAAAGATGGATGAACTTATGAAGATGTTTGCTCCTAAAAATACTCCTCTTGATCCCAATGATATGCCTTTATCTACTTTGCTTGAGAATAAAAATGAATCTATGGATGTGAATTTTGTTGGTAGGAATAGTTTTGGAAACAACACTTATAGAGGGAATTTTAATCCTAGGCCTTATCCTAGCAATCCTTCTAATAATTATGGAAATTCCTACAATAACTCTTATGGAAATTTTAATAATATGCCCTCTGAATTTGAGAGTAGTGTTAAAGAGTTTATGAATTCACAAAAGAATTTTAATGCTTTGCTTGAAGAGAAATTGCTTAAAGTTGATGATTTGGCTAGGAGCATTGATAGAATTTCTCTTGAAATTGATTCTTTAAAGCTTACATCTATTCCTCCTAAGAATGATATCAAAGTCTCTCAAAGCCATGAGAATTTCCATTGATGAGTGCTAGGAAAGAACCGCTAGGATGCGTGCTTCCAAAGATGCTTTTATTAAAGCGTGTTCTTCCAATCCCTATGAAAATCAAGGTGAAGATCTAAAAGTTATTGATGTGTCCCCCCTTAAATCTTCGTTTTGCAGTATGAATCTTGATGAATCTGAAGATTATCTTCCTCTACCTAGAAGGCGTTCTAAGAATTCAGAGTTTCTAGATCTTGATGATGAAATTGATGAAAGTGGGATTGAAATAAATAAAAACCGTGATGTTGCTAAACCCACTATTTTGGATCTCAAGGAATTTAATTATGAAAATTGCTCTTTGATTGGTTGTATTTCCTTGTTGCAATTCATGCTAGATTCTCCTCATGCTTATAGTCAAAATAAGGTCTTTACCGAACACATTGTTGATGCCTTGATGCAATCTTATGAAGAAAAACTTGAGTTGAAAGTTTATATCCCTAGAAAACTCTATGATGAGTGGGAACCTACTATTAAAATTAAAATTAAAGATTTTGAGTTTCACGCTTTGTGTGATTTGGGTGCTAGTGTCTCTACTATCCCCAAAACTTTATGTGATTTGCTAGATTTCCGTGATTTTGATGATTGCTCTCTAAACTTGCATATTGCGGATTCCACTATTAAAAAACCTATGGGAAGAATTAATGATGTTCTTATTGTTGCAAATAGGAATTATGTGCCCGTATATTTTATCATTCTTGACATAGATTGCAATCCTTCATGTCCTATTATTCCTGGTAGACCTTTCCTTAGAACGATTGGTGCAATTATTGATATGAAGGAAGGAAATATTAGATTCCAATTTCCGTTAAAGAAGGGTATGGAACACTTCCCCAGAAAGAAAATAAAATTACCATATGAATCTATCATGAGAGCCACTTATGGATTGCCTACCAAAGATGGCAATACCTAGATCTATCCTTGCTTTTATGCCTAGCTAAGGGCATTAAACGATAGCGCTTGTTGGGAGGCAACCCAATTTTATTTTGTGTTTTTTGTTTTTGCTTCTGTTTAGGAATAAATAATACATCTACCTTCTGTTTGGATGTGGTTTTATGTTTTAATTAGTGTTTGTGCCAAGTAGGACCTATAGGATAACCTACGATGATAGTTGATTTGATTGTGCTGAAAAACAGAAACTTTGCGCGCACAAATTTAGTTATGATAAATCACAGGAACGTGATTTTTCGTTGATTCATTTTTCTGACGATCAATAAACAAATTCAACAGGACTTCCTATTTTGGTAGAATTTTAGAGTTCCAGAAGTTTGCGTTAGTTACAGATTGCTACAGACTGTTCTATTTTTGACAGATTCTGTTTTTCGTGTGTTGTTTGCTTATTTCAATGCATCTATGGCTAGTAATTCAGTCTGCGAACCATAAGGAAGTTGGAATACTGTAGGTTTAACACCAATATAAATAAAGAATGATTTCATTACAGTACCTTGAAGTAGTCTTTTGTTTTCTTTCTCTAACGGAGCTCGCGAGATTTCTGTTGAGTTTTGTGTTGTGAAGTTTTCAAGTTTTGGGTGAATTCTTTTGATGGATTATGGAACAAGAAGTGGCAAGAGCCTAAGCTTGGGGATGCCCATAGCACACCCAAGATAATACAAGGACACCAAAAAGTCAAAGCTTGGGGATGCCCCGGAAGGCATCCCCTCTTTCGTCCACTTCCATCGGTAATTTACTTGGAGCTATATTTTTATTCACCAACATGATATGTGTTTTGCTTGGAGCATCTTGTATTATTTGTGTCTTTGCTTGTTGGTCTACCAAAATCATCCTTGCTGTACACATCTTTTGAGAGAGCCATACATGAATTGGAATTTGTTAGAATACTCTATGTGCTTCACTTATATCTTTTGAGCTTGATAGTTTTGCTCATAGTGCTTCACTTATATCTTTTGAGTGTGACAATTTTTGCTCTAGTACTTCACTTAGATATTTTAGAGCACGGTGGTGGATTTGTTTTAAAGAAACTATTTGATCTCTCATGCTTCACTTAGATTATTTTGAGAGTCTTTAATAGCATGGTAATTCGCTTAATGTTAATATACTTGGTATTCAAGATATGTGAAACTTTCTTTTGAGTGCGTTGAATATTAAGATAAGTTTGATGCTTGATAATTGTTTTGAGATATGAAGATGGTGATATTTGAGCCATGCTAGTTAAAGTAGTTGTGAATTCAAAGAATACTTGTGTTGAAGTTTGTGATTCCCGTAGCATGCACGTATGGTGAACCGTTATGTGATGAACTCGGAGCATGATTTATTTATTGATTGTCTTCCTTATGAGTGGCGGTCGGGGACGAGCGATGGTCTTTTCCTACCAATCTATTCCCCTAGGAGCATGCGCGTAATACTTTGCTTTGATAACTTCTAGATTTTTGCAATAAGTATATGAGTTCTTTATGACTAATGTTGAGTCCATGGATTATACGCACTTTTTCCCATCCTTCCACCTTTGCTAGCCTCTCTAATACCGCGCACTTTTTGCCGGTATCATACACCCACCATATACCTTCCTCAAAACAGCCACAATACCTACCTATCATGGCATTTCCATAGCCATTCCGAGATATATTGCCATGCAACTTTCCACCATTACGTTTATTATGACACGCTCCATCATTGTCATATTGCTAGCATGATCATGTAGTTGACATTGTATTTGTGGCAAAGCCACTGTTCATAATTCTTTCATACATGTCACTCATGATTCATTGCATATCCCGGTACACCGCTGGAGGCATTCATATAGAGTCATACTTTGTTCTAAGTATCTAGTTGTAATTGTTGAGTTGTAAGAAAAATAAAAGTGTGATGATCATCATTATTAGAGCATTGTCCCAAGTGAGGAAAGGATGATGGAGACTATGATTCCCCCATAAGTCAGGATGAGACTCCGGACTTTACAAAAAAAAAGAGGCCATAAAAAAAAGAGAAAGGCCCAAAAAAATGAGAGAAAAAGAGAGAAGGGACAATGCTACTATCCTTTTACCACACTTGTGCTTCAAAGTAGCACCAAGATCTTCATGATAGAGAGTCTCTCATTTTGTCACTTTCACATACTAGTGGGAATTTTTCATTATAGAACTTGGCTTGTATATTCCAATGATGGGCTTCCTCAAAATGCCCTAGGTCTTCGTGAGAAAGCAAGTTGATGCACATCCACTTAGCTTCTTTTATAGAGATTTCATATACTTATAGCTCTAGTGCATCCGTTGCATGGCAATCCCTACTCACTCACATTGATATCGATTGATGGGCATCTCCATAGCCCGTTGATATGCCTAGTTGATGGGAGACTATCTTCCCTCTTTTTGTCTTCTCCACAACCACCCTTCTATTCCACCTATAGTGCTATATCCATGGCTCACGCTCATGTATTGCGTGAAGATTGAAAAAGTTTTGAGAATGTCATAAGTATGAAACAATTGCTTGGCTTGTCATCGGGGTTGTGCATGATTTATATATTTTGTGTGGGGAAGATGGACCATAGCCAGACTATATGAATTTGTAGGGATAACTTTCTTTTGCCATGTTATTTTGACAAGACATGATTGCTTTGATTAGTATGCTTGAAGTATTTTTTTTGTGTCAATATGAACTTTTGTCTTGAATCTTTTGGATCTGAATATTCATATCACAATTAAGAAGATTTACACTAAAATTATGCCAAAGTATCACTCCGCATCAAAAATTCTTTTTTTATCATTTACCTACTCGAGGACGGGCAGGAATTAAGCTTGGGGATGCCTGATACGTCTCCAACGTATCTATAATTTTTGATTGCTCCATGCTACTTTATCTACTATTTTGGACTATATTGGGCTTTATTTTCCACTTTTATATTACTTTTGGGACTAACCTATTAGCCGGAGGCCCAGCCCAGAATTGCTGTTTTTGCCTTTTTCAGTATTTTGAAGAAACAGAATATCAAACGGAGTCCAAACGGAATGAAACCTTCAGAATCGTGATTTTCCAACCGAACGTGACCCAAGAGACTTGGACCCTACTCCAAGCAGTGCCCGAGGAGGTCACAAGGGTGGAGGGCGCGCCTCCCCTGGGTGCGCCCCCTACCTTGTGGGCCCCTCGGAGCTCCACCGACGTACTCCTTCCTCCTATATATACCTACGTATCCCCGAACGACCAGAACAGGAGCCAAAAACCTAATTCCACCACCGCAACCTTCTGTATCCACGAGATCCCATCTTGGGACCTGTTCCGGAGCTCCGTCGGAGGGGGCATCCACCATGGAGGGCTTCTACATCATCACCATAGCCCCTCCGATGAAGTGTGAGTAGTTTACTTCAGACCTTCGGGTCCATGGCTAGTAGCTAGATGGCTTCTTCTCTCTTTTTGGATCTCAATACAATGTTCTCCCCCTCTCTTGTGGAGATCTATTCGATGTAATCTTCTTTTTGCGGTGTGTTTGTTGAGACCGATGAATTGTGGGTTTATGATCCAATGTTATCTATGGAAAATATTTGATTCTTCTCTGAATTCTTTTATGTATGATTGAGTTATCTTTGCAAGTCTCTTCGAATTATCTTTTTGGTTTGCCCAACTAGATTGGTAGTTCTTGCAATGGGAGAAGTGCTTAGCTTTGGGTTCAATCTTGCGGTGTCCTTACTCAGTGACAGAAAGAGTTGCAAGGCACGTATTGTATTGTTACCATCGAGGATAACAAGATGTTTTTTATCATATTGCATGAATTTATCCCTCTACATCATGTCATCTTGCTTATGTCATTACTCTGTTTTTACTTAATACTCTAGATGCATGCTGGATAGCGGTCGATGAGTGGAGTAATAGTAGTAGATGCAGAATCATTTCGATCTACTTGTTTTGGACGTGATGCCTATATACATGATCATTGCCTAGATATACTCATAACTATGCTCAGTTCTGTCAATTGCTCAACAGTAATTTCTTCACCCACCGTAGAATACTTATGCTCTTGAGAGAAGCCACTAGTGAAACCTATGGCCCCCGGGTCTATTCTCATCATATCAATCTATATCACTTTATTTACTTGCTTTGTTTTTTACTTTTCCTTTACTTTTTACTTTGCATCTATCTATCGAAAATACCAAAAATATTATCTCTATCAGATCTTACTCTCGTAAGTGACCGTGAAGGGATTGACAACCCCTAAGCGTTGGTTGCGAGTTGCTATCGTTTTGTGTAGGTACGAGGGACTTGTGTGTGGTCTCCTACTGGATTGATACGTTGGTTCTCAAAAACTGAGGGAAATACTTACGCTACTTTGCTGCATCATCCTCTCCTCTTTGGGGAAATCCAACGCAGTGCTCAAGAGGTAGCAATCGTGAAGACGTTCGACTACATCAACCGCGTTAACTAAACGCTTCCACTTTCGGTCTACGAGGGTACGTGGACACACTCTCCCCTCTCGTTGCTATGCATCACATAGATAGATCTTGCGTGATCGTAGGATTTTTTTTTGAAATTACAGCGTTCCCCAACAGGTTGTTCATGATGTATCATTCTCGGTCCACCTTGATTCTCTCATGTACTTAAATGGTTGTTTACATCCAACAGACAGAGCTCTTACTAGCTGGAGCACTAGAAAAATTGGCAATGTTAAGCAACAGATTCTTCTTGCCTCTGAAATTATCCTTCAACTCCACATTGCTCAATATTATCGTGCTATTTAAAGCGGAGGAGGCATGGCTGCGGAATGCCCTTAAGGTCAAAGTGGTCAGTTTGGCCTCCCTTGAGCGTATAATTGCTCGCCAACGGTCAAGGATTAGAATGCTAGGTGAAGGGGATGCTGAAATTTGGCATGGGCTTTAGGCCCATATAGCAATTTCTGAAAAATCTCTAAGGGCCCATGTGGGTTTAGTTGGCACTAGGTGTAGTGGGAAGTTTAGTCCCATCCCGGAAATGGAAGAGGAGTTGGACCTCCTTATAAGGGTTTCTCTTCTACATGCTATTGAAGCTTGAGAAGAGAAGAGGCCCTCGTGCACTCCTCCTCCGCCGCCCGCCTCGCCACGCCACGCCTTGTCATGACGCACCACGGGTTGCGGGAATGAGCCAAGCCGAGATCGCCACGATCCGAGACGTCAGATCGTAGGCTATCACTGACTCGGACGTGGGTCGAACCCACGTCTCCCCACGTGGCTGCGCCTATATAAGTGTGCGGTGTCTCCTAACCCTAGCAGCCACGAACAGATCACATCTGCTCCCACACGAACCGCCCACGTTGTTCCTTTGCTGCTGCTGCCGCCAGTGACTCCATCCCGTCTGCCGCGTACACGGTTGAGGGGAGAGTAGGTCTCCGAAACCTCGTCTATCCGGTTCCTATACGGGAGAGAGGCGAATAGGTTTTTGGGAAGCGACTACACGACTTCTCACCTCCGATCCACTACTTCCTCTACGTCTGCGTCGTCTTCGTCATCACCATGTCCATCGACGCTGAACGTGCCGCCGCCGAGAAGATAAGGCCACCGAGAATGCCGCTGCTGCTCTCACCGCCGCCACGGCTTCTGCCTGGACTGCTGGAGGGTATAACACGTTTATCCCGCTCCTGTTTATTTTCGTATTAGTAGTACAGCAGCATGTGTAGATTTGTCTACTATTTACTTAGTACGTGCATGTTTAGATTAGAGTCAGTATGTCATCAAAGCAGTCAATGCCATGCTAGTGATCTATCTATGGATTAAATTAGTTGAACAATTGCCTATTTACTCAACAATCCAAAAAGCTATTATGTGTAGGAATTTTTCGGCAAGTGGCTTTGCCGCTGCATTGAAACCGGATAAGTTTACCAGTACGTACTTTAAGCATTGGTAGACTAAGACCACTTTATGGCTCACGGTTCTGAACGTGTTCTGGGTCTTCGATGTGTCCACGGGAATGATTGCTCCTGAATAGGAGAAGGCGTTCAGGGAGGCCACCGTTGTGTTTCTCAGAGCAGTTCTTAGAGTGATCAGAGATAAATTGGTCAATGCATATTTACATGTGCATGTCGCCAAGGACTTGTGGGAGGCGCTCGAATCTAAGTTCGGGGCCACCGATGCCGGGAGCGAGATGTATATTATAGAGAAGTTCCAGGATTACAAGATGGTTGAAAACCGTCCTATATTGGAGCAGGCTCATGAGATAATATGGATCGTTAAGGAGCTTGAGCTTCTTAAGTGCGATTTACTAGGCAAGTTTGTCGCGGGCTGCATAATCGCCAAGCTCCCTAATTCCTGGAGGAACTTTTCCACCACTTTGAAACATCATAGGCGTGAATTCTCTGTGGAGGATGTCATTGGCCATCTGAGTGTTGAGAAGAATTCGAGGGCAAAGGACTCGCACGGAAAAGGGGCCGAAAGGACTTTTGTCACCAACATGGTGAACCAGAGGAACTTCAACTCCCACAAGCCTAAGGGAAAGAACGGTGTCCAACACAATACCGAGGACGAGGGCTTCAAGAAGACCTTCAAGAAGAACAAGAAGGACGATAGCTGCTTTACTTGTGGTTTGGTTGAACATTGGGCCAACTATTGCCCAAAAAAGTTTAAGAAGTCAGGACATGACTCCAAGTCTATCAACATGATTGTGGGCAACAATGAGAATGGTGCACCTGGGTACGGTAATTTATTTACTATTTTTCAGTGTTTTAGCCCATCGATTGGTGGGTGGACACAGGTGCAGGCATTAATGTATGTGCTGACATTTCATTGTTTTTTTCTTACCAGGTCACAGTCCACGGGTCTGTATTGATGGGGAATGGCGCGAGTGCTTCTGTTCATAGTGTTAGCACGGTCGATCTAAAGTTTACGTCGGGAAGGATCGTGCAGCTGAAGAACATGCAACATGTCCCCGCCATCAAGAAGAACCATGTTAGTGGCTCCCTTCTATGTAGAGAAGGGTTTAAGTTGGTCTTCTAGTCTAATAAATTAGTTGTTACTAAATATGAACTATTTGTTGGAAAAGATTATGAGAGCGGAGGGATGTTCCGCCTTTCCCTCGCTGATTTTTGTAATAAAGTCATGAACCATATTCATTCGAGTGTTAATGAATCTGAAGTTTGGCATTCATGTCTTTGTCACATTAGTTGGTGTTATGACGCGGCTACTAAGTTGGATTTAATCCCGAGTTTCACTTTAGCCAAAGGTTCTAAGTGCCTTTCATGTGTGCATGCTAAGCAACCTCGCCAGCCTCACAAGGCTGCGGAGGAGAGACACTTGGCACCATTAGAACTCATAAATTCTGATCTTTGTGAGATGAATGGTGTGTTGACTAAAGGTGGAAAGAAATACTTCATGATATTGATAGATGATTTCACTAGATATTGCTATGTGTATCTTTAAATACTAAAGATGAGGCTCTATACTACTTTAAAATCTATAAGTCAGAAGTTGAGACTCAACTTGAAAAGAAAATTAAACGAGTCCGATCAGATCATGGTGGAGAGTACTTCTCGAGTGAGTTTTATTCTTTTTGTGTGGAACATGTTATTATTCATGAGAGGACGCTTCCCTATTCACCCCAGTCAAACGGGGTTGCCGAGCGGAAAACCGTACTCTAACTGATTTGGTTAACGCCATGTTAGATACATCGGGTTTATCCAAGGCATTGTGGGGGGAGGCTATATTGATGGCATGTCATGTCCCGAGTAAAGTCCCGACAAAGGATAATGAGATCACTCGCTACGAGAAATGGGCGAAGAGAAGGACAACACTCTCGTACTTGCGTACTTGGGGCTGTTTGGCGAAAGTCAATGTGCCGATCCCCAAAAAGCGTAAGCTTGGACCAAAAACTGTGGACTACATTAATTTGGGCTACGCTAAGAACAACGTTGGCTATAGATTTCTAGTAGTGAAATCTGAGGTACCTGACCAGAAGGTCGGTATAATTATGGAGTCTAAGGATGCTACAGTCTTTGAGGATATTTTTACTATGGGAGAGATGCAAAGCACTTCTAGATAGGAATCTGGGGAGACTCCAGAGCCTGCCATTCCTATGGAATATTATGAACAAATACATGATGAAAATCCCAAGGATGATGATGAGGAAACCCTTGGTAGGGGCAAGAGACAAAGGACTGCAAGGACCTCTGGTGATGATTTCTTCTTGTACCTCGTGGATGATACTCCCACTTCTATTTCAGAAGCGTATGCCTCTCTAGAAGCTGACTACTAGAAGGATGCGGTCCGTAGCAAGATGGATTCCATCATGGCTAACGGGACACGGGAGATCACTGAGTGTCCCTATGGTTGTAAACCATTGGGATGTAAGTGGGTGTTCAAAAATAAGCTTAGGCCCGATGGTACGATTGAAAAGCACAAGGCTAGGCTTGTGGCCAAGGGCTATGACCAGAAAGAAGAGGAAGATTTCTTTGGTACTTATTCACCTGTGGCCAAACTGACCACCATTCGAGTATTACTCTTGTTGGCGGCCTCACATGGTCTTCTTGTCCACCAGATGGATGTTAAGACGACTTTTCTGAATGGAGAGCTAAACAAGGAAATCTACATGCAACAGCCAGATGGTTTTGTGATAGATGGCCAAGAAAGAAAGGTGTGTAGATTGCTGAAATCATTATATGGCCTGAAACAAGCACCTAAGCAATGGCATGATAAGTTTAATACAACTCTGACAAATCTATTGGCTTCATTTTTAATGAAGCTGACAAATGTGTATATTATCGCCATGGTGGGGGCGAAGGAGTTATACTATGCTTGTATGTTGATGACATACTGATATTTGGAACCAACCTCAAAGTCATTGAGGAGGTCAAGTCGTTTCTGTCTCAGAACTTTGAGATGAAGGACCTTGGTGTGGCTGATGTTCTCTTGAACATCAAGCTACTGAGAGATAATGAGGGTGGGATCACACTTTTGCAATCCCGTTATGTTGAGAAGGTGTTGAGTTGCTTTGGATATTCGGACTGCACACCATCTCAAACACCATATGATCCAAGCATGTTGATTCGAAAGTTCGAAGGCACGGCTAAAGATCAACTGAGATACTCTCAAATCATTGGTTCACTCATGTACCTAGCGAGCACAACAAGGCATGACATCGCATTTGCTGTGAGCAAACTGAGCCTATTTGTTTCCAAACCGGGTGATGTACATTGGCATGCTGTTGAGAAAGTTATGCACTATCTGAAAGGTACGATGAACTATGGACTTCACTATACCGGATACCCATCGGTACTTGAAGGGTATAGTGATGCGAATTGGATCTCTGATGCTATTGAGATGAAGGCCATAACTGGGTATATGTTTACTCTCGGAGGTGGCGCCGTTTCCTGGAAGTCTTGCAAGCAAACGATCTTAATGAGATCGACAATGGAAGCAGAATTAATACCATTAGACACATCTGGTGTCGAAGCAGGATGGGTTCGAGATCTTTTGATGGACTTGCCATTGGTTGATAAACCGGTTCCGACTATCCTTATGAACTGTGACAATCAGGCTGTCATCACCAAGGTGAAGAGTTCAAAGGACAACATGAAGTCCAACAAACACATAAGAACGAGATTAAAAGCTGTCAGAAAATTAAGAAACTCCGGAGTGATAACATTGGAGTATGTCCATATGGCTAAGAATCTGGCAGATCCCTTCACAAAATAGTTGTCACGTGTTGTGATAGATAGTGCATCTAGGGAGATGGGTATGAGACACACATGAGTTGCCATGGTGGTAAACCAACCTATGTGATAGGAGATCCCGTGAAGTAGGACCTAGGAAAGCAAGCCGGTGGTGAACTGAGGAGAGTAACTATACTAGCCCACTCCGTTGGAGATGCAATACTCTCAATACTGTATGGTAGGGTGACTATTGTCTTAATGTGTTCCAAAGCTTATGTAAGCAAGATGCTATCCTACAGAGCGATCTTTGGAGGAACACACCTATATGAGCCCGACTGCTGGTCACAATCTATGAGATTGGGGTGATCTCTAGTAAGCTCATGAATAGGCCAGGAGTGTGACTTATATGCTCCACCCGAGGGGTCAGCCTTCGGCAACCTAGTGCTAGTAAGACATGTGGTGAAACTTCTTTACGCCAAACTGACAATTCAAGGCATAGTCCATTTTCAATTGTGAAGGAGTATAGCTAGGTGAAGCTCAACCTTAACATGTCTTCACTAAAACACTGGTATATCGAAACAACAATTGGAACAGAGGACACAATGGGCCTCGAGATCTAGTGGGGGATTGCTAAAATTTGGGATGGGCTTATGCCCATATAGAAATTTGTGAAAATCTCTAAGGGACCATGTGGGTTTATTTGGCACTAGGTGTAGTGGGAAGTTTATTCCCACCCCGAAAGTGGAAGAGGAGTCAGACCTCCTTATAAGGGTTTCTCTTCTACATGCTATTGGAGCTTGAGAACAGAAGAGGCCCTTGCGCACTCCTCCTCCACCGCCTGCCACGCCACACCTCGTCATGACGCGACGCAGGTTGCGGGAATGAGCCGAGCCGAGCTCATACCCACGCGCTTATTTTTGCCAGTCACTAACAGATAAAGGAAACATGCCCCAGAGGCAATAATAAAGTTGTTATTTTATATTTCCTTATTCATGATAAATGTTTATTACTCATGCTAGAATTGTATTAACCAGAAATTTGATACATGTGTGAATACATAGACAAAACACTGTGTCCCTAGTAGGCCTCTACTTGACCAGCTCGTTGAT
Organism: Triticum dicoccoides; assembly: GCF_002162155.2. NCBI lineage: Eukaryota > Viridiplantae > Streptophyta > Magnoliopsida > Poales > Poaceae > Triticum > Triticum dicoccoides. The sequence goes on along the minus strand of NC_041381.1, from coordinate 212,614,186 downwards.
CAAAGATGGTTAAGTTTCCTAGCCATGGACATGAGTTGTCATTTGATGAACATTATCACATCATTAGTGGAATGATGTGATGGACAAGACACATCCGTTAGCTTAGCATAATGATCGTTCAGATTTATTGCTACTGTTTTCTTCATGTCAAATACATATTCCTCCGACTATGAGATTATGCAACTCCCGGACACCGGAAGAATGCCTTGTGTGCTATCAAACGTCACAACGTAACTGGGTGATTGTAAAGATGCTCTATAGGTATCTGCGAAGGTGTTTGTTGGGTTGGCATAGATCGAGATTAGGATTTGTCACTCCGAGTATCGGAGAGGTATCTTTGGGCCCTCTCGGTAATGCACATCATATGAAGCCTTACAAGCAATGTGACTAATGAGTTAGTTGCGGGATGATGCATTACGGAACGAGTAAAGAGACTTGCCAGTAACGACATTGAACTAGGTATGAAGATACCGACGATTGAATCTCGGGCAAGTAACATACCTATGACAAAGGGAATAACGTATGTTGACATTGTGGTTTGACTGATAAAGATCTTTATAGAATATGTGGGAACCAATATGTGCATTCAGGTTCCACTATTGGTTATTGACCAAAGAGGTGTCTCAATCATATCTACATAGTTCTCAAACCCGTAGGGTCCGCACGCTTAACGTTCGATGATGATATTTATTATATGAGTTATGTGTTTTGGTGACTGAAGGTTATTCGGAGTACCATATGAAATCATGGGCATGATAAGGAGTCTCAAAATGGCCGAGAGGTAAAGATTGATATATTGGAAGGTGGTATTCGGACATCGGAATGATTCTGGAGTGTTTCGGGAATTTATCGGAGTACCGAGGGGTTACCGGAACCCCCCGGGGGAAGTAATGGGCCTCATGGGCCATGGGGGAGAGGCAAGGCATGCCACAAGAAGGTGGCGCCCCCCCATGAGGAGTACGAATTGGACTAGAGGAGGGGGCGCGGCCCTCCTTTCCTTCTCCCTCTCCCTCTCCTTCCCCTTTCCCCCTCCGTTAGAAGGAAGGGGTGGGGACGAGTGCTACCTCTTGAGCATGCGTTGGTTTTTCCCTTGAAGAGTAAAGGGTGATACAGCAAAGTAGCATAAGTATTTCCCTCAGTTTTTGAGAACCAAGGTATCAATCCAGTAGGAGGCTCCTCAAAAGTCCCACGCACCTACACAAACAAACAAGAACCTCACAACCAATGCGATAAAGGGGTTGTCAATCCCTTCATGGTAACTTGCGAAAGTGAGATCTAATAGAGATAATAAGATAAGATAAATATTTTTGGTATTTTTATGATATAGATTGGAAAGTAAAAGATGCAAATAAAAGTAGATGGAAAACTTATATGATAAAAGATAGACCTGGGGGCCATAGGTTTCACTAGTGGCTTCTCTCAAGATAGCATAAGTATTACGGTGGGTGAAAAAATTATTGTCGAGCTATTGATAGAAAAGTGCATATTTATGAGAGTATCTAGGCATGATCATTTATATAGGCATCACGTCTGTGACAAGTAGACCGACTCCTGCCTGCATCTACTACTATTACTCCACACATCGACCGACTCTTGCCTGCATCTAGAGTATTAAGTTCATGAAGAACAGAGTAACGCATTAAGAAAGATGACATGATGTAGAGGGATAAACTCAAGCAATATGATATAACCCCCATCTTTTTATCCTCGATGGCAACAATACAGTACGTGCCTTGCTGCCCTTGCTGTCACAGGGAAAGGACACCACAAGATTGAACCCTAAGCTAAGCACTTCTCCTATTGCAAGAAAGATCAATCTAGTAGGCCAAACCAACCAGATAATTCGAAGAGACTTGCAAAGATAACCAATCACACATAAAAGAATTCAGAGAAGATTCAATTATTTCTCATAGATAAACTTGATCATAAACCCACAATTCATCGGATCTCGACAAACACACCGCAAAAAGAGTTACATCAAATAGATCTCCAAGAAGATCGAGGAGAACTTGGTATTGAGATTCAAAGAGAGAGAAGAAGCCATCTAGCTAATAACTATGGACCCAAAGGTCTATGGTAAACTACTCACAACTCATCGGAGAGGCCTTGGAGATGATGTAGAGGCCCTCTGTGGTCGATTCCCCCTCCGGCGGAGCGCCGGTGAAGGTTCCAAGATGGGATCTCGCGGATATAGAACGTTGCGGCGATGGAAATAGTTTTTCGTGGTGCTCATGGATGTTTTCAGGGTACGTGGATATATATAGGAGGAAGAAGTATTTTGGTTGATGCTTGAGGGGCCCACAAGGGTGATGCGCGCGCCCACCCCCTTAGGGCGCGCCAGGAACCCTCGTGGCCGCCTCGTTCGCTGCTTGACGTCCACTCCAAGTCTCCTGGATTGCGTTTGTTCCAAAAAGATCGCTCCCGAAGGTTTCATTCCGTTTGGACTCCGTTTGATATTCCTTTCCTTCGAAACACTGAAATAGGCAAAAAACAACAATTCGGGTTGGGCCTCCGGTTAGTAGGTTAGTCCCAAAAATTATATAAAAGTGTAGAGTAAAGCCCATAAACATCCAAAATTGGTAATATAATAGCATGGAACAATAAAAAATTATAGATACGTTGGAGACGTATCAAGTATCCCCAAGCTTAATTCCTGCTCGTCCTCGAGTAGGTAAATGATAAAAACAGAATTTTTGATGTGGAATGCTACCTAGCATAATTCTCAATGTAATTTTCTTTATTGTGGCATGATTGCTCAGATCCAAATGATTCAAGATAAAAGCTTATAAAGCATAAAAATAGTAATACTTGAAGCATACTAACAAATAATCATGTCTTATCAAAATAGCATAGCCAAAGAAAGCTTATCCCTACAAAATCATATAGTTAGGCCTTGCTTCATTTTCATCACACAAAATACTCCCATCATGCACAACCCCGGTTTCAGCCAAGCAATTGGTTCATACTTTTTAATGCGCTTCAGCTTTTTCAACTCTTATGGAATACATGAGCGCAAGCCATGGACATAGCACTATATGTGGTATATGTTGGTTGTGAAGACAAAAAGGGATAAGATAGTCTCACATCAACTAGGCGTATCAACGGGCTATGGAGATGCCCATTAATAGATATCAATGTGAGTGAGTAGGGATTGCCATGCAACGGATGTACTAGAGCTATAAATATACAAAAGCTCAATAAAAGAAACTAAGTGGGTGTGCATCCAACTTGCTTGCTCACAAAGACCCAGGGCATTTTGAGGAAGCCCATCATTGGAATATACAAGCCAAGTTCTATAATGAAAAATTCCCACTAGTATATGAAAGTGACAACATAGGAGACTCTCTATGATGAAGATCATGGTGCTACTTTGAAGCACAAGTGTGGAAAAAGAGATAGTAGCATTGTCCTTTCTCTCTTTTCTCTCATAGTTTTTTTGGTGGGCTTCTTTGGCCTCTTTTTTTATATGGGCTTCTTTGGCCTCTTTTATTTTTTTTGTAAAGTCTGAAGTCTCATCCCGACTTGTGGGGGAATCATAGTCTTCATCATCCTTTCCTCACTTGGGACAATGCTCTAATAATGAAGATCATCACACTTTTATTGATTTACAACTCAAGAATTACAACTCAAAACTTAGAACAAAATATGACTATGTGAATGCCTCCGGTGGTGTACCGGGATATGCAATGAATCAAGAGTGACATGTATGAAAAATTATGAAGGTGGCCTTGCCCCAAATACGATGTCAACTACATGATCATGCAAAGAGCAATATGACAATGATGGAGCGTGTCATAATAAACGGAACGGTGGAAAGTTGCATGGAAATATATCTCAGAATGACTATGGAAATGACATAATAGGTAGGTATGGTGGCTGTTTTGAGGAAGGTAAATAATGGGTGCATGATACCGGCGAAGGTTGCGCGGCATAATAAAGGCTAGCAAAGTGGAAGGGTAAGTGTGCGTATATCCATGGACTCACATTAGTCATAAAGAACTCATATACTTATTGCAAAGTCTACTTGCCCTCGAAGCAAAGTACTACTACGCATGCTCCTAGGGGAAGGGTTGATAGGAGTTAACCATCACGCGATCCCGACCTCCACTCATAAGGAAGACAATTAAAAGAGCACCCCATGCAACAAATTTGTCACACAACTTTTACCATACGTGCATGCTACGGGACTTGCCAACTTGAACACAAGTATTTCTCAATTTCATAATTATCCAACTAGCATGACTCTAACATTACCACCTTTATATCTCAAAACAATTATCAAGCATCAAATTGATCATAGTGTTTAATGCACTTTCTATGATAGTTTTTATTATACCCAACTTGGATGCTCATCATTCTAGGACCAAATTTGTAACCATAGAAAATACCATGCTGTTATAAATAACTCTCAAAATAATATAAATAAAGCATGATAAATCAGCAATTTCTTCAAAATAAAGTCACCGCCGTGCTCTAGAAAATATAAGTGAAACACACAGAGCAAAACTATCTAGCTCAAAAGATATAAGTGAAGCACATAGAGTATTCTAATAAATTCTAAATCAAGTGGGTCTCTACCAAAAGGTGTGTACAGCAAGGATGATTGTGGTAAACTAAAAATCAAAGACTCATCATACAAGACGCTCCAAGCAAAACACATATCATGCGGCGAATAAACATATAGCTCCAAGTAAAGTTACCGATAGACGAAGACGAAAGAGGGGATGCCTTCCGGGGCATCCCCAAGCTTAGGCTTTTGGTTGTCCTTGAATATCTTGGGGTGCCATGGGCATCCCCAAGCTTAGGCTCTTACCACTCCTTATTCCATAGTCCATCAAATCTTTACCCAAAACTTGAAAACTTCACAACACAAAACTCAACAGGAAATCTCGTAAGCTCCGTTAGTGCAAGAAAGAAAAACCATCACATAAGGTACTATAATAAACTCATTATTTATTTATATTTGTGTTAAACCTACTGTATTCCAACTTCTCTATGGTTCATACCCCCCCCCCCCGATACTAGCCATAGATGCATCAAAATAAGCAAACAACACACGAAAGACAGAATCTGTCAAAAAAGAACAGTCTGTAGCAATCTGTAACTTTCGAATACTTCTGGAACTATAAAACTCCTACCAAAATAGGAAGTCCTGGGAAATTTGTCTATTGATCTACAGAAAAAAGAATCAATGCAAAATCACGTTTCTGTGATTTACTAAAATTATTTTTGTGCGTGCAAAGTTTCTGTTTTTCAGCAGAATCAAATTAACTATCACCGTAGGTTATCCTATAGATTCTACTTGGCACAAACACTAATTAAAACATAAAACCACATCTAAACAGAAGCTAGATGATTTTTTTACTAAACAGAATCAAAAAGCAAGGAACAAAAATAAAATTGGGTTGCCTCCCAACAAGCGCTATCGTTTAACGCCCCTAGCTAGGCATAAAAGCGAGGATAGATCTACGTAGTGCCATCTTTGGCATTCAATTCATAAGTATAACACTTATAGCCCTTAGGAATTTCTTTCTTAATGATTAAACTCCTTGGCAAGAAATCAATAAATTCGTTTGTAGCAAAAGGTTCTTTAGTGATAGCGAGAAAATTGGGATGAACACTTATTGATTTGAGATCGGCACTTTCGTTACTAGAAGATTCACCCTTATTTTTAGGGACATACATAACTTTGGCAATTTTGGTAGGTGGAGTTGGAGTATTTTTCACAGATGAAAAGGCAGACCCTAAGTTGGTGATAATGTCCTCCAGTTTACCAATTCTTGTAGAATCTAGATCTATTCTTTCATTAACTATAGGTTCTTTCTCTTTAAAAAATTTCAAAGTAACTACAACCCTAGATCCATATTGGGTAATTTGGTTGTGGATCTTTTTATCCAAATTTTCAATTAACTCAATAGTGGCAACTTTATTTTCAATAATTTCAAGCCTTTGCATCACATGTTCCAAAGTTAAAACGGTTCCATTAACCAAAAGAGGGGGTGGTCCAAATAAATCTAACATAGCATTATAAGCATCAAAAGTATGACTACCCAATAAATTCCCTCCGGTAATGGTATCAAGGATATATCTATTCCAAGGAGTAATGCCTACGTAAAAATTGCGAGGAAGAACAGAAGTAGATTGCTTCCTAGTAGATCTATTTTGAGCATTGCAAATTCTATGCCAAGCATCTTTTACATTTTCTCCCTCCCTTTGTTTAAAATTGAGAACTTCATGATCGGGAGTACTAACGATGATAGGAGGAGTATCCATGATGACGAAATAAATGAACTAACACACGAGCACACAAGAGGCAAGCGAAAAAGAGAGGTGAACGGAAAAGAGAGGGAGAATTAAACGGCAAGGGTGAAGTAGGGGAGAGGAAAACGAGAGGCAAATGGCAAATAATGTAATGCGAGGGAGATGAATTTGTGATGGGTACTTGGTAGGTCTTTACTTGAGCGAAGACCTCCCCGGCAACGGCGCCAGAAATCCTTCTTGCTACCTCTTGAGCATGCATTGGTTTTTCCCTTGAAGAGGAAAGGGTGATGCAGCAAAGTAGCGTAAGTATTTCCCTTAGTTTTTGAGAACCAAGGTATCAATCCAGTAGGAGGCTCCTCAAAAGTCCCACGCACCTACACAAACAAACAAGAACCTCGCAACCAATGCGATAAAGGGGTTGTCAATCCCTTCACGGTAACTTGTGAAAGTGAGATCTGATAGAGATAATAAGATAAGATAAATATTTTTGGTATTTTTATGATATAGATTGGAAAGTAAAAGATGCAAATAAAAGTAGATGGAAAACTTATATGATAAAAGATAGACCCGGGGGGCCATAGATTTCACTAGTGGCTTCTCTCAAGATAGCAAAAGTATTACGGTGGGTGAACAAATTACTGTCGAGCAATTGATAGAAAAGTGCATAGTTATGAGAGTATCTAGGCATGATCATGTATATAGGCATCACGTCCGTGACAAGTAGACCGACTCCTGCCTGCATCTACTACTATTACTCCACACATCGACCGACTTTTGCCTGCATCTAGATTATTAAGTTCATGAAGAACAGAGTAACGCATTAAGAAAGATGACATAATGTAGATGGATAAACTCAAGCAATATGATATAAACCCCATCTTTTTATCCTCGATGGCAACAATAAAATATGTGCCTTGCTGCCCTTGCTGTCACTGGGAAAGGACACCGCAAGATTGAACCCAAAGCTAAGCACTTCTCCCATTGCAAGAAAGATCAATCTAGTAGGCCAAACCAAACTGATAATTCGAAGAGACTTGCAAAGATAACCAATCACACATAAAAGAATTTAGAGAAGATTCAATTATTTCTCATAAATAAACTTGATCATAAACCCACAATTCATCGGATCTCGCCAAACACACCGCAAAAAGAGTTACATCGAATAGATCTCCAAGAAGATCGAGGAGAACTTGGTATTGAGATTCAAAGAGAGAGAAGAAGCCATCTAGCTAATAACTATGGACCCAAAGGTCTGTGGTAAACTACTCACAACTCATCGGAGAGGCCTTGGAGATGATGCAGAGGCCCTCCATGGTCGATTCCCCCTCCAGCGGAGCGCCGACAAAGGCTCCAAGATGGGATCTCACGGATACAGAAGGTTGCGGCGGTGGAAATAGTTTTTCGTGGTGCTCATGGATGTTTTTAGGGTTCATGGATATATATAGGAGGAGGAAGTATGTCGGATGACGCTCGAGGGGCCCACGAGGGTGGGGGGCGCGCCGGGCACCCTCGTGGCCACCTTGTTTGCTGTTTGACGTCCACTCCAAGTCTCCTGGATTGCGTTTGTTCCAAAAAGATCACTCCTGAAGGTTTCACTCTGTTTGGACTCCGTTTGATATTCCTTTCCTTCGAAACACTGAAGTAGGCAAAAAAAACAGCAATTCGGGTTGGGCTTCCGGTTAGTAGGTTAGTCCCAAAAATGATATAAAAGTGTAGAGTAAAGCCCATAAACATCCAAAACGGGTAATATAATATCATGGAACAATCAAAAATCTATAGATACGTTGGAGACATATCAATGACTAGGACTAGGAGTACTAGTAGGTCTCCCCCCCATGGCGCGCGCCCTAGGGCCGACCTCCTCCCCTCTCCCTCCTTTATATACGGGGGCAGGGGGCACCTCTAGACATATCAATTGATTCTTAGCCGTGTGCGGCGCTCCGCTCCAGCATTTGCTCCTCCGGTCATATTGTCGTAGTGCTTAGTCGAAGCCCTGCGTGGATCACATCACCATCACCGTCACCACGCCGTCGTGCTGACGGAACTCATCTACTCCTTTGACCCTTTGCTGAATCAAGAGTTCGAGGGACCTCATCGAGCTGAACGTGTGCAAAACTCGGAGGTACCGTACGTTCGGTGCTTGATCGGTTGAATCGAGAAGACGTTCGACTACATCAACCGCGTTAAGCTAACGCTTCCGCTTTCGGTCAACGAGGGTACGTGGACACACTCTCCCCTTCTTGTTGGTATGCATCTCCTAGATAGATCTTGCGTGAGCGTAGGAAATTTTTGAAATTGCATGCTATGTTTCCCAATAGTGGCATCCGAGCCAGGTCTATGCGTAGATGATATGCATGAGTAGAACACAAAGAGTTGTGGGCGGTGATCGTCATACTGCTTACCACCAATGTCTTATTTTGATTCGGGGGTATTGTTGGATGAAGCGGCCCAGACCAACCTTACATGACCATGTTCATGAGACCGGCAACGACAGACATGCAACTAGTTTTGCATAAAGGTGGCTGGCGGGTGTCTGTTTCTCCAACTTTAGTTTAATCGAATATGACTGCAACCGGTCCTTGTGAAGGTTAAAATAACAAACTTGATAAATCACCGTTGTGGTTTTTGTGCCGTAGGTAAGTACGGTTCATGCTAGAAGCCCGTAGCAGCCACGTAAAACTTGCAACAACAAAGTAGAGGCCGTCTAACTTGTTTTTGCAGGGCATGTTGTGATGTGATATGGTCAAGACATGATGTGATATACGTTGTTGTATGAGATGATCATGTTTTGTAAAAGTTATCGGTAACTGGCAGGAGCCATATGGTTGTCGCTTTATTGTATGAAATACAAACGCCATGTAATTGCTTTACTTTATCACTAAGCGGTAGCGATTGTTGTAGAAGCAATAGTTGGCGTGACAACCATGACGCGACGATGGAGATCAAGGTGTCAAGCTGGGGACGATGGAGATCATGACGTTGCTTTCGTGATGGAGATCAAAAGCACAAGATGATGATGGCCATATCATGTCACATATTTTGATTGCATGTGATGTTTATCTTTATGCATCTTATTTTGCTTAGTACGGCGGTAGCATTATAAGATGATCCCTTACTAAAAATTTCAAGGTATAAGTGTTCTCCCCGAGTATGCACCGTTGCAAAAGTTCTTCGTGGTGAGACACCACGTGATGATCGGGTGTGACAAGCTCTACGTTCAAATACAACAGATGCAAGCCAGTTTTGCACACACGGAATACTCGGTTAAACTTGACGAGCCTAGCATATACAGATATGGCCTCGGAACACTGGAGACCGAAAGGTCGAACGTGAATCATATAGTGGATATGATCAACATAGAGATGTTCACCATTGATGACTACTCCATCTCACGTGATGATCGGACATGGTTTAGTTGATTTGGATCACGTATCCTTTAGATGACTTGAGGGATGTCTATCTAAGTTGGAGTTATTAAGTAATATGATTAATTGAACTTAATTTATCATGAACTTAGTCCTGATCGGTTTTTGCATATCTATGTTGTAGATCAATGGCCCGTGCTACCATTCCCTTTAATTTTAATGCATTCCTAGAGAAAGCTAAGTTGAAATATGATGGTAGAAACTACACGGACTGGGTCCGTAACTTGAGGATTATCCTCATTGCTACACAAAAGAATTATGTCCTTGATGCACCGCTTGGTGAAAGGCCTGCTGTAGGAGAAGAAGCTGACGTTGTGAACGTCGGGAAAGCTCAATCTGATGACAACTCGTCAGTTCAGTGTGCCATGCTTTATGACTTAGAATCGGGACTTCAAAGACGTTTTGAACATCATGGACCATATGAGATGTTCCAGGAGTTGAAGTTAATATTTCAAGCAAATTCCCGAGTTGAGAGATATGAAGTCTCCAACTGAAGGAAATATGCCCTAGAGGCAATAATAAAGTTGTTATTTTATATTTCCTTATTCATGATAAATGTTTATTATTCATTCTACAATTGTATTAACCGGAAACTTGATACATGTGTAAATACATAGACAAAACAACGTGTCCCTAGTATGCCTCTACTAGACTAGCTCGTTGATCAAAGATGGTTAAGTTTGCTAGCCATAGTCATGAGTTGTCATTTGATAACGGGATCACATCATTAGTGGAATGATGTGATGGACAAGACCCATCCGTTAGCTTAGCATAATGATCGTTCAGTTTTATTGCTACTGCTTTCTTCGTGTCAAATATATATTCCTCCGACTATGAGATTATGCAACTCCCGGACACCTAAGGAATGCCTTGTGTACTATCAAACATCACAACGTAACTGGGTGATTATAAAGTTGCTCTACAGATGTCTCCGAAGGTGTTTATTGGGTTGGCATAGATCGAGATTAGGATTTGTCACTCTGAGTATCGGAGAGGTATCTCTGGGCCCTCTCGGTCATGCACATCATATGAAGCCTTGCAAGCAATGTGACTAATGAGTTAGTTGCGGGATGATGCACTACAAAATGAGTAAAGAGACTTGCCGGTAACGAGATTGAACTAGGTATGAAGATACCGACGATCAAATCTCGGGCAAGTAATATACCGATGACAAAGGGAATAACTATGTTGACATTGCGGTTCGACCAATAAATATCTTTGTAGAATATGTGGGAACCAATATGAGCATCCAGGTTCTGCTATTGGTTATTGACCGGAGAGGTGTCTCGGTCATGTCTACATAGTTCTTGAACCCGTAGGGTCGGCACGCTTAACGTTCGACGATGATTGATATTATATGAGTTATGTGTTTTGGTGACCATGGGTTGTTCAGAGTCCCGGATGAGATCATGGACATGACAAGGAGTCTCGAAATGGTCGATAGGTAATGATTGATATATTGAAAGGTTACATCCGGACACCGGAATGGTTTCGGGAAGTTTCAGATGTTTTTTGGAGTACTGGGAGGTTACCGGAACCCCCCGGGGAAGTAATTGAAGGAAATATGCCCTAGGGGAAATAATAAAGTTATTATTTATTTCCTTAATTCATGATAAATGTTTATTATTCATGCTAGAATTGTATTAACCGGAAACTTAGTACATGTGTGAATACATAGACAAAACATATAGTCCCTAGTATGCCTCTACTTGACTAGCTCGTTAATCAAATATGGTTATGTTTCCTAACCATAGACATGTGTTGTCATTTGATGAATGGGATCACATAATTAGGAGAATGATGTGATGGACATGACCCATCTGTTAGCTTAGCATTATGATCGTGACAGTTTCATTGCTACTGCTTTCTTCATGACTTATACAAGTTCCTCAGACTATGATATTATGGAACTCCCGAATACCGGAGGAACGTACACTTTGTGTGCTACCAAACGTCACAACGTAAATGGGTGATTATAAAGATGCTCTACAGGTGTCTCCGAAGGTGTTTGTTGGGTTGGCATAGATCGAGATTAAGATTTGTCTCTCCGTGTTTCGGAGAGGTATCTCTGGGCCCTCTCGGTAATACTCATCACTATAAGCCTTGCAAGCATGGTAACTAATGAGTTAGTTGCGGGATGAAGTATTACAGAACGAGTAAAGAGAATTGTCGGTAACGATATGGAACTAGGTATGATGATGTCGACGATCGAATCTCGGGCAAGTAACATACCGATGACAAAGGGAACAACGTATGTTGTTATGCGGTTTGACCAATAAAGATCTTCATAGAATATGTAGGAACCAATATGAGCATCTAGGTTCCGCTATTGGTTGTTAACCAAAGACATGTCTCGGTCATGTCTACATAGTTCTCGAACCCGTAGGGTCCGCACGCTTAACGTTCGATGACGATTGGTATTATGAGTTTATGTGATATGATGTACCGAAGGTTGTTCGGAGTCCTGGATGTGATCAAGGACATGACAAGGAGTCTCGAAATGGTCGAGACATGAAGATTGATATGTTGTAAGGTTATGTTTGGACACCAGAATGGTTTCGGATGAGTTCCGGCATTTACTGGAGTACCGGGAGGTTACCGGAACCCCCTGGGGGCTTAATGGGCTGATACGTCTCCGTCGTATCTATAACTTTTGATTGTTCCATGCCAATATTATTCTACTTTCATATACTTTTGGCAACTTTTTATACTATTTTTTGGGACTAACATGTTGATCCAGTGCCCAGTGCCAGTTCCTGTCTGTTGCATATTTTATGTTTTGCGGAAACCCCATATCAAACGGAGTCCAAACGGGATAAAAACGGACGGAGAATTATTTTGGAATATTCGTGATTTTTGGGAGGAAGAATCAACGCGAGACGATGCCCGAGGTGGCCACGAGATAGGGGCCCACGCCCACTTAAAGTGGGCGCCCCCCCTCCCTCGTGGGCCACCCATAAGGCGGTTGATGCCCTTCTTTGGCCTTAAGAAAGCTAATTTTTGGAAAATGATCTGGGCGAAGGTTTCTATCCAATCGGAGTTACCGATCTCCAGATATAAAGGAAACGGTGCCAGGGCAGAAGTCCAGAACGCAGAAACTGAGAGATAGATCCAATCTCGGAGGTGCTCTCGCCCCTCCCACGCCATGGGAACCAAGGACCAGAGGGGAAACCCTTCTCCCATCTAGGGAGAAGGTCAGGGAAGAAGAAGAAGAAGGGGGGCTCTCTCCCCCTTGCTTCCGGTGGCGCCAGAACACCGCCGGGGGCCATCATCATCACCGCGATCTTCACCAACACCTCCATCATCTTCACCAACATCTCCATCACCTTCCCCCATCTATATTCAGCGGTCCACTCTCCCGCAACCCGCTGTACCCTCTACTTGAACATGGTGCTTTATGCTTCATATTATTTTCCGATGATGTGTTGCCATCCTATGATGTCTGAGTAGATCTTCGTTGTCCTATCGGTGATTGATGAATTGCTATGATTGGTTTGAGTTGCATGTTTTATTATTGGTGCTGTCCTATGGTGCTCTCTGTGTCACGCAAGTGTGAGGGATCCCCGCTGTAGGGTTTGCAATATGTTCATGATTTGCTTATGGTGGGTGACGTGAGTGACAGAAGCACAGACCCGAGTAAGTAGGTTGTTTGCGTATGGGATAAAGGGGACTTGATACTTTAATGCTATGGTTGGGTTTTACCTTAATGATCTTTAGTAGTTGCGGATGCTTGCTAGAGTTCCAATCATAAGTGCATATGATCCAAGAAGAGAAAGTATGTTAGCTTATGCCTCTCCCTCAAATAGAATTGCAATAGTGATTACCGGTCTAGTAACGTAGTCAATTGCTTAGGGACAATTCCACAACTCCTACCACCACTTTTCCACACTCGCTATATTTACTTTATCGCATCTTTACCTAAACAGCCCCTAGTTTATATTTACGTGTTCTTTATTATCTTCCAAACCTATCCTATCACACCTACAAAGTACTTCTAGTTTCATACTTGTTATAGGTAAAGCGAACACTAAGCGTGCGAAGAGTCATATCAGTGGCAGATAGGACTTGAGAGGGTATTTGTTCTACCTTTAGCTCCTCGTTGGGTTCGACACTCTTACTTATCGAAAGAGGCTAAAATTATCCCCTACACTTGTGGGTTATCATGGGCCTACATGGGCTTTAGTGGAAGAGAGAGGAGGCAGCCAAGAGGAGGGGCGCCCCCCAAGCCCAATCCAAATTGGGAAGGGGGCTGACCCCCTCTTTCATTCTTCTCCTCCTCCTCTTCCTTCCCCCTCCTAGTTGGACTAGGAAAGGGGGGAAACCTACTCCTAGTAGGAGTAGGAATCTCCCCTTGGGGCGTGCCATATGAGGCCAGCCGGCCCCCTCCTCCACTCCTTTATAGACGGAGGAGGGGAGCACCCCATAGACACACAAGTTGATAAAGTTGATCTTTTAGCGGTGTGCGGTGCCCCCCTCCATAGATTTCCACCTCGGTCATATCGTCGTAGTGCTTAGGCGAAGCCCTGCGCCAGTAACTTCATCATCACCATCACCACGCCGTCATGCTGATGAAACTCTCCCTCGACCTCAGCTGGATCTAGAGTTCGTGGGACGTCACCGAGCTAAACGTGTGTAGACCGCGGAGGTGTCGTACCTTCGGCGCTAGGATCGGTCGGATCGTGAAGACGTACGATTACACCAACCACGTTGTCATAACACTTCCGCTTTTGGTCTACGAGGGTATGTAGACAACACTCTCCCCTCTCGTTGCTATGCATCACCTAGATAGATCTTGCATGATCGTAGGATTTTTTTTTGAAATTACTGCGTTCCCCAACAGTAATGGGCCAACATGGGCCATAGGGGAGAGAGAGGGGAGCCCACAAGGGGTGGCGCACGCCCCCCATGGGTTGTCCGTATTAGACAAGGGGAAGGGGGCGCGGCCCCCCTTTCCATTCCCCCTCTCCCTCTCCTTCCCTCTTTCCACCTCCATGAGAAGGAAAGGGGGGAGGGCGGAATCCTACTAGGAGTGGAGTCCTAGTAGGACTCCCCCCGTTGGCGCGCACCCTTGGTGGCTGGACTCCTCCTCTCCTCCTTTATATATGGGGGTGAGGGGCACCCCAAAGGCACACCAATTGTTTAGTCATGTGCGGTGCCCCCCTCCACCGTTTACTCCTCTGGTCATATCGTTGTAGTGCTTAGGCGAAGCCCTGCTCAGATCAGTTCACCAACACCGTCATCATGTCGTCATGCTGACGGAACTCATCTACTCCATCGACACTCTGCTGGATCAAGAGTTCGAGGGACGTCGTCGAGCTGAACGTGTGCAGAACTCAGAGGTGCATACGTTCGGTACTTGATCGGTTGATTCGATAAGACGTTCGATTACATCAATCGCGTTAAGTTAACGCTTCCGCTTTCGGTCTACGAGCCTACGTGGACACACTCTCCCCTCTCATTGCTATGCATCTCCTAGATAGATCTTGCGTGAGCGTAGGATTTTTTTTGAAATTGCATGCTACATTTCCCAACACCAACAAGTTCTATAGCTGCAAGATGGAGGAGAATAGTTCTGTTAGTGAGCACATGCTTAGAATGTCTGGGTACCATAATCACTTGACTCAGCTGGGAGTTAATCTTCCAGATGATTGTGTCATTATCAGAGTTCTTCAATCACTGCCACCAAGCTACAAAGGCTTCGTGATGAACTACAATATGCAAGGGATGGAAAAGACTATTCCCGAGCTCTTCGCAATGCTAAAGGCTGCAAAGGCAGAAATCAAGAAGGAGCATCAAGTGTTGATGGTTAACAAGACCACTAGTTGATGCCAAATATTGAATCTTGATCGTGGTGATACACATATTCATAATATTGATGCCAAAAGATGCAAAGTTGATAATGATAGTGCAACTTATTTGTGGCACTGCCGTTTGGGTCATATCGGTGTAAAGCGCATGAAGAAACTCCATAAATATGGACTTTTGGAATCACTTGATTATGAATCATTTGATACTTGCGAACCATGCCTTATAGGCAAGATGACTAAAACTCCGTTCTCCGGAAAAATGGAACGATCTAATGAATTATTGGAAATAATACATATCGATATATGCGGTCCGATGAGTGTTGATGCTCATTGCGGGTATCATGTAACGCCCCGGATTCGATGCGCCAGATGTCTGTCAGTTATTCGCCGTAGTTGCCATGCCATTTGCTTGCTGTTGCATTTTATCATGTCATCATGTGTATGTCATTTTGCATACGTGTTCGTCTCATGCATCCGAGCATTTTCCCCGTTGTCAGTTTTGCAATCCGGCACTCCTATGTCCTCCGGCATCCCCTTTTGTCTCCTATTGTGAGCGGGTGTTAAACTTTCTCGGAATGGCCCGAGGTTTTCCAAGCGTCCTTGGTATAGCACCGGTAGACCGTCTGTCAAGTTTCGTGCCATTTGGAGGTCGTTTGATACTCCAACTGTTAACTGGGTAACCGTAAAAGGCCTCTTTTGCGTGCATCCCAACACCCCTTCAAAGTGGCCCAATAACCCATCCAAATCCCCTCCATGCTCTCTGCCGTTTGATCACGATCGCGTGGCCGAAAACCGTGCCTCATTTGGACTCTCCTAGCTCCCAGAATCTATAAATAGGCATTCCCCTCCGAAATTTCGGGTCCAAACCCTAGCTCCTTCCTCCCTCCGCGCCGCCGAACATGTCCGCCCGGCGGCCGGACACGTCCACCGCTGCTCCACGCCGCCCCGGCCAATCGTGGAGCGCCACATCGCCTCCGCCGCCATCCTCTCCAACCCACGGCCGCCACATCATCGCCCCGGCCACCCGCGCCGCGCCAGGCCCTGCGGGCCCAGATCCGG
>NC_041381.1:212588210-212597333 GCF_002162155.2 Triticum dicoccoides | reverse complement strand
GAGCCCCGCCGCCCGCGGTCCGGCCCCGCCCCGGCGCCCCTCCGTCGCCTCACCCGTCGCTGGCGTCGTCTCCGGCGCCCCCTCGCCGCCTCCATTGCGCCCCGTCCCCTACACCTCCGGTCGCCTTCCACGTCAACTTCGGCGAGCCCGCCTCGCCTCGAAGTCCGTGCACATCTGGCAGGTTGACCCCCGAAATTTCCCTAAGTCCCTGTTTCAGCAACATTTTCATGCCCTGTTCAACGCATCAAAACTTGCTGCATACTGCTTCGTTTTGTGCATGCTATATATCAAACTGTTTGTTGTGAGATGCTCTTCATTTTTTTCCATTGTGACATATTTGTTTGAGGTCATCTTGATGCCGTAATCATCATTGCAAGAGTGGTATACGATGTTAACTGCTGTCTGTTAACAGAACTTGATGATTTGTCTTTTTTGTTGCATTTGATGTGTGCATCCTATGAGTATGAGCTCTACATGTGTTTTGAACTACATCATTCCATATTTACAGTGGTGCTATCCATGTATTTTTGTGAGTCTTGTACTGAGTGCATCGAGCTCGTGCAGTAGGGTACTTGCTGTTGCTGTTTTGCTGGACTGTATCTGCTATATCATGTTGCTATGTAAACCTGCTGCTACAAGTCATTCTATGCATAATATGGAGATGTTCACTAAGGATGTTTTGTTATACATGTCATGCTCTATCTATTGATGCCCATGGTTGCATTTGTAGCCCGCTTTAACTTGGTGTATCCTGCTCTCAAATTGCTAAATAATGTTGTTGTCAGCCTGTTAACATTAAGTTCAGTTTTGCCATGAGCTTTGCTAGTGATCCATGCACGCTATGAACTTGCTCTTGCCATGTTTAGCTTCATAAACATGTATTCTTACTTTTGGTTGCCTTGTCATGCCATATTTTGCTCTGTGGTGAGTGGTTCAAGCTCACCAACATGCCTACTTATTGTTGTTCCTGCCATGTATGAATCTGTCACATCAATTGCTATGTTTACATGGGTGCCATTATATTTTATGTGCCCTTTTGGCTCATGGTCAGTAAGGGACTTTTGTTATATGCAATTAGTAGATTCAAGCCAGGCCTTTGTTTGCCATGTTAAGTACCTATAGCATGTTGTTTGATAGCTCTAAACATTGCAACCTGATGTTATTTCTGCCAAGTCTGTAAACTGTTATTATTTGCAATCTTGCCATGTCCTTTTGAGCATGATCTAGTGATTTCTGGAGATAGCTCAGTGTTCATGATTTGTCATGCTTTACCTGTACTTCATGTTCATGCCTTTTGTTCTTATGTTGAGGTGCTGTAGCATGTTGTTTTTATGCTTGCTAGATGTCTAGTTGCTGTTTTGGACAGCTTGTCCTTTAAACTTGTATGGTGTGTATGTGTTGAACCGTTGCTCCGTTTTGAGTGTGCTTTATATGAAACTTGCTTGATTTTGCATGTAGTTTCATATTATCATGTTGCATGCTTGTTTTGAGGTGTTTGCTTGATGTTTGTATGCATTTTGCATCAATGCCATGTTTAACTTGTTTTGCTCATATCTTCTAGGCCGTAGCTCCGAATTAAATGAACTTTATATGTAACTTGACTAGAATCTCGTGTAGATCATCTTGGTGCATCTTAAATTGCTGTTTAACAACTCCAACTTAATGTTTGTTCAGATCTGGACCAATTTCGAAATTTGCATACGAGGACTTACCGGAATTGTTATATGTTGTTTCCGGCCTCATTTAAACTTGCTTTGATGTGTTGCTCTTGTATGCATCATCTCTTGCCATAAGTAGCTTCATGTAGCCTTCTCGTGCATCATACTTGGTTGAGCATCATGCCTTGCTCATGTGTGATGTTTTACTATGTTGTGTGCTTCTTCTCGATAGTTTCCGTTTCGTTGCGTTCGTGAGGATTCGTTCGTCTACGCTTGGTTCGGCTTCATCCGTTCGTCTTCTTCATGGACTCGTTCTTCTTACTAGCGGGATTTCAGGCAAGATGACCGCTACCCTGGATCTCACTACTATCATTGCTATGCTAGTTGCTTCGTTCTATTGCTTTGCTGCGCTACCTATCTTTTGCTCTTCAAGCCTCCCAATTTGCCATGTCAGCCTCTAACCTTTTTCACCCTTCCTAGCAAACCGTTGCTTGGCTATGTTACCGCTTTTGCTCAGCCCCTCTTATAGCATTGTTAGTTGCAGGAAGTTGACGATTGCTCCATGGTGGACAGGATTATGGTTGGGATATCACAATATCTCTTATTTTAATTAATGCATCTATATACTTGGTAAAGGGTGGAAGGCTCGGCCTTATGCCTAGTGTTTTGTTCCACTCTTGCCGCCCTAGTTTCCGTCATACCGGTGTTATGTTCCCGGATTTTGCGTTCCTTACGCGGTTGGGTGATTTATGGGACCCCCTTGACAGTTCGCTTTGAATAAAACTCCTCCAGCAAGGCCCAACCTTGGTTTTACCATTTGCCTCACCTAGCCCTTTTTCCCTTGGGTTTCCGGAGCCCGAGGGTCATCTTTATTTACCCCCCCCCCGGGCCAGTTCTCGTCGTGAGTGTTGGTCCAACCTGTCAGCCGCCGGTGGCCACCAGGGGCAACTCTGGGATGGCCTATCGGAAGTTTGGACAATCCGGTGTGCCCTGAGAACGAGATATGTGCAGCTCCTATCGGGATTTGTCGGCACATCGGGCAGCTTTGCTGGTCTTGTTTTACCATTGTCGAAATGTCTTGTAAACCGGGATTCCGAGACTGATCGGGTCTTCCTGGGAGAAGGAATATCCTTCGTTGATCGCAAGAGCTTATCATGGGCTAAGTTGGGACACCCCTGCAGGGTATAAACTTTCGAGAGCCGTGCCCGCGGTTATGTGGTAGATGGGAATTTGTTAATGTCCGGTTGTAGATAACTTGACACCAGATCCGAATTAAAACGCATCAACCGCGTGTGTAGCCGTGATGGTCTCTTTTCGGCGGAGTCCGGGAAGTGAACACGGTTTTGGGTTATGTTTGACGTAAGTAGGAGTTCAGGATCACTTCTTGATCATTGCTAGCTTCACGACCGTTCCTTTGCTTCTCTTCTCGCTCTCATTTGCGTTATGTTAGCCACCATATTATGCTTAGCTGCTGCTGCAACCTCACCACTTTACCCCTTCCTTACCCATTAAGCTTTGCTAGTCTTGATACCCATGGTAATGGGATTGCTGAGTCCTCGTGGCTCACAGATTACTACAACAATAGTTGCAGGTATAGGTTTTGCGATGATCATGACGTGAGAGCGATGATTTGCTTGTTTTGGAGTTCTTCTTCTGCTTCTTCTTCGATCAGGGGATAGGTTCCAGGTCGGCAGCCTGGGCTAGCAGGGTGGATGTCGTTTGAGCTCCTGTTTGTGTTTCATCCATAGTCGGATGTTGAGCTTATGTATGATGTGATGTTGTATTCGTGTGGCATTGTATGCCTCTTGTATGTATCCCCATCTATTATGTAATGTTGATGTAATGATATCCACCTTGCAAAAGCGTCTTCAAGATGCGCTTCTATCCTTGGTGGGACCTTCGAGTTCCTTTAGGATAGGGTCGCATCTTGGGCGTGACATATCATTATTTTCTAACCTTCACAGATGATTTGAGCAGAGATGGGTATATTACTTAATGAAACACAAGTCTAAAACATTTGAAAAGTTCAAAAAAATTCAGAGTGAAGTGGAGAATCATCATAACAAGAAAATAAAGTTTCTACAATCTGATCGTGGAGGAGAATATTTGAGTTATGAGTTTGGCCTTCATTTAAAACAATGTGGAATAGTTTCACAGCTCACGCCACCTGGAACACCACAACGTAATGGTGTGTTCGAACGTCGTAACCACACTTTATTAGATATGGTGCAATCTATGATGGCTCTTACCGATTTACCACTATCGTTTTGGGGTTATGCATTAGAGACAACTGCATTCACTTTAAACAGGGCACCATCAAAATCCGTTGAGACGACACTGTATGAACTGTGGTTTGGCAACAAACCTGAGGTGTCATTTCCTAAAGTTTGGGGATGCGATGCTTATATCAAAAGGCTTCAGCCTGATAAGCTTGAACCCAAATCGGGGAAGTGCGTCTTCATAGGATACCCTAAGGAAACAATTGGGTACACCTTCTACAACAAGTCCGAAGGCAAAATATTTGTTGCTAAGAACGGAACCTTTCTAGGGAAGGAGTTTCTCTCGAAAGAAGTGAGTGGGAGGAAAGTAGAACTTGATGATGTAATTGTACCTACTCTCAATTTGGAAAGTAACTCATCCGAGAAATCAGTTCCCGTGATGCCTACACCAACTGGAGAGGAAGCAATGATAAAGATCATGAAACTTTAGATCAAGTTGCTACAGAACCTCGTAGGTTAAACAAAGCATGATCCGCACCAGAGTGGCATGGTAATCCTGTTCTGGAGGTTATGTTACTTGACCATGACGAACCTACGAACTATGAGGAAGCTATGATGAGCCAAGATTCTGATAAATGGCTTGAGGCCATGAAATCTGAGATAGGATCCATGTATGAGAACAAAGTGTGGACTTTGGTGGATCTGCCCGATGATCGGCGACCCATAGAGAATAAATGGATCTTCAAGAAGAAGACTGACACTGATGGTAATGCTACTGTCTATAAAGCTCGACTTGTTGCAAAAGGTTTTCGACAAGTTCAAGGAGTTGACTACGACGAGACTTCTCACCTGTAGCGATGCTTAAGTCTGTCCGAATCATGTTAGCAATTGTCGCATTTTATGACTATGAAATCTGGCAAATGGATGTCAAAACTACATTCCTTAATGGATTTCTTAAAGAAGAGTTGTATATGATGCAACCAGAAGGTTTTGTTGATCCTAAAGGTGCTAACAAAGTGGGCAAGCTCCAGCGATCCATTTATGGACTGGTGCAAGCATCTCGGAGTTGGAATATACGCTTTGATGAGGTGATCAAAGCATATGGTTTTATACAGACTTTTGGAGAAGCTTGTATTTACAAGAAAGTGAGTGGGAGCTCTATAGCATTTCTAATATTATATGTGGATGGCATATTATTGATTGGAAATGATGTAGAATTTCTGAATAGCATAAAAGGATACTTGAATAAGAGTTTTTCAATGAAAGACCTCGGTGAAGCTGCTTATATATCGGGCATCAAGATCTATAGAGATAGATCAAGACGCTTGATAGGACTTTCACAAAGCACATACCTTGATAAAGTTTTGAAGAAGTTCAAAATGGATCAGTCAAAGAAAGGGTTCTTGCCTATGTTACAAGGTGTGAAGTTGAGTCAGACACAATGCCTGACCACTTTAGAAGATAGAGAGAAAGTGAAAGTCATTCCCTATGCCTCAGCCATAGGTTCTATCATGTATGCTATGTCGTGTACCAGACCTGATGTGTGCCTTGCTATAAGTTTAGCAGGAAGGTACCAAAGTAATCTAGGAGTTGATCACCGGACAGCGGTCAAGAACATCCTGAAGTACATGAAAAGCACTAGGGATATGTTTCTCGTTTATGGACATGATAAAGAGCTTGTCGTAAGTGGTTACGTTGATGCTAGCTTTGCACTGATCCGGATGACTCTAAGTCGCAAACCAAATAGGTATTTTATTGAATGGTGGAGCTGTCAATTGGTGAAGTTCCAAGTAGAGCATCATGGCGGGATCTACGTGTGAAGCGGAGTACATAGCTGCTTCAGAAGCAGCAAATGAAGGAGTCTGGATGAAGGAATTCATATCCGATATAGGTGTAATACCTAGTGCATCGGGTCCAATCAAAATCTTTTGTGACAATACTAGAGCAATTGCCTTGGTGAAGGAATCCAGATTTCACAAAAAGACCAAACACATCAAGAGACGCTTCAACTCCATCCAAGATTTGGTCAAGGAGGGAGACATAGAGATTTGCAAAATACATACGGATCTGAATGTGGCAGACCCATTGACTAAGCCTCTTCCACGAGCAAAACATGATCAACACCATGACTCCATGGGTGTGTGATGCCCCCGATTCAATCGTACACCAATCATGCATGCAAACGTGTATGATCAAGATCAGGGACTCACGGGAAGATATCACAAAACAACTCTAAAAGGAAAACAAGTCATACAAGCATCATATTACAAGCCAAGGACCTCGAGGGCTCAAAAACAAGTGCTTGATCATAAACGAGTTAGCGGAAGCAGTAATATTTGAGTACAAACATAAGTTAAACAAGTTGCCATAAGATGGCTAGCACAAACTGGGATACAGATCGAAAGAGGTGCATGCCTCCTGCCTGGGATCCTCCTAAACTACTCCTGGTCGTCGGCGGCCTGAACATAGTAGTAGGCACCATCGGTGTAGTAGGGGTCATCGTCGATAGTGGCGTCTGGCTCCTGGGCTCCATCATCTGGTTTCGACGTCCAGGAAGAAGAGGAAAAGGGGGAAAAGAGGGAGCAAAGCAACTATGAGTACTCATCAAAAGTACTCGCAAGCAATGAGCTACACTACATATGCATGGGTATATGTGTAAAGAGGCAATATCGATGGACTAAACTATAGAAGGCCAGAATAAGAGGGGGATAGCTAGTCCTATCAAAGACTACGCTTTTGGCAGCCTCCATCTTGCAGCATGTAGAAGAGAGTAGATGGTAAGTTCACCAAGTATCAACACATAGCATAATCCTACCCGGCGATCCTCCTCTCATCGCCCTGTGGGAGAGCGATCACCAGGTTGTCTCTGGAACTTGTCTGGGTGTGTTTTAGTAAGTATCCGGGTCTAGTTGTCATAAGGTCAAGGTACAACTCCGGGTCGGCTGTTACCGAGGACACGACTATACGAATAGATCAACTTCCATGCAGGGGTGCACCACATTCCCCGACACGCTCGATCCCTCTGGCCGGGCACACTTTCCTGGGTCATGTCCGGCCTCGGAAGATCAACATGTCGCAGCCCTACCTAGGCCTAACAGAGAGGTCAGCACGCCGGTCTATATCCTATGCACGCAGGGGTATGGTCCAATCGCCCATTGCACACCTGCACATTGCGTGGGCGGCCGGAAACAGACCTAGCCTCCCTAATACAAGAGCAGGCGTTCCAGTCCAATCTGGCGCGCGCTGCTTAGTCGCTGACGTCTAGAAGGCTTCGGCTGATACCATGACGCCGGTTGCCCATATCTTGTCCCACGTGGCGGTTAGTGCATATAAGGTCAACGACCCAACTCAGATCAAATACCAAGATCTCGTTAAGCGTGTTATTTTTAAGTAACCGCAAACGCCGACCAGGGCCAGGCCCACCTGTCTCCTAGGTGGTCACAACCTACCCTGTCGCTCCGCCACAAAGATCCACATAGAGGGCCGTCGGGAAAGTATGTCCGTTCAGCCCCCAATCCGTGAATCAACCGCGGGTACTCTACGAGTCGACCTGACTTTAGTCACCACCTAAATAGTATGTATATATGTATAGTATATACCCGTGATCACCTCCCGAGTGATCACGACCCGATAGTATAGCATGGCAGACGGACAAGAATGTAGGGTCACTGATGATAAACTAGCATCCTATACTAAGCATTTAGTATTGCACGTAAGGTATCAACAGATGTAGCAACAGTGACATGCTATGCAACAGAATAGGATTAATCGAAAATAGTAACAGGCTATACTACTCTAATGCAAGCAGTAGAGGGAAGAATAGGCGATGTCTGGTGATCGGGGGGGCTTGCCTGGTTGCTCTGGCAAGAAGGAGGGCTCGTCAACTCCGTAGTCGACCAGGGCAGCAGTGACGTCGGTCTCGTAGTCTACCGGATAGAAAAGGGAGAATAAACAATAAATATAATGCTAACATAAGCATGACGATGCATGACATGACAAAGTGCGGTGCTAGGTGTGCCCTAACGCGGTAGTAGGTGATATCAGTGAAGGGGGAACACGTCCCGGAAAGTATCCCTGGTGTTTCGCGTTTTTGGACAGATGAACCGAAGATGAAATGTTGCACGTTCGATTCTAGGGACGGGTGGTGGGCAAACAGACTGCGTATTCGAATTCGTCTCGTCGTTCTGAGCAACTTTCATGTACAAAGTATTTACATCCGAATTACGGATTATTTTATATTAAAATTAAAGATTTAAAATGATTTCTAATTTTTGGATTTAATTTAATTCGAAATTAAAATTTGTATTTGAATGCTATGTGTACACAGGAAGTGTACCCAGAGTGTGTCTAAGGGGCCGACAGGTGGGGCCTTGGTTAAATGTCAAGTGAGCTTTTGACTAGAGCGTTGACTGGTCAACAAGGCCCATGGGACCCGCATGTCATTGACTGGGTTATCCCATTCAGCGGTTTAACTCGTCAATGGGACCAGTGGGACCCATGTGTTATTGATACATGTTGTACTAAACAATAATTGACTAACAAATCTGGTTGATTAGGTTACTAAGCAGGTTAATAAAGTTAACTAATTAAATTACTAATTAATTAATTAATTTAACAATTATTATTTGATTAATCTCTCTTTTTGTTTTATTTCCAAGCATGGGCCGCATTTGTCATAGGCATAGGGGGCAGGGCCCAGCGGTCATAGGCCCGAGGCCACAACAGGGACGGCGACGGGCGACAGCGGGGGTGGGTGAGCACAGAGCCGAGAGGGCGCGGCGCCGCGGGCGCCTGACCCACGTGAGGGCCGAGCAGGCGCTGCTGGGCGCTAGCGCGACGTCAGAGGTGGTCGCGGGCATGGCAGAGCTAAGCAACAACGCGGTTGGGGCGACGTAGCTGCGACAGCACGGCGAGGAGGAGCGCCGCGGGTCGGATGGCCGCCGGGGAAGGGGTGCAACCAAGGGAGTGGGAGGCGGAGGCGGTACGATAGTAGCGGGGCATGGCGACGGCCCGACCTCGCGCAGGCGGGCGCCTAGCGATTCGGGCAAGGCCAGCGGCGGCCGGAGCGTGTTGGCGGAGTCGGAGCAGGGTGACGCGGTCACTGCTGTGGGCGCACGGGAGCGGGACCGAGTGTGGGGTAAGCACGTGCGGCCCAGAGCGTGAGCTCCGGCACATAGGCGCGCGCACGAAGGCACGACCGTGGGTGTGGCGGGGTCGTGGTGAGCATGGGGGGGCGATGGGGACAG
>NC_041381.1:212561255-212587974 GCF_002162155.2 Triticum dicoccoides | reverse complement strand
GGGGAAGACGACGTTCAGTAGCGCCGGGCGACAAGGCGTGGTCATCGGGGCACAGTGGGGAGGTGGCCCGGCGAGTCGGAGCGACGGGCGCTAGCGGGGCGGCAACGGGCGGCATCAGAGGCGATGAGGCAAGCCCCGATCCAAATCAGATCGGGGGAAGGAGAGAGTAGTGGGGGCGAGTGGGGGGTTACGGGTTAGGATTTCCCCAGAGTGGGGATATGGAGGAGGGGAGTGGGGCGTCGGTTGTGCCGGCCTGGCTAGCCCAGTGGCCAGCTGGCCCGAGGCCCAGCGAGGTTTTTTTTTGTTTTTTTCTTTCTTTTCCTTTTTAGTTTTTTTGTTTTATTTTAGTTACACTTTATTTTTAATTTATTAAACATGACAATAGCTCCAAGAATAGTGTTTCAAAATGATCCACTATTCTAAAAAGTTTTACCTCAAAATAAAAATAGTTTAGCATTTCATAAAATATCAAAGGCACTTATTTAATCATTTCAACTACTAATTTAATCATTTAGAGTATTAAAACATTTTATAAAAGTGGGGTTTCTTCACCACAATTACCTTTGCATTTTTTTGGCACAACTCAAACATTTTAGTTTTAAAGTTTGAAAACTTTTGTTGTTTGCCTTTAATTTAATTTTGAATTTGAATTGGTTTTGAACTAACCCGAGATTAACTCTAGTGACAGAGGTGATGTGGCATCATTTAGCAAGGAATTACTGTAGTATAATTATCCAGGCGTCACAATTCTCCTCCACTACAAGAAATCTCGTCCCGAGATTTAAGAGGGGGAGTAAGGGGGATAGTTCGGGTTATGAAATTCTAACGAGTCTTCTCGGTCCTGGTTGCTCTTCTCGAAGAGGTTGATCCATTACGTTGATGTCTTCATTCCTCTGCTTCAGGTCATCATGGTGAAGTCGGCATCCTTTCTTCGGGAACTCCATTGTACTTACGAAAGAAAAAAGGGTGGGTATTCCGGGAGAACGGACCTCTGCAAGGTCGACTATCCGGTCGATAACATCAGGGAAGGTGGTGGAAAGTAACTCTTGAATTGAAATTTAAGAAAATATTGAGAGCAAAGTAAGGAGGTATCATGGGAAATTTTGAAACGGGCAGACAACCGTTCGATGCCTGAAACAGAGTGTGAAAGGAGTCCAAAGCAATGTGAATAAGTATTAACTCAGATACCAGAATTGATGATCTCTCGGAATGTGGCTCGTGAATTACATACTAGGCCATGCGCGAGGAATAGCTTTGGGAACAAGGGGGTGTACAAGATAGTCAGGTTTCGATCCTATGGAACTGTGGGTTACGGGCCCACCATGTGGGTTAAAAGTAGGAAGGACGGTGACGTCTTGCAGGATCATGTAAGCAAGGCATGTCAGATGATAGCTTGTCGGTTATGTTGGCAACATCATCGGTACCAAGGGCGAGGGACGAAGAGAACCATTTTCCTTCTCGTTGAACGAGGCAGATCAATAGGCAAGGTTCTCGTCCATCGGTGGTTACCGAAATATTATTAACAATAGAAAGAGGGTTTTACTGTCAGAGTTATACAACGATGTGCTTACCAAAGCAGGGGAATATTACTGCTTAGATCATATATATCACAACAAAGCTAAACAAAACAATGGAAAAGAAAATGTGTTCAAACACAAATTCCAGGGGTATATCCTTCCCAAGGAGAAGTAGAGCATGATATCCATGACATGATAGGAAGTAGAAAACCATTTAGGTAAGGGGAGAGGAACTTCTTGACATTACCCAGACAATGATGTTTGGATAATTGATAAGGAAAATTTAGCATTGCTGCTTCAAATGTTCTTATTGATGATCGAAGTACCTTAGACAAGCTTTGAAATAGCATTGACATGGTCAGCAAGCAAAGGTCAGACTCTGGATACACGAAGGATCCATCAGGAACAACTTATAGAATAATGTTGGGGAACGTAGCAGAAATTCAAAATTTTCCTACGTGTCACCAAGATCTATTATGGAGAAACCAGCAACAAGGGGAAGGAGAGTGCATCTACATACCCTTGTAGATCGCTAAGCGGAAGCGTTCAAGAGAACGGGGTTGAAGGAGTCGTACTCGTCGTGGTCCAAATCACCGGAGATCCTAGTGCCGAACGGACGGCACCTCCGCGTTCAACACACGTACAGCCCGGTGACGTCTCCCATGCCTTGATCCAGCAAGGAGAGAGGGAGAGGTTGAGGAAGACTCCGTCCAGCAGCAGCACAACGGCATGGTGGTGATGGAGGAGCGTGGTGATCCAGCAGGGCTTCGCCAAGCACCGCGGGAGAGGAGGAGTACTTGGGAGAGGGGGAGGGCTGCGCCAGAACATGTGGTGCGGCTGCCCTCCCACCCCTCCACTATTTATAGGTGGGGGGAAGTGTTGGAAACATGCCCTAGAGGCAATAATAAAAGTGTTATTATTATATTTCCTTGTTCATGATAATTCTCTTTTATTCATGCTATAACTGTATTATCCGGAAATCGTAATACACGTGTGAATAAATAGACCACAATATGTCCCTAGTGAGCCTCTAGTTGACTAGCTCGTTGTGATCAACAGATAGTCATGGTTTCCTGGCTATGGACATTGGATGTCGTTGATAACGGGATCACATCATTAGGAGAATGATGTGATGGACAAGACCCAATCCTAAGCATAGCACAAAGATCCTGTAGTTCGTTTGCTAGAGCTTTGCCAATGTCAAGTATCTCTTCCTTTGACCATGAGAGCGTGTAACTCCTAGATACCGTAGGAGTGCTTTGGGTGTATCAAACGTCACAATGTAACTGGGCGACTATAAAGGTGCACTACAGGTATCTCCGAAAGTATCTATTGTTTTATGCGGATCGAGACTGGGATTTGTCACTCCGTGTAAACGGAGAGGTATCTCTGGGCCCACTCGGTAGGACATCATCATATGCGCAATGTGACCAAGGAGTTGATCACGGGATGATGTGTTACGGAACGAGTAAAGTGACTTGCCGGTAACGAGATTGAACAAGGTATTGGATACCGACGATCGAATCTCGGGAAAGTAACATACCGATAGACAAAGGGAATTGAATACGGGATCGATTGAGTCCTTGACATCGTGGTTCATCCGATGAGATCATCGTGGAACATGTGGGAGCCATCATGGGTATCCAGATCCCGCTGTTGGTTATTGACCGGAGAACGTCTCGGTCATGTCTACATGTCTCCCGAACCCGTAGGGTCTACACACTTAAGGTTCGATGACGCTAGGGTTATAAAGGAAGCTTGTATGTGGTTACCGAATGTTGTTCGGAGTCCCGGATGAGATCCCGGACGTCACGAGGAGTTCCGGAATGGTCCGGAGGTAAATATTTATATATGGGAAGTCCTGTTTTGGTCACCGGAAAAGTTTCGGGCGATATCGGTATTGTACCGGGACCACCGGGAGGGTCCCGGGGGTCCACCAAGTGGGTCCACCTGCCCCAGAAGGCTGCGTGGGCCATGTGTGGGAGGGTACCAGCCCCTAGGTGGGCTGGTGCGCCCCCCACAAGGGGCCAAGGCGCAAGGGAGAGTGGGAGGGGGCAAACCCTAGTCCAGATGGGCCTTAAGGCCCACCTAGTGTGCGCCTCCCCTCTCTCCCCCTCTTGGCCGCCTCCCCAAGTCCCATCTAGGGCTGGCCGCACCCCTTGGGGTGGGAAACCCTAAAGGGGGCGCAGCCCCCTTCTCCCCTATATAAATAGAGGCCTGGGGCTGCCCATAACACATGAGAACTTCTCCTCTTGTTGCAGCCCTGCCTCTCTCCCTACTCCTCCTCTCCCATGGTGCTTGGCGAAGCCCTGCTGGATTGCCACGCTCCTCCACCACCACCACGCTGTTGTGCTGCTGTTGGATGGAGTCTTCCTCAACCTCTCCCTCTCTCCTTGCTGGATCAAGGCGTGGGAGACGTCACCGGGCTGTACGTGTGTTGAACGCGGAGGTGCCGTCCGTTCGGCACTAGGATCTCCGGTGATTTGAATCACGACGAGTATGACTCCATCAACCCCGTTCACTTGAACGCTTCCGCTTAGCGATCTACAAGGGTATGTAGATGCACTCTCCTTCCCCTCGTTGCTGGTTACTCCATAGATAGATCTTGGTGACACGTAGGAAAATTTTGAATTTCTGCTACGTTCCCCAACAGTGGCATCATGAGCTAGGTCTATTGCGTAGCTTCTTTGCACGAGTAGAACACAAAGTAGTTGTGGGCGTTGATGTTGTTCAATATGCTTACCGTTACTAGTCCAATCTTGTTTCGACGGTATTGTGGGATGAAGCGGCCCGGACCGACCTTACACGTACTCTTACGTGAGACGGGTTCCACCGATTGACATGCACTTGGTGCATAAGGTGGCTAGCGGGTGCCAGTCTCTCCCACTTTAGTCGGAACGGATTCGATGAAAAGGGTCCTTATGAAGGGTAAATAGCAATTGGCATATCACGTTGTGGTTTTGCGTAGGTAAGAAACGTTCTTGCTAGAAACCCATAGCAGCCACGTAAAACATGCAACAACAATTAGAGGACGTCTAACTTGTTTTTGCAGGGTATGCTTTGTGATGTGATATGGCCAAGAAGAATGTGATGAATGATATGTGATGTATGAGATTGATCATGTTCTTGTAATAGGATTCACGACTTGCATGTCGATGAGTATGACAACCGGCAGGAGCCATAGGAGTTGTCTTCATTTATTGTATGACCTGCGTGTCATTGAACAACGCCATGTAATTACTTTACTTTATTGCTAACCGGTAGCCATAGTAGTAGAAGTAATAGTTGGCGAGACAACTTCATGAAGACACGATGATGGAGATCATGATGATGGAGATCATGGTGTCATGCCGGTGACGATGATGATCATGGAGCCCCGAAGATGGAGATCAAAAGGAGCAAAATGATATTGGCCATATCATGTCACTATTTGATTGCATGTGATGTTTATTATGATTATGCATCTTGTTTACTTAGGACGACGGTAGTAAATAAGATGATCCCTTACAAAATTTCTAGAAGTGTTCTCCCCTAACTGTGCACCGTTGCTACAGTTCGTCGCTTCTAAGCACCACGTGATGATCGGGTGTGATGGATTCTTACGTTCACATACAACGGGTGTAAGACAGTTTTACACAGCGAAAACACTTAGGGTTAACTTGACGAGCCTAGCATGTGAAGACATGGCCTCGGAACACGGAGACCGAAAGGTCGAGCATGAGTCATATAGAAGATACGATCAACATGAAGATGTTCACCGATGATGACTAGTCCTTCTCACGTGATGATCGGACACGACCTAGTTGACTCGGATCATGTAATCACTTAGATAACCAGAGGGATGTCTATCTGAGTGGGAGTTCATAAGATGAACTTAATTATCCTGAACATAGTCAAAAGACCTTTTGCAAATTATGTCGTAGCTCGCGCTATAGTTCTACTGTTTAGATATGTTCCTAGAGAAAATTATAGTTGAAAGTTGATAGTAGCGATTATGCAATCAGTAGAAAGCTTATGTCCTTAAATGCACCGCTCAGTATGCTGAACCCCAAACGTCGTTTGTGGATGTTGTGAACATCGGACATACACGTCTTGATAACTACGTGATAGTTCAGTTAAACGGTTTAGAGTTGAGGCACGAAAGACGTTTTCGAAACATCACGGAACATATGAGATGTTTCGAGGGCTGAAATTGGGATTTCAGGCTCGTGCCCACGTCAAGAGGTATGAGACCTCCGACGATTTTCTTAGCCTGCAAACTAAGGGAGAAAAGCTCAATCATTGAGCTTGTGCTCAGATTGTCTGAGTGCAACAATCACTTGAATCGAGTGGGAGTTGATCTTCCAGATGAGATAGTGATGTTTCCCCAAAGTCATTGCCACCAAGCTGCTAGAGCTTCGTGATGAACTATAACATATCAGGGATAGATATGATGATCCTTGAAACATTCGTGATGTTTGACACCGCGAAAGTAGAAATCAAGAAGAAGCATCAATTGTTGATGGTTGGTGAAACCACTAGTTTCAAGAAGGGCAAGGGCAAGAAGGGATACTTCATGAAACGGCAATTCAGCTGCTGCTCTAGTGAAGAAACCCAAGGTTGAACCCAAACCCGAGACTAAGTGCTTCTGTAATAAAGGGAACATCCACTGGAGCAGAATTACCCTAGATACTTGGTAGATGAGAAGGCTGGCAAGGTCGATAGAAGTATATTGGATATACATTGTGTTGATGTGTACTTTACTAGTACTCCTAGTAGCACCAGGGTATTAGATACCGGTTCGGTTGCTAAGTGTTAGTAACTCGAAATAAAAGCTACGAAATAAAAGGAGACTAGCTAAAGGTGAGCTGATGATATGTGTTGGAAGTGTTTCCAAGGTTGATGTGATCAAGCATCGCACGCTCCCTCTACCACCGAGATTGGTGTTTGCGTTGAGCTTAGACATGATTGGATTATGTCTATCGCAATACGGTTATTCATTTAAGGAGAATAATGGTTACTCTATTTATTTGAATAATACCTTCGATGGTCTTGCACCTAAATAAATGGTTTATTGAATCTCGATCGTAGTGATACACATTTTCATGCCAAAAGATATAAGATAGTAATAATAGTACCACTTACTTGTGGCACTGCCATGTAAATCATAATGGTATAAAACGCATGAAGAAGCTCCATGTTGATGGATCTTTGGACTCACTCATTTTTGAAAAGTTTGAGACATGTGAACCATGTCTATTGGTATATATGCATGAAGAAACTCCATGCAAATGGACCGTTTGAACTCACTTGATTTTGAATCACTTGAGACATGCAAATCATACCATATGGGCAAGATGACTGAAAGCCTCGTTTTAGTAAGACGGAACAAGATAGAAACTCGTTGGAAGTAACACATTTTGATGTGTGCAGTCCAATGAGTGCTGAGGCATGCAGTGAATATCGTTATGTTCTTACTTCACAGATGATTCGAGTAGATGTTGAGAATATTTTCTTGATGAAACACAAGTCTGAATTATTGAATGGTTCAAGTAATTTCAGAGTGAAGTAGAAGATCATTGTGACAAGAGGATAAAATGTCTATGATATGATCATAGAGATGAATATCTGAGTTAACGAGTTTTGGCACGCAATTAAGACATTGTGGAAATTGTTTTACAATTGATACCGCCTGGAACACCATAGTGTGATGGTGTGTCCGAACATCATAGTTGCACCCTATTGGATATGGTGCGTACCATGATGTCTCTTATCGAATTACCACTATCGTTCATGGGTTAGGCATTAGAGACAACCACATTCACTTTAAATAGGGCACCACGTAATTCCGATGAGATGACACCATATGAATTATGGTATAGAGAAACCTAAGTTGTCGTTTCTTAAAGGTTTGGGGTTGCGACGCTTATGTGAAAAAGTTTCAGGATTGATAAGCTCGAACCCAAAGCGGATAAAATACATCTTCATAGGACACCCAAAACAGTTGGGTATACCTCCTAATTCAGATCCGAAAGCAATATGGATTGTTTCTTGAATCGGGTCCTTTCTCAAGGAAAGGTTTCTCTCGAAAGAGTTGAGTGGGAGGATGGTGGAGACTTGATATGGTTACTGAACACTCACTTCAACCAGTGTGTATTAGGGCACAGGAAGTTGTTCATGTGGCACCTACACCAATTGAAGTGGAAGCTTATGATATTGATCATGAAGTTTCGGATCAAATCACTGCCGTACCTCGTAGGGTGACAAGGATACGTACTACTTCAGAGTGGTACGGTAATCCTGTCTTGGAAGTCATGTTGCTAGACAACAATGAACCTACGAGCTATGGAGAAGCGATGGCGGGCCCGGATTCCGATAAATGGCTTGAGGCCATAAAATCCGAGAGAGGATCCATGTATGAAAACAAAGTGTAGACTTTGGCAGAACGGCTCGATGGTCGTAAGGCTAATGAGTACAGATGGATTTCAAAAGGAAGACGGACAATGATGGTAAATGTCACCATTAAGAAAGCTCGACTTGTTGTTAAGATGTTTTGCGACAAGTTCAAGGAGTTGACTATGATGAGATTTTCTCACTCGTAGCGATGCTAAGAGTCTGTTGGAATTATATTAGCGATTACTGCATTATTTATGAAATCTTGCATATAGGATGTCAGAACATTGTTTCCTCGACGATTTTCTTGAGGAAAGGTTGTATGTGATACAACCGGAAGGTTTTGTCAATCCCGAAAGATGCTAATAAGTATGCAAAGCTCCAGCAATCCTTCTAAGGACTGGAGTGAGCATCTCGGAGTTGGAATGTATGCTTTGATGATGATCAAAGATTTTGGGTTTGTACAAAGTTTATGAGAAACTTGTATTTCCAAAGAAGTGAGTGGGAGCACTATAGAATTTCTGATGAGTATATGTTGTTGACATATTGTTGATCAGAAATGACGTAGAATTTCTGGAAAGCATATAGGGTTATTTTGAAAGTGTTTTTCAATGGAAAGCCTGGATTAAGCTACTTGAACATTGAGCATCAAGATCTATAAGGATAGATCAAAATGCTTAATAATACTTTCAAATGAGCACATACCTTGACATGATCTTGAAGGTGTTCAAGATGGACCAGTCAAAGAAGGAGTTCTTGCCTGAGTTGTAAGGTACGCATTTAAGACTTAAAGCTCGACCACGGCAGAATAGAGAGAAAGGACGAAGGTCGTCCCCTATGCTTAAGACGTAGGCTCTACAGTATGCTATGCTGTGTACCGCACCTGAAGTGTGCCTTGCCATGAGTTAGTCAAGGGGTACAAGAGTGATCCAAGAATGGATCACAGACAGCGGTCAAAGTTGTCCTTAGTAACTAGTGGACTAAGGAATTTTCTCGATTATGGAGGTGGTAAAAGAGTTCGTCGTAAAGGTTACGTCGATGCAAGCTTAACACCTATCCGGATAGCTCTAAGTAGAGATACCGGATACGTATAATGGGGCAACAATTTAGAATAGCTCCAAGTGGAATAGTTATTTGGAATGGCTCCAAATAGAGCGTGGTAGCTGCATCTAGGAGATGACATAGAGATTTGTAAAGCACACACGGATCTGAAAGGTTCAGACCCATTGACTAAAACCTCTCTCACAAGCAACATGATCAAACATAAAACTCATTGAGTGTTAATCACATAGTGATGTGAACTAGACTACTGACTCTAGTAAACTCTTGGGTATTAGTCACATGGCGATGTGACCTGTGAGTGTTAATCACATGGCGATGTGAACTAGATTATTGACTCTAGTGCAAGTGGGAGACTGTTGGAAACATGCCCTAGAGGCAATAATAAAAGTGTTATTATTATATTTCCTTGTTCATGATAATTGTCTTTTATTCATGCTATAACTGTATTATCCGGAAATCGTAATACACGTGTGAATAAATAGACCACAATATGTCCCTAGTGAGCCTCTAGTTGACTAGCTCGTTGTGATCAACAAATAGTCATGGTTTCCTGGCTATGGACATTGGATGTCGTTGATAACGGGATCACATCATTAGGAGAATGATGTGATGGACAAGACCCAATCCTAAGCATAGCACAAAGATCGTGTAGTTCGTTTGCTAGAGCTTTGCCAATGTCAAGTATCTCTTCCTTTGACCATGAGAGCGTGTAACTCCTGGATACCGTAGGAGTGCTTTGGGTGTATCAAACATCACAACGTAACTGCGTGACTATAAAGGTGCACTACAGGTATCTCCGAAAGTATCTATTGTTTTATGCGGATCGAGACTGGGATTTGTCACTCCGTGTAAACGGAGAGGTATCTCTGGGCCCACTCGGTAGGACATCATCATATGCGCAATGTGACCAAGGAGTTGATCACGGGATGATGTGTTACGGAACGAGTAAAGTGACTTGCCGGTAACGAGATTGAACAAGGTATTGGATACCGACGATCGAATCTCGGGCAAGTAACATACCGATAGACAAAGGGAATTGAATACGGGATCGATTGAGTCCTTGACATCGTGGTTCATCCGATGAGATCATCGTGGAACATGTGGGAGCCATCATGGGTATCCAGATCCCGCTGTTGGTTATTGACCGGAGAACATCTCAGTCATGTCTACATGTCTCCCGAACCCGTAGGGTCTACACACTTAAGGTTCGATGACGCTAGGATTATAAAGGAAGCTTGTATGTGGTTACCGAATGTTGTTCGGAGTCCCGGATGAGATCCTGGACGTCACGAGGAGTTCCGGAATGGTTCGGAGGTAAAGATTTATATATGCGAAGTCCTGTTTTGGTCACCGGAAAAGTTTCGGGCGATATCGGTATTGTACCGGGACCACCGGGAGGGTCCCGGGGGTCCACCAAGTGGGGCCACCTGCCCCAGAAGGCTGTGTGGGCCATGTGTGGGAGGGGACCAGCCCCTAGGTGGGCTGGTGCGCCCCCCACAAGGGGCCAAGGCGCAAGGGAGAGTGGGAGGGGGCAAACCCTAGTCCAGATGGGCCTTAAGGCCCACCTAGTGTGCGCCTCCCCTCTCTCCCCCTCTTGGCCGCCTCCCCAAGTCCCATCTAGGGCTGGCCGCACCCCTTGGGGTGGGGGAAACCCTAAAGGGGGCGCAGCCCCCTTCTCCCCTATATAAATAGAGGCCTGGGGCTGCCCATAACACATGAGAACTTCTCCTCTTGGTGCAGCCCTGCCTCTCTCCCTACTCCTCCTCTCCCATGGTGCTTGGCGAAGCCCTGCTGGATTGCCACGCTCCTCCACCACCACCACGCCGTTGTGCTGCTGTTGGATGGAGTCTTCCTCAACCTCTCCCTCTCTCCTTGCTGGATCAAGGCGTGGGAGACGTCACCGGGCTGTACGTGTGTTGAACGCGGAGGTGCCGTCCGTTTGGCACTAGGATCTCCGGTGATTTGAATCACGACGAGTACGACTCCATCAACCCCGTTCACTTGAACGCTTCCGCTTAGCGATCTACAAGGGTATGTAGATGCACTCTCCTTCCCCTCGTTGCTGGTTACTCCATAGATAGATCTTGGTGACACGTAGGAAAATTTTGAATTTCTGCTACGTTCCCTAACAGGAAGAGGGGGCCGGCCCCCCTAGATCCCATCTAGGGTTGGGGGCGGCGGCCAAGGGGGGGAGGAGTGCCTCCCAAGTCAAGTGGAGGCCCTCCCCCTTAGGGTTTTCCCCTCCCATGCACATGGGCCTTGGGGGGGCTGGTGCCCCTAGCCCATTAAGGCTAGGGCGCCCCCCTACAGCCCATGCTACTGTACTGGACGTGGTGGAACAATTTCCGGACCTCCGGACCCCTCCGGAATCCTCCGGGACCTTCTGGAAGCTTCCCGGTACAATACCGAAAAAACCCGAACTTTTCGGAACCCGAACAACAACTTTCCATATATAAATCTTTACCTCCGGACCATTCTAGAACTCCTCGTGACGTCCGGGATCTCATCCGGGACTCCAAACAACATTTGGTAACCACATACAAACTTCCTTTATAACCCTAGTGTCATCGAACCTTAAGTGTGTAGACCCTATGGGTTCGGGGGACATGTAGACATGACCGAGATGTTCTCCGGTCAATAACCAGCAGCGGGATCTGGATACCCATGTTGGCTCCCACATGTTCCACGATGATCTCATCGGATGAACCACGATTTCAAGGACTCAATCGATCCCGTATACAATTCCCTTTGTCTAACGGTATTGTACTTGCCCGAGATTCGATCGTCGGTATACCGATACCTTGTTCAATCTCGTTACCGTCAAGTCTCTTTACTCGTTCCGTAACACATCATCCCGTGATCAACCCCTTGATCACATTGTGCACATTATGATGATGTCCTACCGAGTGGGCCCAGAGATACCTCTCTGTTTACATGGAGTGACAAATCCCAGTCTCGATTCGTGCCAACCCAACAGACACTTTCAGAGATACCTGTAGTGCACCTTTATAGCCACCCAGTTATGTTGTGACGTTTGGTACACCCAAAGCATTCCTACGGTATCCGGGAGTTGCACAATCTCATGGTCTAAGGAAATGATACTTGACATTAGAAAAGCTTTAGCATACGAACTACACGATCCTTGTGCTAGGCTTAGGATTGGCTCTTGTCCATCACATCATTCTCCTAATGATGTGATCCCGTTATCAGTGACATCCAATGTCCATGGTCAGGAAACCGTAACCATCTATTGATCAACGAGCTAGTCAATCAGAGGCTTACTAGGGACATGGTGTTGTCTATGTATCCACACATGTATCTGAGTTTCCTATCAATACAATTATAGCATGGATAATAAACGATTATCATGAACAAGGAAATATAATAATAACTAATTTATTATTGCCTCTAGGGCATATTTCCAACAGTCTCCCACTTGCACTAGAGTAAATAATCTAGTTCACATCGCCATGTGATTAACACTGACAGGTCACATCGCCATGTTACCAACATCCAAAGAGTTTACTAGTGTCTAAACTAGTTCACATCACCATGTGATTAAGTCTCAATGTGTTCTGGGGTTTGATCATGTTTTGCTTGTGAGAGAGGTTTTAGTCAACGATTCTGCAACATTCAGATCCGTATGTACTTTGCAATTCTCTATGTCATATTGTAAATGCTGCTTCCACGCTCCACTTGGAGCTATTGCTCCACTATACATATCCGGTTTGCTACTTAGAGTCATTCGGATAGGTGTTAAAGCTTGCATCATCGTAACCCTTTACGCCGAACTCTTTATCACCTCCATAATCGAGAAACATATCCTTATTCCTCTAAGGATAATTTTGACCGCTATCTGGTGATCCACTCCTTGATCACCTTTGTACCCTCTTGCCAGACATGTGGCAAGGCACACATCAGGTGCAGTACTTAGCATAGCATACTGTAGAGCCTACGTCTAAAGCATAGGGGACGACCTTCGTCCTTTCTCTCTTTTCTGCCGTGGTCAAGCTTTAAGTCTTAACTTCGTACCTTACAACTCAGGCAAGAACTCCTTCTTTCACTGATCCATCTTGAACACCTTCAAGATCATGTCAAGGTATGTGCTCATTTGAAAGTATTATTAAGCATTTTGATCTATCCTTATAGATCTTGATGCTCAATGTTCAAGTAGCTTAATCCAGGTTTTCTATTGAAAAACATCTTTCAAATAACCCTATATGCTTTCCAGAAATTCTACATCATTTCTGATCAACAATATGTCAACAACATATACTCATCAGAAATTCTATAGTGCTCCCACTCACTTCTTTGGAAATACAAGTTTCTCATAAACTTTGTACAAACCCAAAATCTTTGATCATCTCATCAAAGTGTACATTCCAACTCCGAGATGCTTACTCCAGTCCTTAGAAGGATCGCTGGTGCTAGCATACCTTTTAGCATCCTTAGGATCAAAAAAACCTTTCTGATTGTATCACATACAATCTTTCCTTACAAAAAACTGGTAAGGAAACTTGTTTTGACATCCATCTGCCAGATTTCATAAATGCAGCTAATGCTAACATGATTCCGACGGACTTAAGCATCGCTACAGATGAGAAAATCTCATCGTAGTCAACTCCTTGAACTTGTGAAAAACTCTTCGCCACAAGTCGAGCTTCATAGACGGTGACATTACCGTCCACGTCCGTCTTCTTCTTAAAGATCCATTTATTTCAATGGCTTGCCGATCATCGGGCAAGTCCACCAAAGTCCATGCTTTGTTATGATACATGGATCCTATCTCGGA
The DNA here is from genome assembly GCF_002162155.2 of Triticum dicoccoides. Lineage (NCBI taxonomy): Eukaryota > Viridiplantae > Streptophyta > Magnoliopsida > Poales > Poaceae > Triticum > Triticum dicoccoides. Next base: position 212,574,231 of record NC_041381.1, on the reverse strand, counting down.
TTTCATGGCTTCTAACCATTTGTCGGAATTTGGGCCCACCATCGCTTCTCCATAGCTCGTAGGTTCATTGTTGTCTAGCAACATGACCTTCAAGACAGGATTACTGTGCCACTCTGAAGTGGTACGCATCCTTGTCACCCTACGAGGTATGGTAGTGACTTGATCCAAAACTTCATGATCACTATCATAAGCTTCTACTTCAATTGGTGTAGGTTCCACAGGAACAACTTCCTATGCCCTGCTACACACTAGTTGAAGTGACGGTTCAATAACCTCATCAAGTCTCCACCATCCTCCCACTCAATTCTTTGAGACAAACTTTTCCTCGAGAAAGGACCCGATTCAAGAAACAATCCCTATTGCTTTCGGATCTGAATTAGGAGGTATACCCAACTGTTTTGGGTGTCCTATGAAGATGCATTTTATCCGCTTTGGATTCGAGCTTATCGGCCTGAAACTTTTTCACATAAGCGTCGTAGCCCCAAACTTTTTAAGAAACGACAACTTAGGTTTCTCCAAACGGTGTCGTCTCAATGGAATTACGTGGTACCCTATTAAAGTGAGTGCGGTTGTCTCTAATGCCTAACCCATGAATGATAGTGGTAATTCGATAAGAGACATCAAGGTACGCACCATATCCAATAGGGTGCTACTATGATGTTCGGACACACCATCACACTATGGTGTTCTAGGCGGTATTAATTGTGAAACAATTTCCACAATGTCTTAATTGTGTGCCAAAACTCGTAACTCAGATATTCATCTCTATGATCATATCATAGACATTCTATCCTCTTGTCACGAAGATCTTAAACTTCACTCTGAAATTACTTGAACCATTCAATAATTCAGACTTGTGTTCATCAAGTAAATATACTCAACATCTACTCGAATCATATGTGAAGTAAGAACATAACGATATTCACTGCATGCCTCAGCACTCATTGGACTGCACACATCAAAATGTGTTACTTCCAACAAGTTGCTATCTAGTTCCATCTTACTGAAACCGAGGCTTTTCAGTCATCTTGTCCATGTGGTATGATTTGCATATCTCAAGTGATTCAAAATCAAGTGAGTCTAAACGATCCATCTGCATGGAGTTTCTTCATGCGTATGCACCAATAGACATGGTCCGCATGTCTCAAACTTTTCAAAAATGAGTGAGTCCAAAGATCCATCAACATGGAGCTTCTTCATGCGTTTTATACCAATATGACTTACATGGCAGTGCCACAAGTAAGTGGTACTATCATTACTATCTTATAATTTTTGGCATGAAAATGTGTATCACTACGATCGAGATTCAATAAACCATTCCTTTAGGTGCAAGACCATTGAAGGTATTATTCAAATAAATAGAGTAACCATTATTCTCCTTAAATGAATAACCGTATTGCAATAGACATAATCCAATCATGTCTATGCTCAACGCAAACACCAAATGACAATTATTCAGGTTTAATACTAATCTTGATGGTAGAGGGAGCGTGCGATGTTTGATCACATCAAACTTGGAAACACTTCCAACACATATCGTCAGCTCACCTTTAGCTAGTCTCCGTTTATTCCGTAGCTTTTTTTATTTCGAGTTACTAACACTTAGCAACCGAACCGGTATCTAATACCCTGGTGCTACTAGGAGTACTAGTAAAGTACACATTAACATAATGTATATCCAATATACTTCTATCGACCTTGCCAGCCTTCTCATCTACCAAGTATCTAGGGTAATTCCGCTCTAGTGACTATTCCCCTTATCACAGAAGCACTTAGTCTCGGGTTTGGGTTCAACCTTGGGTTTCTTCACTGGAGCAGCAGCTGATTTGCCGTTTCATGAAGTATCCCTTCTTGCCCTTGCCCTTCTTGAAACTAGTGGTTTCACCAACCATCAACAATTGATGCTCCTTCTTGATTTCTACTTTCGCAGTGCCAAACATCGCGAATACCTCAAGGATCATCATATGTATCCCTGATATGTTATAGTTCATCATGAAGCTCTGGCAGCTTGGTGGCAATGACTTTGGAGAAACATCACTATCTCATCTGGAAGATCAACTCCCACTCAAATCAAGTGATTGTTGCACTCAGGCAATCTGAGCACAAGCTCATCGATTGAGCTTTCTCCCTTAGTTTGCAGGCTAAGAAAATCGTCGGAGGTCTCATACCTCTTGACGTGGGCACGAGCCTGAAATCCCAATTTCAGACCTCAAAACATCTCATATGTTCCGCGACGTTTCGAAAACGTCTTTGGTGCCTCTACTCTAAACCATTTAACTGAACTATCACGTAGTTATCAAAACGTGTATGTCCGATGTTCGCAACATCCACAGACCACGTTTGGGGTTCAGCACACTAAGCGGTGCATTAAGGAAATTAGCTTTCTACTGTCCGCATAATCGCTACTGTCAACTTTCAACTATATTTTCTCTAGGAACATATCTAAACAGTGGAACTAAAGCGCGAGCTTACGACATAATTTGCAAAGATCTTTTGACTATGTTCAGGATAATTAAGTTCATCTAATGAACTCCCACTCAGATAGACATCCCTCTAGTCATCTAAGTGATTACATGATCCGAGTCAACTAGGTCGTGTCCGATCATCACGTGAGACGGACTAGTCATCATCGGTGAACATCTTCATGTTGATCGTATCTACTATACGACTCATGCTCAACCTTTCGGTCTCTTGTGTACCGAGGCCATGTCTGTACATGCTAGGCTCGCCAAGTTAACCTAAGTGTTTCACGTGTGTAAATCTGGCTTACACCCGTTGTATGTGAACATAAGAATCTATCACACCTGATCATCACGTGGTGCTTCGAAACGACGAACTTTCGCAACGGTGCACAGTTAGGGGGAACACTTTCTTGAAATTTTAATGAGGGATCATCTTATTTACTACCGTCGTTCTAAGCAAATAAGATGCATAAACATGATAAACATCACATGCAATCAAATAGTGACATGATATGGCCAATATCATTTTGCTCCTTTTGATCTCCATCTTCGGGGCTCCATGATCATCATCGTCACCGGCATGACACCATGATCTCCATCATCGTGTCTCCATGAAGTTGTCTCGCCAACTTATTACTTCTACTACTATGTCTACCGGTTAGCAATAAAGTAAAGTAATTACATGGCGTTGTTCAATGACACGCGGGTCATACAATAAATTAAGACAACTCCTATGGCTCCTGCCGGTTGTCATACTCATCGACATGCAAGTCGTGATTGCTATTACAAGAACATGATCAATCTCATACATCACATATCATTCATCACATTCTTCTTGGCCATATCACATCACATAGCATACCCTGCAAAAACAAGTTAGACGTCCTCTAATTGTTGTTTGCATGTTTTACGTGGCTGCTATGGGTTTCTAGCAAGAACGTTTCTTACCTACGCAAAACCACAACGTGATATGCCAATTGCTATTTACCCTTCATAAGGACCCTTTTCATCGAATCCGTTCCGACTAAAGTGGGAGAGACTGGCACCCGCTAGCCACCTTATGCACCAAGTGCATGTCAGTCGGTGGAACCTGTCTCACGTAAGAGTACGTGTAAGGTCGGTCCGGGCCGCTTCATCCCACAATACCGTTGAAACAAGATTGGACTAGTAACGGTAAGCATATTGAACAAAATCAACGCCCACAACTACTTTGTGTTCTACTCGTGCAAAGAATCTACGCAATAGACCTAGCTCTGATACCACTGTTGGGGAACGTAGCAGAAATTCAAAATTTTCCTATGTGTCACCAAGATCTATCTATGGAGAAACCAGCAATGAGGGGAAGGAGAGTGCATCTACATACCCTTGTAGATCGCTAAGCAGAAGCGTTCAAGAGAACGGGGTTGAAGGAGTCGTACTCGTCGTGATCCAAATCACCGGAGATCCTAGTGCCGAACGGACGGCACCTCCGCGTTCAACACACTTACAGCCCGGTGACGTCTCCCATGCCTTGATCCAGCAAGGAGAGAGGGAGAGGTTGAGGAAGACTCCGTCCAGCAGCAGCACAACGGCGTGGTGGTGATGGAGGAGCGTGGTGATCCAGCAGGGCATCGCCAAGCACCGCGGGAGAGGAGGAGTACTTGGGAGAGGGGAAGGGCTGCGCCAGAACATGTGGTGCGGCTGCCCTCCCACCCCTCCACTATTTATAGGTGGGGGGAAGAGGGGGCCGGCCCCCTAGATCCCATCTAGGGTTGGGGGCGGCGGCCAAGGGGGGGAGGAGTGCCTCCCAAGTCAAGTGGAGGCCCTCCCCCTTAGGGTTTTCCCGTCCCATGCGCACGGGCCTTGGGGGGGCTGGTGCCCCTGGCCCATTAAGGCTAGGGCGCCCCCCTACAGCACATGCTACTGTATTGGACATGGTGGAACAATTTCCGGACCTCCGGACCCCTCCGGAATCCTCCGAAACCTTCTGGAAGCTTCCCGGTACAATACCGAAAAAACCCGAACTTTTTCCGGAACCCGAACAACAACTTTCCATATATAAATCTTTACCTCCGGACCATTCCGGAACTCCTCATGACGTCCGGGATCTCATCCGGGACTCCGAACAACATTTGGTAACCACATACAAACTTCCTTTATAACCCTAGCGTCATCGAACCTTAAGTGTGTAGACCCTACGGGTTCGGGAGACATGTAGACATGACCGAGATGTTCTTCGGTCAATAACCAGCAGCGGGATCTGGATACCCATGTTGGCTCCCACATGTTCCACGATGATCTCATCGGATGAACCACGATGTCAAGGACTCAATCGATCCCGTATACAATTCCCTTTGTCTAACGGTATTGTACTTGCCCGAGATTCGATCGTCGGTATACCGATACCTTGTTCAATCTCGTTACCGGCAAGTCTCTTTACTCGTTCCGTAACACATCATCCCGTGATCAACCCCTTGATCACATTGTGCACATTATGATGATGTCCTACCGAGTGGGCCCAAAGATACCTCTCCGTTTACACGGAGTGACAAATCCCAGTCTCGATTCGTGCCAACCCAACAGACACTTTCGGAGATACCTGTAGTGCACCTTTATAGCCACCCAGTTACGTTGTGACGTTTGGTACACCCAAAGCATTCCTACGGTATCCGGGAGTTGCACAATCTCATGGTCTAAGGAAATGATACTTGACATTAGAAAAGCTTTAGCATACGAACTACACGATCCTTGTGCTAGGCTTAGGATTGGGTCTTGTCCATCACATCATTCTCCTAATGATGTGATCCCGTTATCAATGACATCCAATATCCATGGTTAGGAAACCGTAACCATCTATTGATCAACGAGCTAGTCAATCAGAGGCTTACTAGGGACATGGTGTTGTCTATGTATCCACACATGTATCTGAGTTTCCTATCAATACAATTATAGCATGGATAATAAACGATTATCATGAACAAGGAAATATATTAATAACTAATTTATTATTGCCTCTAGGGCATATGTCCAACAAATAAGTCTTACATTTTCCCTATGGAAGAATGGATAACCTTGCTAAAATGAAACTATAACAATAGGTCCTCCGGGAGGTGTGCTAGGCATGACATCATCTTACCGGGTCATATAAATACCAATATTATAACTCTTGGAAATATGTTCCAACCATTATATTGTTTGAGATATGCCCTAGAGGCAATCATGTATGATGATATTTCCTATGTGTTTATGAATAAAGATAGTCCTTGGACATTATCAATGATGTGTATCAGCAAGTATGTGACTTGTTTGTGGGACTATGCATTGTATGATGACTGTCCTAAACGGTCCCTAGTCGAAAACTGTATGGACACGCAGCCGACTAGACTAGCATATGACACGGACGATGGCTTGGTCTCACTAGCCATGGAGCATTGGATGCTAACCGGATAATATGGACTTGGAAAGCTTTGGTCGGATCCGACGTAGTTGGATCCGAGTCGGGATAAGGTCTGAGTCGGACATACCCAACTATGAGACGCGGGAATGTGTCATCTGTGAGTCTCTAGTACAACATACGTTCTATGTCCTAAGACCTGAGCTGACGCATGTACTCGGGATGGTGACAGACATGCTTTGGGCTGACCAAACGCTACTTCATAATTGGGTAGTTACAAAGGTAAGTTTCAGGCTTGTCCAGACCCATGCTGCGAGACATGGTCAAGCAAGAAGGGATTTGCCTCTCCGATTAGGAGAGATATACTCTGGGCCCCTCGTGTGATCCGACCGGGATAAGCATGGCCATGCGACAAGGATTATGAGATAATCCGGATAGTGGTCGGCATCACTTGAACGAGAAAGAGGTCGGGCTAGAACAAGGATGACAGTCTCGCCTTGAGCCCGACAACATATATCATGAGGCAAAGGGAACAGAAGTGTGACACGTTGTACAGGTTCGCCTAACCAGCTTCATAGTCTGCTTGGTGGTGGGCACACCTTGCTAGAGGTCGCTACCAACTGTGTAGGTCGGAGGTGATCCGAACTGCGACCAAGCTGACTTGAACCTAAGGGGTCGCGCGCTTAAGGGAAGGAACCTACGAGGTTGGATCCGAGGACACTGGTCGCATGTGATCCGAGCTGTATTTGGATTGTGGCCGAGTAGACATGTGGGCTTTAGGGTCCGTGCGAGGCCCAAGTGTTGAGCCCGCGACAGACTCCTATATAAAGTGGAGGTGCGGCGCACTCATGCGGTTGATCACTTCGGCTCTGCGACTAGGGTTTTCATTTGTTGCGAATAGCCACCTCCACTCGCCGCCGGTTGTGTGATCGGACCTAGCAGTCCGTCCGCACGACATTCCTCCTGCACGCACGGATACCGTTAGAGGTGGTGCACTTGCGCCGCTCCGGTGAACTTGTACGTGGGATCAGAGGACCGGCTGTTCGAGGGAGATCGCACGAGGAGGAGACGAACCACGCGAACGCGCTGCCCCAACTCTTCTTCCACTGCACGACACTGTGCGTCTAGTGGTAACAAACTGTGATCCATCTCCCGTAGCATGTTCTTGGTTGTTCTACGCGTAGGAAATTTTAATTTGCAGTCGACGCACCCTACCGTAGAGCCCAACACATATCTGACCGAGAATCAGATCTGATTGGTGTAAGGATACCTCAGACTCAACATGCCTATGAAGAAAAGGTGCGACACAATTGACGAGATGACATTGTTCAATTCTCGGAAATGAACTAAGGAAGCGAGATCTGAAACAAGAGTTCATCATTAAACCAATTAAAAGGCGAGGGGGGCTGCTGGACTCAGTGACAATTCCTTGAGATTTCCAAAAAGATGGATTTCCACAATTATGTGAACAATGTAATTGCATTACACACACCAACATATATAAAATGAAGCATGTTCGAGGGGAACGTCCACAAGTAAACATTGAACGAAAGTGCACTCAGAAATATGGACCAAGTAGCACGATCAATGTTAGAATGGTGATTCGATAACCAAAAGACTTAGAATGAAACTGTCGACCATTCACTTCGAAGCAATAGGGTTGCTAGAAGCTTTGAAATCACACACCATAGTTCAATTGCCTGTGTTCCAGTTAGAAACAACATGGGGACCAAGGAATGAATGGAGATGGCGAGAAGTATCACTATACCAAGAATTCTTAATAGGTGGAGTAATCCTCACAACATCCTTGACATAAAGATAGTAATACTTCAAGGTAGAACTTAATACAAGCTGGATAGCAAGGATCTCAAGGTACAACACAAAACATAAACAAGTTTGTGTTGAAGGGAAAGCAATAATGTTGTCGATGAGAACACAAAACATCGAGGGGAAAGGATGGTACTTGTCATCATGAATTTGATTGATATTCTGGAAGGAGTCAAAATGTTGATGATGGTCACAACCAATTTTGTCGAGAGGCTCAACGACGAAGCAATCTAACACTGACTGCATCAAACAAAAGGACTGATGCAGCGAAAGATTATTGGATCCACGGATACGACACCAACTCGAAATCAAGCTTGAGGTGAACGATAAGACGAGGAAGATCGATGTAAGCTTAGCTCAGCATCGAGAGTTGCGCTCCGGGAATAAGGACCAGGTAGCACAATTACAATCAGTATGATAATGACATAGCCAATTAGGCTAGGAATGATGTGATCGAGTATGAAATTTGTAAGCAATGAAGAGTTCTAATACTTGTTGAATCGCAATGCGAACTCGATTCAGTTACCGGTGTCTTTGAGTGTTTAATAACTCAGAGCCCGTGAAAAATTTGAATCAGTGAGAATGTAGTACTTGATGAAGAACTCATAAGAAGTTATGAAGCTCCATGATAATCTCGAGATACTAGGGGGTAATACTCGACGACGGACCAACATAGAGGTTGGAACGGGGTATTGATCCATAGAAGACAAGTGCTTAAACTTGCCCGAGAAATGGGATCAAAGAAGAAGATATGGTCAGAAGCGCGATTGCAAATGATCAATTCACCGATACCAAAGGATATTATATCAAGGAAATAGTTATTATTACAAGAAGCTTTCATGATAGGATCTACATTGTGTCCATTGGTAGGAACACAAAGGTTCAAGGATGACTCCCACTTCTCCAATGCATAACCATTCATTCACTTCACATTTTCGAAGAAGTTATAATGTTGAAATTTTATCTAGCAAAACACCAGAAGAGTATGACTCGTGATAGCCCTTGGGTTTACCCGGATCTGGGAAGTCATAGGTTCAACCCTTAGGGGCATCTTAGGAACATATACCACAAGCTTCAATAGTAAATAACACAAGCTCGATAGTAGAGCATGGTTGACAAAAGTAGGGAATAGAAGCTACCAAAGGCATTATTTATCAGGGAAAGAACTCACAAGGTGATTAAATATGAAGGACATTGTCGGATAATAATCCAATAGTGGATATGGCGATCCACAACAGAGGTGATGTGAGTATCGGTACTCAATCAGAGGAAGAAGGAATGCAAATGCATCGATTTATAGAACATCTGAATAATTCCACGTTTAAATAACAAAGGAATTGTGATTTTGAAATCAAGGGATCAGGAGCAAACGCTCTGATCAAGGATAGATAAGTTGAGTAGGCTTAGGGGTATAATCGATGGCAATTTGATTGGTCGAGATCCAACTCATGTTTAAATGTCTGAGCCAGAAGGATGAATTCTAGGATCTGGTTCAGGATTGCGAGCATTTGCAACTTATTGAATCAATGGACTCAAAATGATGGTGATAAAGGATGACAATACGATTACTATACTTATGGGATTAACCATAATTTAAGCAAGCAAGAATTTCAAGAGCAATAAGCTGCGGAGGATTTTCGGAAGATCGAATAGTATTTCGAAGAGCTTTGTGAAACACATGAACAACTGGTGATGAGCGGATACTTGGTATGTGCAAGGAATTATCCGTAGGAGTATTAATGCGGAAAAGAGCTGCAGAGCGGTGGGCACAAAGGATTCTTGGAATACCAAAGAATTTTTCAGGGTATCAAGTAATAACAAGGGCAACTGGGAACGAAGGTACAAACAACAAGTGTAAGTAGTTATCCATAAGGGTTTATCGGTGGTCGGGAATAGCAAAAGCGGTGGGCTCAAAGTCTCGAGAGAATATTAGAGGGTATCTTTAGAATCTTCTGGTGCACCATGTAATCATCTGGAGTAGGGGGCTCTCCGGGAGGAAGTAATTACTAGAACCTAGAGCCGGCGTTAGTAAAATCATTTAACCCGAATAGAAGAAAGATCAGAGTCCCAAAGTATAGGTCCAGGAATAAAAGATCCGAATACCACCCAATGGCGACATGGGCCCGTAAGCCGCACAACCATGTTAGTAAAAAGTTTTGCAATGTCTAGACTCAACTTCGGCCAAAGAGTTTGGAAGGGGGATTCCTACAAGCAGTTGGCTCTGATACCAACTTGTGACGCCCCCAATTCAATCATACACTAATCATGCACGCAAACATGTACGATCAAGATCAGGGACTCACGGGAAGATATCACAACACAACTCAAAAAGTAAAATAAGTCATACAAGCATCATATTACAAGACAAGGGCCTCGAGGGCTCGAAAACAAGAGCTTGATCATAAACGAGTTAGCAGAAGCAACAATATCTGAGTACAAACATAAGTTAAAAAGGTTGCCATAAGATGGCTAGCACAAACTGGGATACAAATCAAAAGAGGTGCATGCCTCCTGCCTGAGATCCTCCTAAACTACTCATGGTCGTCGGCGGCCTGAACGTAGTAGTAGGCACCGTCGGTGTAGTAGGGGTCGTCGTCGATAGTGGCATCTGGCTCCTGGGCACCATCATCTGGTTGCGACGTCCGGGAAGAAGAGGAAAAGGGGGAAAAGAGGGAGCAAAGCAACCGTGAGTACTCATCCAAAGTACTCGCAAGCAAGGAGCTACACTACATATGCATGGGTATATGTGTAAAGAGGCAATATAGGTGGACTGAACTGCAGAAGGCCAGAATATGAGGGGGATAGCTAGTCCTATCGAAGACTACGCTTCTGGCAGCCTCCATCTTGCAGCATGTAGAAGAGAGTAGATGGTAAGTTCACCAAGTAACAACGCATAGCATAATACTACCCGTCGATCCTCCCCTCGTCGCCCTATGGGAAAGCGATCACTGGGTTATCTCTGGAACTTGTCTAGGTGTGTTTTTAGTAAGTATCCGGTTCTAATTGTCATAAGGTAAAGGTACAACACCGGGTCGCCTGTTACCATGGACACGACTATTCTAATAGATCAACTTCCCTGCAGGGGTGCGCCACATTCCCCGGCATGCTCGATCCCTCTGACCGGGCACACTTTCCTAGGTCATGTCCGGCCTCAGAAGATCAACACGTTGCAGCCCTACCTAGGCCTAACAGAGAGGTCAGCACGCTGATCTAAATCCTATGCGCGTAGGGGTCTGGGACCATCGCCCATTGCACACTTGCATGTTGTGTGGGCGGCCGAAAATAGGCCTAGCCTCCCTAATACAAGAGCAGGCGTTCCAGTCCAATCCGGCGCGCGTCGCTCAGTCGCTGACATCTAGAAGGCTTCGGCTGATACCACGACGCTGGTTGCCCATATCTTGTCCCACGTGGCGGTTAGTGCGTATAAGGTCAACAACCCAACTCAGATCAAATAGCAAGATCTCGTTAAGTGTGTTATTTTGAAGTAACCGCGGACGCCGACCAGGGCCAGGCCCACCTGTCCCCTAGGTGGTCACAACCTGCCCTGTCGCTCCTCCACAAAGATCCACACAAAGGGCCGTCGGGAAAGTATGTCCGTTCAGCCCCCAATCCGTGAATCAACCGTGGGTACTGTACGAGCCGACCCGACTTTAGTCACCACCTGAATAGTATGTATATATGCATAGTATATACCCGTGATCACCTCCCGAGTGATCACGGCCCGATAGTATAGCATGGTAGACGGACAAGAATGTAGGGCCACTGATGATAAACTAGCATCCTATACTAAGCATTTATGATTGCAGGTTAGGTATCAACAGATGTAGCAACAATGACAGGCTATGCAACAGAATAGGATTAATCGAATACAGTAACAGGCTATACTACTCTAATGCAAGCAGTAGAGGGAAGAATAAGCGATATCTGGTGATCAAGGGGGGGGGCTTGCCTGGTTGCTCTGGCAAGAAGGAGGGCTCGTCAACTCCGTAGTCGACCGGGGCAGCAGTGGCGTCGGTCTCGTAGTCTACCAGAGAGAAGAGGGGGGAAGAAACAATAAATATAATTCATCATAAGCATGACGATGCATGACATGACAAAGAGCGGTGCTAGGTGTGCCCTAACGCGGTAGCAGGTTATACCGGTGATGGAGGAAACCATCCGGGAAAGTATCCCCAGTGTTTCGCGTTCTCGGACAGATGAACCGGAGATGAAATGTTGCACATTCGATGCTAGGGACGTGTGGCGGGCGAATGGACTGCGTGTTCGAATTCGTCTCGTTGTTCTGAGCAAATTTCATGTACAAAGTATTTACATCCGAGTTACGGATTATTTTATATTAAAATTTAAAGATTGAAAATGATTTCTAATTTCTGGATTTAATTTAATTCGAAATTAAAATTTGTATTTAAATGCTATGGGTAGACAGGAAGTGTACCTAGAGTGTGTCTAAGGGGCCGATAGGTGGGGCCTGGTCAAATGGCCAGTCAGCTTTTGACTGGACCATTGACTGGTCAAAACGGCCCATGGGACCCGCATGTCATTGACTGGGTTATCCGAGTCAGCAGCTTGACTGGTCAATGGGACCAGTGGGACCCATGTGTTACTAATACATGTTTTACTAAACAATAATTGACTAACTAATCAGGCTGATTAGGTTATTAAGTAGGTTAATAAAGTTAACTAATTAACTTACTAATTAATTAATTAATTTAACAATTGTTATTTAATTAATCTCTTTTTTTGTTTTATTTCTGGGTGTGGGTCCCATCTGTCATAGGCATAGGGGGCAGGGCCCAGCGGTCATAGGCCCGAGGCCACAGCGGGCACGATGACGGGCGACAGCTGGCGCGGGCGAGCACAGGGCCGAGCGGGCGCGGCACTGCACGCGCTGGCCTGTGCGAGGGCCGAGCAGGCGCTGCTGGGCGCTAGCGCGGCATCGGAGGAGGCCGCGGGCACGGCGGAGCGAAGCAGCAGCGCGGTTGGGGCGACGGAGCCGCGGCAGCACGGCGAGGAGGAGGGTCGGGGGTCGGATGGCCGCCAGGGAAGGGATGCAGCCAAGGGAGTGGGAGGCGGAGGCGGTACCGCAGTAGCAGGGTGTGGAGACGGCCCGGCCTCACGCAGGCGGGCGCGTAGCGACACGAGCGAGGCCAGCGACGGCCAGAGCGTGTTGGCGGAGTCGGAGTGGGGCGACTCGGTCGTGGCTGTGGGCGCACGGCAGCGGGACCGGGCGTGGGGTGAGCGCGTGCGGCCCAGAGCGTGAGCTCCGGCACGTGGGTGCGCGCACGAAGGCACGGCCGTGGGTGCGGCGGGGTCA
>NC_041381.1:212537837-212560718 GCF_002162155.2 Triticum dicoccoides | reverse complement strand
GCGGCAGTCCAGCGAGGTGGTGATGAGGAGGCGCGGCGCTTGGCGATCCAGCGACGGGCGCGGGGAAGACGACGTCGAGCAGCGCCGGGTGGCGAGGCGTGGTCGACGGGGCGTGGCGGGGAGGTGGCCCGGCGAGTCAGAGCGACGGGCGCTGGCAGGGCGGCAACGGGTGGTGTCAGATGCGACAAGGCAAGCCCCGATCCAGATCGGATCGGGGGAAGGGGAGAGTAGTGGGGGCGAGTGGGGGGTTACGGGTTAGTGTTACCCCAGAGTGGGGATATGGAGGAGGGGAGTGGGGCACCGGCTGGGACGGCCTGGCTAGCCTAGTGGCCAGCTGGTCCGAGGCCGAGCGAGAGGGGGCCTTTTTTTGTTCTTTTTTTCCGTTCTTTTCCTTTTTATTTTTTTCTGTTTTATTTTAATTACACTTCATTTTTTGTTTATTAAAACATGACAATAGCTCCAAGAATAGTGTTTCAAAATAATCCACTATTCTAAAAAGTTTTACCTCAAAATAAAAATAGTTTAGCATTTCATAAAATATCAAAGGCACTTATTTAATCGTTTCAACTACTGTTTTAATCATTTTAGAGTATTAAAACATTTTATAAAAGTGGGGTTTCTTCACCACAATTACCTTTGCATTTTTTGGGCACAACTCAAACATTTTAGTTTTAAAGTTTGAAAACTTTTCTTGTTTGCCTTTAATTTAATTTTGAATTTGAATCGATTTTGAACTAACCCGAGATTAACTCCAGTGACAGAGGTGACGTGGCATCATTAGCAAGGAGTTATTGTAGTATAATTATCCGGGCGTCACAGGGTGTTAGATTCATTACAATGTAATCTAGATTATTGACTCTAGTGCAAGTGGAAGACTAAATGAAATATGTCCTAGAGGCAATAATAAAGTTGTTATTTTATATTTCCTTATTCCTGATAAATGTTTATTATTCATGCTAGAATTGTACTAACCGGAAACTTGATACATGTGCGAATACATAGACAAAACAATGTGTCCCTAGTATGCCTCTACTTGACTAGCTCATTGATCAAAGATGGTTAAGTTTTCTAGCCATGGACATGAGTTGTCATTTGATGAACGGGATCACATTATTAGTGGAATGATTAAATGGACAAGACCCATTCGTTAGCTTAGCATAATGATCATTCAGTTTTATTGCTACTGCTTTCTTCATGTCAAATACATATTCCTCCGACTATGAGATTATGCAACTCCCGGACACCGGAAGAATGTCGTGTGTGCTATCAAACGCCACAACGTAACTGGGTGATTATAAAGATGCTCTACAGGTATCTCCGAAGGTGTTTGTTGGGTTGGCATAGATCGAGATTAGGATTTGTCACTTCGAGTATCGGAGAGGTATCTTTGGGCCCTCTCGGTATTGCACATCATATGAAGCCTTGGAAGCAATGTGACTAATGAGTTAGTTACAGGATGATGCATTATGGAACGAGTAAAGAGACTTGCCGGTAACGAGAATGAACTAGGTATGAAGATACCGACGATTGAATCTCGGGCAAGTAACATACCGATGACAAAGGGAATAACGTATGTTGACATTGCGGTTCGACCGATAAAGATCTTCGTGGAATATGTGGGAACCAATATGAGCATCCAGGTTCCGCTATTGGTTATTAACCAGAGAGGTGTCTCAGTCATGTCTACATAGTTCTCGAACCCGTAGGGTCCGCACACTTAACTTTCGATGACGATATGTATTATATGAGTTATGTGTTTTGGTGACCGAAGGTTATTTGGAGTCCCGGATGAGATCACGGACATGATGAGGAGTCTCGAAATGGTTGAGAGGTAATGATTGATATACTGGAAGGTGGTATTCGTACACCGGAATGGTTCCGAGTGTTTCGGGAATTTATCAGAGTACCGAGGGGTTACCGGAACCCCCAGTGGGAAGTAATGGGCCTCATGGACCATAGGGGAGAGGCAAGGCAGGACACAAGGAGGTGGCGCGCCCCCCCATGGTGAGTCCGAATTGGACTAGGGGAGGGGGCGCGACCGCTCTTTCCTTCTCCCTCTCCCTCTCCTCCCCCCCCCCCTGTTAGAAGGAGGGGGGCAACTAGGACTAGGAGTCCTAGTAGGACCCCCCATGGCGCGCGCCCTAGGGCCGGCCTCCTCCCCTCTCCCTCCTTTATATATGGGGGCGGGGGGGCACCTCTAGACACATCAATTGATTCTTAGCCGTGTGCGGTGCCCCCCTCCACCGTTTACTCCTCCGGTCATATTGTCGTAGTGCTTAGGCGAAGCCCTGCACAGATCACATCACCATCACCGTCACCACGCCGTCGTGCTGACGGAACTCATCTACTCCTTCGACCCTCTACTGGATAAAGAGTTCGAGGGACGTCATCGAGCTGAGCGTGTGCAGAACTCAGAGGTACCATACTTTGATGCTTGATCGGTTGAATCGAGAAGACGTTAGACTACATCAACCGTGTTAAGCTAACGCTTCCGCTTTTGGTCTACGAGGGTACGTGGACACATTATCCCCCTCTCGTTGCTATGCATCTCCTAGATAGATCTTGCGTGAGCGTACGAAATTTTTGAAATTGCATGCTACGTTTCCCAACAATAGTTTCTGACAGCCGGGCCATGATCTGAGACGTCAGATCATGGGCTGTCATGGACTCGGACGTGGGTCGAGCCCACGTTTCTTCATGCGGTTGCGCCTATATAAGTGTGTGGTGTCTCCTAATCCTAGCAGCCACGAACAGATCACATCTGCTACCACGCGAACCACCCACGTCGTTCCTTTGCTGCTGCTGCCGCCGGTGACTCCATCCCGTCTGCCGCGTACACGGTCGACGGGAGAGCAGGTCTCTGAAACCCCGTCTCTCCAATTCCTGTACAGGAGAGAGGTGAATAGGTTTTTGGGAAGCGACTACGCGACTGCTCGCCTCTGATCCACTACTTCCTCTATGTCTGTGTCGTCTTCGTCATCACCATTTCCACCGCCGCCGAACGTGCCACCACCGAGTAGATCGAGGCCAACAATAAGGCCGCCGAGGATGCCGCTGCTGATATCACCGCCGCCGGGGCTTCTGCCTGGCCTACTGGAGGGTATAACACGTTTATCCCGCTCATATTTATTTTTGTATTAGCAGTACTAGCAGTATGTGTAGATTTGTCTACTGTTTGCTTAGTACGTGCATGTTTAGATCAGAGTCAGTATGTCATCAAGGCAGTCAATGCCATGCTAGTGATTTCTCTATGGATTAAATTAGTCAAAGAATTGCCTATTTACTCAACAGGGGACACAAATACCTCTTTCTTCCATCAACAGGGAAGCTACCCATGTATTAAGATATACCTTTTTAGGCTAGCTTGGGATGGTTCGGAAGCAACGTAACAAGCAGATAAGGGAGAGCTAAGATGCTATTCTCCCCCAATATATTATTGGAACCCCGACTGAACATGTTCTAGACCTCAACCTTGAGAGGTTGCAATGACCAGAGTGTAACCTTTGAGACCTCATAGACACTTCAAGACTCAAGAAATTTTGGAGGTTGTTCAATTTTTGCCAGTGGACAAGGCATTGGGGCCCTATGGTTTCATGCATGGTTTCACCAAGTCTGCTGGCCAGTGATCAAGGACTTGGTGGTCAAGGCCTTTGATCAACTCACTTTGGCTGATGGGAGACGTTTCCATCTCTTAAATAGGGCTCTGATTACTTTGTTACCAAAAAATATGGGGCAATATACATAAAAGATTTTAGACCCATCATCTTCGACCATAGTTTTGCCAAAATCTTTAGGAAAGGTCTTGCAAATTACCTTGCACCAAATTTGAATGAGCCGATTGGCAAGAATCAGAATGCTTTTATTGTCCGACGTTGCATAAAAGACAATTTCTTAATGGTACAACAGTCCATGTGTTCTCTGCATCGTGAGAAGACTCCAACCCTTCTTCTGAAATTAGACATTGCACGTGCTTTTTGACACGGTTGCATGACCTTTCTTGACCGTGATTCTACATTTTCGGATTTGTTCCAAGATGGTTGCTTTGTATTGCCACTCTTTTGTCAACCGTCGACACAAAAATTGTTGCAAATGGTGGCATTGACAATTCTATTTTTGCATGCTAGAGGTTTGAGGCAGGGAGATCCGATATCTCCGATGTTGTTCCTAGTTATGGACATTTTGAGTCATATTATCTGAAGCAAAGTGAAAGAAGTTCAAGTTTTGGGGTCAATGCACAATCTTGACATTTGGTATCACAATTCCCTATTCACCAACGATGTGGTCATTTTTCTTAGAGATGTGTAGCATGAATGTGTCGCCACTAGAGAGCTTCTTTTCAATTTTGCAGCATCTTTCTGGAATGCTTGTTAATATGGATAAGAGCCAAACATCAGGTGCGAGGAGGATAAAGTACACCTCGCTGGCCTTTTGCGAAGCCCCATTGGAACATTCCTGTGCAAATATCTTGGTCTTCCCCTTAGTCCGTGGAGGCTGCGGAAAGCTGATCCTCAGCCGCTGGTCGACAGTGTTGCTCGTGCAATTTCCACCTGGAAAACTTTGATGCTTAAGCGTGCCGATCGACTCATCTTAACTAGTTTTGTCCTCTTGTCCACTCTATTTTTTCGTATGCTATCACTTGATCTTCTAACATGGATGATTAAATGCCTCAATAACCTTTGTCGGGATTTCTATGGAGAGTGTGATGATGCCAAGGGGGGCCATTGTCTAGTGGCTTGGGAGGCGGTTTGCAGACCAAAATCACTAGGCGAGCTCGGCTTGCCTAATTTCAAATTGATGAATGCGGCCTTGCGTGCTAGATGGTTCTGGCTCGCGCGATCTAAGGATGATCGGCCATGGAAGTACCTCAAAATCAACGCGCCAAGACTACCTAAGGAGCTCTTCTACTATACCAGGACCAAATTCAGTTTGCGGAACGATATGCAAATTGCAATCTGGCAAGATGCATGGATTAATGGGGTTGTAGGTTAATATTGCCCCTAATCTTCTTCCCTTCATGTGCCCCAAAGCACTATGTGACACTGTGGTGCTCGCCCTTGAGGAGGGAAAATGGGTCCGAAAATCGTGGTCAATTTCCATTACCGGCAATTGCACAATTCTGTATCTTATGGAAAGAACTCAACCATGTTCAATTGAATAAAATGGTTGAGGATCAGTTCACCTAGAAGGTTGAAACTAATGGTAATTTCTCATCTCAGTTTGCCTACAAAGCCTTGAAGGAAATATGCCCTAGAGGCAATAATAAAGTTATTATTTATTTCCTTATATCATGATAAATGTTTATTATTCATGCTAGAATTGTATTAACCGGAAACATAATACGTGTGTGAATACATAGACAAACATAGTGTCACTAGTATGCCTCTACTTGACTAGCTCGTTTATCAAAGATGGTTATGTTTCCTAGCCATGGACAAAAGAGTTGTCATTTGATTAACGGGATCACATCATTAGGAGAATGATGTGATTGACATGACCCATTCCGTTAGCCTAGCACTTGATCGTTTAGTATATTGCTATTGCTTTCTTCATGACTTATACATGTTCCTGTAACTATGAGATTATGCAACTCCCGTTTACCGGAGGAACACTTTGGGTGCTACCAAACGTCACAACGTAACTGGGTGATTATAAAGGAGTACTACAGGTGTCTCCAAAGGTATATGTTGGGTTGGCGTATTTCGAGATTAGGTTTTGTCACTCCGATTGTCGGAGAGGTATCTCTGGGCCCTCTCGGTAATGCACATCACTATAAGCCTTGCAAGCAATGTAGCTAATGAGTTAGTTACGGAATGATGCATTACATAACGAGTAAAGAGACTTGCCGGTAACGAGATTGAACTAGGTATTGGATACCGACGATCGAATCTCGGGCAAGTAACATACCGATGACAAAGGGAAAAACGTATGTTGTTATGCGGTTTGACCGATAAAGATCTTCGTAGAATATGTAGGAGCCAATATGAGCATCCAGGTTCCGCTATTGGTTATTGATCGAGAATAGTTCTAGGTCATGTCTACATATTTCTCGAACCCGTAGGGTCCGCACGCTTAACGTTACGATGACAGTTATATTATGAGTTTATGAGTTTTGATGTACCGAAGGAGTTCGGAGCCCCGGATGAGATCGGGGACATGACGAGGAGTCTCGAAATGGTCGAGACGTAAAGATCGATATATTGGACGACTATATTCGGAGTTCGGAAAGGTTCCGAGTGATTCGGGTATTTTTCGGAGTACCGAAGAGTTACAGGAATTCGCCGGGGAGTATATGGGCCTTATTGGGCTTTAGGGGAAAGAGAGAGGAGAGGTTGGGCGCCCCCCCAAGGCCTAGTCCGAATTGGACTAGGGGGAGGGGCTGCGCCCCCTCCTTCCTTCTCTTCTCTTCCCCCTTTCCTTGACTCCTACTCGTACTACTTGGAAGGGGGGGGAATCCTACTCCCGGTGGGAGTAGGACTCCTCCTTGGTGCGCCTCCTTCTATGCTGGCCACCCCCTCCCTTGCTCCTTTATATACGGGGGCAGGGGGACACCCCATGACACACAAGTTGATCTACGGATCATTCCTTAGCCGTGTGCGGTGCCCCCTCCACCATATTCTACCTCGGTCATATCGTCGCGGAGTTTAGGCGAAGCCCAGCACCGGTAGAACATCATCATCGTCACCACGCCGTCGTGCTGACGGAACTCATCCCCGACGCTTTGCTGGATCGGAGCCCGGGGATCGTCATCGAGCTGAACGTGTGCTGAACTCGGAGGTGCCGTACGTTTGGTACTTGGATCGGTCGGATCGTGAAGACGTACGACTACATCAACCGCGTTGTCATAACGCTTCCGCTTACGGTCTACGAGGGTACGTGGATAATACTCTCCCCTCTCGTTGCTATGCCATCACCATGATCTTGCGTGTGCGTAGGAAATTTTTTGAAATTACTACGTTCCCCAACAGTGGCATCCGAGCTAGGTTTTATGCGTAGATGTCATATGCACGAGTAGAACACAAGTGTGTTGTGGGCTATATAAGTCATACTTCTTACCAGCATGTCATACTTTGGTTCAGCGGCATTGTGAGATGAAGCGGCCCGGACCGACATTACGCGTACGCTTATGCGAGACTGGTTTCACCGCTACGAGCACTCGTTGCTTAAAGGTGGCTGGCGGGTGTCTGTCTCTCTCACTTTAGCTGAATCGAGTGTGGCTACGTCCGGTCCTTCCGAAGGTTAAAACAACACTAACTTGACAAACTATCGTTGTGGTTTTTGATGCGTAGGTAAGAATGGTTCTTGCTAAGCCCGTAGTAGCCACATAAAATTTGCAACAACAAAGTAGAGGACGTCTAACTTGTTTTTGCAGGGCATGTTGTGATGTGATATGGTCAAGACGTGATGCTATATTTTATTGTATGAAATGATCATGTTTTGTAACCGAAGTTATCGGCAACTGGCAGGAGCCATATGGTTGTCGCTTTATTGTATGAAATGCAAACGCCCTGTAATTGCTTTACTTTATCACTAAGCGGTAGCGATAGTCGTAGAAGCAATAGATGGCGTAACGACAACGATGCTACGATGGAGATCAAGGTGTCGCGCCGGTGACAATGGTGATCATGAAGGTGCTTCGGAGATGGAGATCACAAGCACAAGATGATGATGGCCATATCATATCACTTATATTGATTGCATGTGATGTTTATCCTTTATACATCTTATCTTGCTTTGATTGACGGTAGCATTTTAAGATGATCTCTCACTAAAATTATCAAGAAGTGTTCTCCCTGAGTATGCACCATTGCGAAAGTTCTTCGTGCTGAGACACCACGTGATGATCGGGTGTGATAGGCTCTACGTTCAAATACAACGGGTGCAAAACAGTTGCACACGCGGAATACTCAGGTTAAACTTGACGAGCCTAGCATATACAGATATGGCCTCGGAACACGGAGACCGAAAGGTCGAGCGTGAATCATGTAGTAGATATGATCAACATAGTGATGTTCACCATTGAAAACTACTCCATCTCACGTGATGATCGGACATGGTTTAGTTGATTTGGATCACGTGATCACTTAGATGACTAGAGAGATGTCTGTCTAAGTGGGAGTTCTTAAGTAATATGATTAATTGAACTTAAATTTATCATGAACTTAGTACCTGGTAGTATTTTGCAAATTATGTTGTAGATCAATAGCTCGCGTTGTTGCTTTCATATGTTTATTTTGATATGTTCCTAGAGAAAATTGTGTTGAAAGATGTTAGTAGCAATGATGCGGATTGGATCCGTGATCTAAGGTTTATCCTCATTGTTGCACAAAAGAATTATGTCCTTGATGCACCGCTAGGTGACAAACTTATTGCAGGAGCAGATGCAGACGTTATGAACGTTTGGCTAGCTCAATATGATGACTACTTGATAGTTTAGTGCACCATGCTTAACGGCTTAGAATCGGGACTTCAAAGACGTTTTGAACGTCATGGATCATATGATATGTTCCAGGAATTGAAGTTAATATTTCAAGCAAATACCCGAGTTGAGAGATATGAAGTCCTCAACAAGTTCTATAGCTAAAAGATGGAGGAGAATCGCTCAACTAGTGAGCATGTGCTCAGATTGTCTGGGTACTTCAATCACTTGAATCAAGTGGGAGTTAATCTTCTAGATAAGATAGTGATTGACAAAATTCTCTAGTCACCATCACTAAGTTACTAGAACTTCGTGATGAACTATAGTATGCAAGGGATGACGAAAACGATTCCCGAGCTCTTCGTGATGTTGAAATCGACGAAGGTAGAAATCAAGAAAGAGCATCAAGTGTTGATGATTGACAAGACCACTAGTTTTAAGAGAAGGGCAAAGGGAAAGAAAGGGAACTTTAAGAAGAATGACAAGCAAGTTGTCACTCCCGCGAAGAAGCCCAAAGCTGGACCAAAGCCTGAAACTGAGTGATCACACTGCAAAGGAAATGGTCACTGGAAGCGGAAATGCCCTGAATATTTGGTGGATAAGAAGGATGGCAAAGTGAACAAGGGTATATTTGATATACAGGTTATTGATGTGTGCCTTACTAGTGTTTATAGTAGCCCCTGAGTATTTGATACTTGTTCGGTTGCTAAGGTTAGTAACTCGAAACAGGAGTTACAGAATAAACAGAGACTAGTTGAAGGGGAAGTGATGATGAGTGTTGGAAGTAGTTCCAAGATTGATATGATCATCATCGCACACTCCCTATACTTTCGGGATTAGTGTTAAACCTAGATAAATGTTATTTGGCGTTTGCGTTGAGCATGAATATGATTTGATCATGTTTATTGCAATACGGTTATTCATTTAAAGTCGGAGAATAATTATTGTTCTGTTTACATGAATAAAACCTTCAATGGTCATACACCCAATGAAAATAGTTTGTTGGATCTCGATCGTAGTGATACACATATTCATAATATTGATGCCAAAAGATGCAAAGTTAATAATGATAGTGCAACTTATTTGTGGCACTGCCGTTTGGGTCATATAGGTGTAAAGCGCATGAAGAAACTCCATAAAGATGGATTTTTGGAATCACTTGGTTATGAATCATTTGATGCTTGCGAACCGTGCCTTTTGGGCAAGATGACTAAAACTCCGTTCTCCAAAACAATGGAACAAGCTACTGACTTATTGGAAATAATACATACCGATGTATGTGATCCAATGAGTGTTGATGCTCGTGGCAAGTATCATTATTTTCTGACCTTCACAAGATGATTTGAGTAGATATGGGTATATCTACTTGATGAAACATAAGTCTGAAATAGTTGAAATGTTCAAAGAATTTTAGAGTGAAGTGGAAAAATCATCGTAACAAGAAAATAAAGTTTCTGCGATCTGATCGCGGAGACGAATATTTGAGTTACGAGTTTGGTCTTCAATTAAAACAATGTGGAATAGTTTCAAAGCTCACGCCACCTGGAACACCACAACGTTGTGGTGTGTCTGAACGTCGTAACCGCACTTTATTGATATGGTGCGATCTATGATGTCTCTTACTGATTTACCACTATTATTTTGGGGTTATGCATTAGAGATAGCTGCATTCACGTTAAAAAGGGCACCATCTAAATCTGTTGAGACGACACCATATGAACTGTGGTTTAGCAAGAAACCCAAGTTGTCGTTTCTTAAAGTTTGGGGCTGTGATGCTTATGTGAAAAAGTTTCATCCTGATAAGCTCAAACCCAAATCGGAGAAGTGCGTCTTCATAGAATACCCAAAGGAAACTGTTGGGTACACCTTCTATCACGGATCCGAAGGCAAGATATTCGCTGCTAAAAATGGATCCTTTCTAGAGAAGGAGTTTCTCTCGAAAGAAGTGAGTGGGAGGAAAGTAGAGCTTGATAAGGTAATTTGTACCTTCTCCCGAATTGGAAAGTAGTTCATCACAGAAATCAGTTCCAGTGATTCCTACAACAATTAGTGAAGAAACTAATGATGATGATCATAAAGCTTCAGATCAAGTTACTACCGAACTTTGTAGATCTTCCAGATTAAGATCCACACCAGAGTGGTACGGTAATCCTATTCTAGAAGTCATGTTACTAGACCATGATGAACCTACGAACTATAAGGAAGCGATGATGAGCCCAGATTCCACGAAATGGCTTGAGGCCATGAAATCTGAGATGGGATCCATGTATGAGAACAAAGTGTGGACTTTGGTGGAGTTGCCCGATGATCGGCAAGCCATATTGTATAAATGGATCTTCAAGAGGAAGACAGATGCTGATAGTAGTGTTACTATCTACAAAGCTCGACTTGTCGCAAAAGGGTTTTCGACAAGTTCAAGGTGTTGACTACAATGAGATTTTCTCAACTGTAGCGATGCTTAAGTCTGTCCGAATCATGTTAGCAATTGCCACATTTTATGAAAACTAGCAAATGGATGTCAAAACTGCATTCCTTAATGGTTTTCTTAAAGAAGAGTTGTATATGATGCAACCAGAAGGTTTTGTCAATCCTAAAGGTGCTAACAAAATATGCAAGCTCCAGCGATCCATCTATGGACTGGTGCAAGCATCTCAGAGTTGGAATATACGATTTGATAAGTTGATCAAAGCATATAGTTTTTATACAGACTTGCGGTGAAGCCTGTATTTACAATAAAGTGAGTGGAAGCACTACCGCCTTTTTGATAAATATATATGAGTAACATATTGATTGATCAGAAATGATGTAGAATTTTTCTGGAAAGCATAAAGGAGTATATGAAAAGAGTTCTTTAAAAGAAAGACCTCGGTAAAGCTACTTACATATTGAGCATCAAGATCTATTGAGATAGATCAAGACGCTTGATAAGATTTTTCAATAAGTACATACCTTGATAAATTTTTGAAATAGTTCAGAATAGAACAGTCAAAGAAGGAGTTCTTGCCTGTGATGCAAAGGTGTGAAGTTGAGTAAGACTCAAGACCCGACCATGGCAGAAAATAGAAAGAGAATGAAAAGTCATTCCCTATGCCTCAGTCATAGGTTCTATAAAGTATGCTATGCTATGTACCAGACCTATTGTATACCTTGCTCTTTATTTGGCAAGGGAGTACAATAGTGATCTAGGAGTAGATCACTGGACATTGGTCAAGAATATCCTTAGTGAGAACTAAGGAAATATTTCTCGATTATGGAGGTAATAAAAGAGTCTGTCGTAAAGACTTACATCGATGCAAGCTCTTACACCGATCCAGATGACTCTAAGTCTCAATCTGGATACATATTGAAAGTGGGAGCAACTAGCTAGAGTAGCTCCGTGCAGAGCATTGTGGACATAGAATATTTGCAAAATACATACGGCTCTGAATATGACAGACCCGTTGACCACACTTCTCTCACAAGCAAAACATGATCATACCTTAGTACTCTTTGGGTGTTAATCACATAGTGATGTGAACAAACCCTTTGGGTGTTGATCACATGATGATGTGAACTATGGGTATTAATCACATACAAATGTGAATATTGGTGTTAAATCACATGGTGATGTGAACTAGATTATTGACTCTAGCGCAAGTGGGAGACTGAAGGAAATATGCCCTAGAGGCAATAATAAAGTTATTATTTATTTCCTTATATCATGATAAATGTTTATTATTCATGCTAGAATTGTATTAACCGGAAACATAATACATGTGTGAATACATAGACAAACATAGTGTCACTAGTATGCCTCTACTTGACTAGCTCATTTATCAAAGATGGTTATGTTTCCTAGCCATGGACAAAAGAGTTGTCATTTGATTAACGGGATCACATCATTAGGAGAATGATGTGATTGACATGACCCATTCCGTTAGCCTAGCACTTGATCGTTTAGTATATTGCTATTGCTTTCTTCATGACTTATACATGTTCCTGTAACTATGAGATTATGCAACTCCCGTTTACCGGAGGAACACTTTGGGTGCTACCAAACGTCACAACGTAACTGGGTGATTATAAAGGAGTACTACAGGTGTCTCCAAAGGTATATGTTGGGTTGGCGTATTTCGAGATTAGGTTTTGTCACTCCGATTGTCGGAGAGGTATCTCTGGGCCCTCTCGGTAATGCACATCACTATAAGCCTTGCAAGCAATGTAGCTAATGAGTTAGTTACGGAATGATGCATTACATAACGAGTAAAGAGACTTGCCGGTAACGAGATTGAACTAGGTATTGGATACCGATGATCGAATCTCGGGCAAGTAACATACCGATGACAAAGGGAACAACATATGTTGTTATGCGGTTTGACCGATAAAGATCTTCGTAGAATATGTAGGAGCCAATATGAGCATCCAGGTTCCCCTATTGGTTATTGACCGAGAATAGTTCTAGATCATGTCTACATAGTTCTCGATCCCGTAGGGTCCGCACGCTTAACGTTACGATGACAGTTATGTTATGAGTTTATGAGTTTTGATGTACCGAAGGAGTTCGGAGTCCCGGATGAGATCGGGGACATGACGAGGAGTCTCGAAATGGTCGATACGTAAAGATCGATATATTGGACGACTATATTCGGAGTTCGGAAAGTTTCCAAGTGATTCGGGTATTTTTCGGAGTACCGGAGAGTTACGGGAATTCGCCGGGGAGTATATGGGCCTTATTGGGCTTTAGGGGAAAGAGAGAGGAGAGGTTGGGCGCCCCCCCAAGGCCTAGTCCGAATTGGACTAGGGGGAGGGGCTGCGCCCCCTCCTTCCTTCTCTTCTCTTCCCCCTTTCCTTGACTCCTACTCCTACTACTTGGAAGGGGGGAATCCTACTCCTGGTGGGAGTAGGACTCCTCCTTGGTGCGCCTCCTCCTAGGCCGGCCACCCCCTCCCTTGCTCCTTTATATACGGGGGCAGGGGGGCACCCCATGACACACAAGTTGATCGACGGATCGTTCCTTAGCCGTGTGCGGTGCCCCCCTCCACCATATTCCACCTCGGTCATATCGTCGCGTAGGCGAAGCCCTGCGCCGGTAGAACATCATCATCGTCACCACGCCGTCGTGCTGACGGAACTCATCCCTGACGCTTTGCTGGATCGGAGCCCGGGGATCGTCATCGAGCTGAACGTGTGCTGAACTCGGAGGTGCCGTACGTTCGTTACTTGGATCGGTCGGATCGTGAAGACGTACGACTACATCAACCGCGTTGTCATAACGCTTCCGCTTACGGTCTATGAGGGTACGTGGACAATACTCTCCCCTCTCGTTGCTATGCCATCACCATGATCTTGCGTGTGCGTAGGAAATTTTTTGAAATTACTACGTTCCCCAACAGGCCTTGTTTACATGGCTTGAGGAATTCCCTAATCTAGAACAGGTGTGGTTCTCACATGCGTATCTTTAGGCTAAAGTGTTCGTTTGGCCATGAACTACAGATAGGCTAGCCCAAAGGGTATTCCCGCATCAATCATTAGTCCACTTTGCTGCCAAGAACCAGAGAGCATGCATCACCTATTGGTGTAATGCCCCTTCTCACAATGAGTCTGGTATGATGTTATGCATAATTTAATCTACAACCTTTGACTCCATCAGGGGATTCGGCTATCTGTGAATGGCTATTTCATATGGGCATGGTCACCCTTGCCAAAAGACGTGCTATTGTTTTCTCTAAGGCCATCTTAGGCATGCATAAACTATGGCTTGAGCGCAGTGGTAGGACCTTTGACAGAATTGCATCAAGCCAGCAAGTGGTGGTGGACAAAATCTTATAAGAAATCAACCTAGGGGAATTCATGTAGAGTACTAGTAGATGTTTGCGATATCTTGTGGGGCCTTTCAGCCATGTATATCCTCCTACAAATGTAAAACTCTTCTTCACTCTTAATATAAAACACGCGCAAAGCTTTTGCGGGTTCTAGAAAAAATATCAACCTAACAACCAACTTCCAATAGGAGAACTATCACTTACGCGCCATTCCACTAGCATTCTTACAACATTTCTTTGTATGTACAAATTTCACTTCCATCCCCACCATTGTAAGATTTTTTTTCAAAAGACATGTTCAAAAATAACTTTCGAAACATGTCTATCAAGTATGTAGGAAGGGCAATTAGCAACATAGTAACAACTTTTCACAACACTCCAGAAGGTTTGCTTCATGTTGTTACTTGATATATCATCATATCTCTGATGAATATTTTGGGCAAGTTCTTGCATGTCCACCTCAATTTTCTTGTCCATGTGACTTGTTACTGCCTTGTTCTCCTCGGTGTCCTATAAATTGCATCATTAGTACAATGGTTTAAAATGTAGAAGTTGAAAAATTATATTTTAGTTATAAAAAGCAACTTGTAGCTATGAGGTATGAAATATGTGGACCAGTTCACAATAGTTATCATAAATATATTACATGCCCATGTAATACGGAATTGTAGCTTATATCAAAAATATGTGGCTCTTTTTCCAATAGGAAGTACCTCTTGTAGTTTGTGTGTACATGCAAATATTGTATGGAGCAGATAGCAACAAAAGAAAACACCCGTTGCACCGACAAATGAAAAGAAAATACAATTACCAATGTATCACGTGGTTAACCACAAAAATGTCAAGAAAATTAAGCATAAAAGTTACCTGTGAAAGTAACATCCTGTGGTGAAGGCTGTCACAGATAGAGGATGCAAGTTGAATAAACCAAGTATTGTCCTTGCTATTTACCATAGATGATGCTTCACCAATTCGTCCAGCACAAATCTCGATAATTTTAACTAGAAGCAAAGATGTTTGTTTGTCATGAACCATGCATGACCCTGCTTCAATAACACTCATACCGTTTGTGCCATCATCTCTATTTATCTCTTGCATCATCCATTCGATCCACTAGAAGTTCAAAAATATATATTAGAATTTTTGTCTAAGAGAGACCATTGCATTTAATAACTCCCAGACATGCGCAATTGCTCATTTAACTTACAACGCAACGTAACAAATTATTGATGTGCATGGGTTCTTCACCAACATGTAGCGCCTTTTGTGCCAATAAATCAATAAGCTTCTCAAGTGCGCCCACAAGAATTTCCACTTTTGCATCTCCTTTAAGCCTAGATGCACAATTTGTGTCATACAAAGCATATTTAAAATGAAAAGAGTCTATAGCCAAAGACTATGATTTTCTAGTAGTACAGTGACGAATTACTACATGGTTGTGCTTAAAGATATTATGTGACATTTTATCAAGTAAAAAGGAATTATTATTCAAGTATGGGGATCTTAATTTCTACAAAATAAAAATGTATTGCACATATGTATCTTAATTGTTCACTGGTGGAAATTATATACCAAATTACTAGGATTAGTCAAAAGTGGTCCAATTAAGCATGCAAATATTTACCATTTGACGTGATGATTTAGACTGTATATAGGGATGCTCGGTTAATGTACTTACCATGATACATCATTATTTCCTTCATAGAGGCCACCATGCATAAACCGTTCCACCATTTTATTACCCGACAAATCGCTACGAAGATATTTAGAGATAATGTTGGCCATCACTGATGCTCTGGACCATGCAAGTCGCTCTGTGGCACGACTTGGTTCAAAAATGCAAGCAGCGGCTAGAAAATAAGCTCTCAATACATCTCTTGGAGCCACCCCAAAAGCCTCGAGGCCGTTCTCTGTAAACCACCTACGTACATGGAGATATAAGTTCTCATGCAGGAAAACGAGATATAATTAACAAAATACAGAGTATTACGTAAGATTGATGCATACTTTTGTAGGCCATGCCACTCAAGCTGATGTTGGACTTGGCAGCGATTGAAATCACGCTTTGCCAGCTCGAGATAGGTGTTGTTGTTCACAAGTGGCATCCTGCCAAAGCCATTCAGCTTATCACAGAGCGACTTGCAACGAACAGACTAAAATTGTTTAAAATTGATTGATGCACCGTCGAAAACCATTATTGTTTTACCTGTAGAGCGTCTTCCCAATCCAGACATCATCATCACCGCCATATTGATCTAGGTAGATTCTTGCTTCTACACGCGGCAAGCTTGCATACCAAGGAAAGTCCAGTGTATATTGTACCTATGATAGGGTTCAAATTTTTATTTATCTTATTTCAACTTTTTTTTATTGTACCTATGATCACATACGGAGTTATTTATGTTCTTGTACGTATCCATATAAGGTTAGTTTGTTTCGGTGTTTAAAATAGTTATATTAATATGAACTGCAAGCCCTTTCTAGGTGTTGAGAGCTACGTTCTCCACTTCCCATTTTCTATCTAAAGCGATTGTTTAGTAGGATGATGTACCGTAAAAAGTCTCGTGTTTAATTACCTCGCCTGGGAGATCCTTTGAAATGATCCATTTGTCTCGGATCGTGTCCTGGGCCTCCCTTTCTCTAAGGAACTCATAGGAGAATCTCCCTGCACGCTGCAGCACGTCCTCTCCGGGAAATCTAACCTGAGAAGCCCTGTTCAGGTTGTACATCCCAGTGACCGCCTGTGTTGATTGCCCCACGAAACAGAAGAAGTGCCCATCCTTCTCAAAGTTCTCGAACACACCTGCGGATCGGCATCGGTTATGTTTTGTTTGTCACGCGACGTAAAAGACTTGCACTCGGGAGATAATATAATGCACAACATTACAACACCAGTATTTTGATTCAGAAGAGGGAAACTATGGGTCGTACGTACGTGGGGAGACGTTGTATCGGTGCAGCCGCAGCAGCCGGAACGCCATGGCTGTGTCGTCCACGTCTACTACAGCAGAGTTCCTCGCCCAGCATATCCCGCCCTCAGTCCAGTGCCTACAGCATATATGAGCAAAGAGGTTAGAACAAACTTTGGTCATGGAGCGAGAAGAAATTTAAGGTCAGCAAAACACGGTTATGAAGGAGGAACCAAACCTGTGGACATAGTCCAAGCACTGTTTGATTTCTTGCTTGAAGTAGCGCGAGATCCCAAGACGCTCCAGCCGATCGACGGCCCAGATGTGCTCGAAGAGATCGACCGGGTAAACATTGGGAACTGAAAAATGCATGGTCAGTCAAAGAGGAACAATGCACTCCAATCCAATATCAGTGCTGCATGCATCGATCGAACGGGGAACGGGTTTCATTAATTGATCTCTTACCCCCTCCGTCGAACTTCTTCACGATCCTGTCTATATACTCGAAGCATTTTGTGTCACCGGTCTGCATGAGGGCAGAGGCTGTAGCCGCCGGAGAAAACAGGAAGGACCCGTCGCTGGACTGGAGCCTGAGGATCTTGCGCCAGTCCACCCCGGGCATCCCTTCAAGGGAATGCAGGATCGTCGTCGGAATGCTGTGCATCATCTCCATCGGAATCCTACGGGTCAAATTAATCAGAAATGTTAGCCTCCATCGACATGGAAAGAAACTGAAGGCAAAGGTGCTGCACTTGTCTAGGAGGATATATACTTTTTGAGCTTCACTTCTCTGTTGGCATATATGCGCTGCAGAGCATGGTGGTCATACGGGAAGACAACGTCCAGCCTCCTGGCCGCCTCCAGGAGAGAAGGGAAGGCGATCTCGAAGCCGATGGGCATCGACTCCGAGTCCTCCTCGGCCAGCCTCCACATGTTGTCCTCCAGAAAACTCAGCCCTGATCGAGTGAACAAAACACACGTTCAGTTTCACCAAACACATTCCTGGTTCAGTGTGCGTGCATGCGTACCTCTCCTGCAGTTTTCGGGGCCGAGCGACCACTTGGTGAGAGCCACGACGCAGGCGAGGGTGTTGGTGATCCGGTCGTAGGCGGAGAAGAGGGCCGCGTCGCCCCAGGACCCGTCGGGCAGCGGGTTCCCGAGGATCCACCGGAGGGCTGCGGCGAACTGGGCCCCGTCGCCGCCGTCGAGCCTCGGCACCAGGGCCACCCAGGCCGTGTCGTACGCTGACACGCTGATCTCGCCGTCGCCCATCGACCCGAGCATCGCCTTCACCTGGTCGATCAGCGGCTGCTCGAGCTCTGTCCCAGGAATCACATGGTACTCGTCGACGTAGCGTGCTTCCTCTTCGGGCCGTTCTAGAATCTGGACGTCGTTCCCGGTAGGGTTCGCTTGCAGCCGTGCAGGTACTACATCGCAACAAACGAACGCACGATTACAAATTTACAAGATTGACATATCAAAAATAATCAAATATGCGTACAGAGCGTCAGAGCCACACGTGCACACTGAGAACTGTCTAACCTAGAATAATGGTTAAAATGTACTCCCTCTGTTTTTATTTAATCTCCATATTGGTTTTAACTGAAGTCAAACTTGTAGAGAACAATATGAACATTTGAAATAACAAATTTATATGATGTGAAAATATATTCGGTGATGAATCTAATGGTGTTGATTGGGTGATGTATATGTTAATATATTTTTCTACAATTTGATGAAATTTTATCAACTTTGACTTTAGACAAAAAGTAAATAAAAACGGAGTATCAAACTACATGACTTTGAGATGACCGCAAGTCAAACGTGTGTACCACTATCTTTTCACTAGCCCCCCCCCCCCTGTCGTTCCCGCTAGGGCGACTCGCCCAAACCCTAGCCGCCAGGGGCGCGAACTCCCTTTTCCCCTTCCTTCTCCGCCGCCGGGGGACGCCGCTGGGCTAAGCCCCGGGGCCGACGGCGGTGGCGGGGGACTCCCTCTCTCCCGCGTCTTAGGGGTGATGCGGAGCCCCTAAACGTGTGGTGGCACGGCTGATCTAGTCTTTGCGGCGCAACGGCGATGGCTGCGGCGGGCGACGACCTGGTGGCCAGCCCTGCCTCGGCCGGCGGCGGCTGCATGCATGGCGGACGGCCCAGTCACGGGCTGCGACGTGGGTTATGGGCGCGGAGGCCGGCCCTGATCGGACGGGGGCGACGGTCGGTTTTGCTCCGGCGGCGCGCCATCGGGCTTCGGATCGGCGGTGGCGGCTAGGGCCTGGAGGACTGGTTGGCGGCGCCTTCGGTCATATCTGATCTTGCCGGTGCAGTCGGCAGTTGTGGTCATCTCCTTCGACGGAGGTGGTCGGCCTGAGGCTGGGTGGTCGGATCACGAGATCCGCCGTCTAGTCCCGGCTGCGAGTCAGGGAGACATAATTGCCGGTGAAAACCGAGCTGATGAGCGGCAATGGCGGTGTTCTGCGCCGTTACCTTGATGAAGGCATCGTCGTGTAACTATTATCGACCCACTCGTACTGCTTCAGGGGAAACCCTAGGATCTTGTCTTCCAAGTTGGATGATGGCGGCACTGCGGTGTTGTTTCTCTCTTGGGAGCATCGTTTGTGGAGCAGCGCCGAAAAACAGAGGCAGGAGGTGGAGCGGCTTCGCGTTGCACGGAGCTTCGGTGGAGATGTCAAGTCATGCCTGCCCGACATGTGCTAAGCTATGTCATGCCTGTTCGGCATGTGCTACGCATGACAGATCTTCCAGAGACTTCAAGCTGTGTCGGCTGGTGGTACTTGGCGGCATGGTGCTGCGGTGTACCGGCGGCGATCGCGACGTGCTCAGCAGTTTGGACGTAGGGAGGTGGTGCCGTTAGGCGTCGTGGTGGCGTTGACGGATGGTCGGACTGGTAAGGATGATGCAGATTTCTTTCCTGAAGATGGACCAACGGTTCGATAATGATGTTGGCTTCTAAAACGTGTGCATCTGGTGTATGCTTTAGGTTTGCTGTACCACCGGTAGATTTTGATACGTTATGTGGATGGATCGGCGACGACACCAATTTTAAATATGGGCAGTGAGAGCACTCCATATTATCGAGTTTGTAGGTGTTAGTTATACCTGGCCATGGCCACCTCGGCCCGAAAAAGCCTGACCCGGCCCTACCCGACCTTGTCGCTGGGCCGGGCCTAGGCCTACATTTTGAGCCCGATGGCCGGGCCTGGGCCCGTTGTATCTGCAGTTTAACGAAGAGGCCCGGCCCGAGGCCCGACGGGGTTTTTGCGTGATGGGCCAGGCTTGGGCCTGATTTTTAGGCCCGACGGCCGGGCCGGGCTCGGGCCTAGGTTTTTCGTGTCGGACTTTGGTAGGCCCGGCCCGGGCCAAGGGATGGCCAGGTACAGTGTGAGTGGTGGCTTCAGATGGCTTGAAGTATATTCTTATCAGACATTTGTTGAATAATTAATAAAGATGACTGTATGCATCGATTGATGCAGAGGCCCGAGGTTCTAACCTCCTTTTCCAAGAAAAAAACTACATAACTTTGACTTTGACTTCACTTATAACTACATGACGTTGACTTATAATAACTATAGAATAATGATAGGAGTATCAAAGCTTCAGCTCCAGGCCCAGTTTGACGTGACCAACAAGGAATTGCACGCAAAGTTGGCAGAAGTAACATGGACGGCCGCAATCTCGTACCGACTTTCAACCGATAAGAAAGGCAGGGAATTTCATCGTTTTTGCCACAGAGCCTCACTGATTTCTATCAGTGGGAGCATGAAGTTGTGTGCTAGCTAAAGGCACCTTATCCAAAGAAATCAAACGAAACCTTTTCTGATCACGTCTCTTTTTGTGGGCATATGAACTTTGCATAAGCACACCCTCTACTATCCGATCTAATCCTTCCTAACTTTCACGTGGCAGTCTTAGTCGAATCTCTGATCATATTATTCGGTAACCAAATTGGTAGACCGGCCGGATATTCGACTCAAAAGAACGCCGGGCCCGTACTTACTTAGAGACCAAGTTCGGCGCCAGGAAAGCATGCATCGATCCTACGTAGTACTAAGATAGCGTGAGCTTAATTGAATGGGTGAGCTTCACCTAGCTAGGATTTTGTTACAGCGATCAACGATGGTGATGACAGTATCATATCATAGTACTGACGGTAACAAGAATAATAGTACGTGTCGAGGATCTTTCTATCACCGGATTGACTTTAAACTGCAGAAGCATTTTTCTCCCTGTAGTTGCATGCTTTTGGATCTGACGAGAAAGCTGCATCCTTTGTTTTTCTGTTTTTGCAGGGGAAAAGCTAAATTCTTTGTTCAACTGTGGATTTTTCATACAGGTTTCGATTCCGTTTCTTCATGAGGCCGAAAACTATGTAGCTAGCCGCTGACGCTGTCTCATCTACTCTCTCCGTCCGAAAATATTTGTCGGAGTAATGGATGTATCTAGACCCAATTTTGTTCTAGATACACCCAGTTTCATCCATTTCTCCGACAAGTATTTCCGGACGGAGGGAGTACTAATTAGCGTGTTGTGCGCTAAAAATTCTCAACCCTACTCCCTCCCGGCTAAATATCTGGTGCTCCCGTGCGAGCTCCACAATCGGATCTTGATCCGGTGGTTATCTGCGGGAGCACTCGAACCTGCGCGTAATTAAGGGACTCTTAGAGGGGCTTTTCGCAAATTTCTAGATCAGCTCAAGTGACCGTTGGGTTGAGATCAAATGGCCGAGCTCGCACAAGAGCACCTAAGTTCTTCCTTTTCACTTGTACACATTCTCTTGTGTTTCTGACTACTCTGTTGGCATCTTTCCGTCTCCTCGGTGAAATCCGAACCCTACCCTCTTGGTACTTTGTCGCTATCTTTCAAACTCCTCTTGCCCATAATTGACACAATATGTCATTTTGCCAAAAATAGAAATACTTAGATTTGCTTGACGGATAATTTATTCTTGTCTCACCCCGGACTCTAGTACATATTCTTCTCGTGTTTTCTTTGTACTTTGTCATTATTTCTCGAACTCCCGTTGGGGATAATTGACATAATATGTTGTTTTGTTAAAAAAAAGAAATTCTTAGATTCACTTGACGGATAATTTGTATTTGTCTCACTGACCCCCCCCCCCCTTCTACTATGTATTTTCTCATCTTTTCTTTTTTTACTTTATCGGTATCTTTTGAATTTTGGCAATAAATGAGTAGATGCCACTATATGTTGTTTTGGAAAAAAAATCCTTAGATTCACTTACCGGATAATTTGTTCTTGTCTCGCCGACCCCCTCCCTCTAGTAGGTATATTTCTCGTGTTTTCTCTGTATACTTTGTCTATACCTTTCGAATCTTGCTGATAGCTGACACTATATGTTGTTTTGTAAAGAGAAATCCTTCGATTCACTTAAAGGATAATTTGTTATGGTCTCACGGACAACCCCCCACCTACTACTAGGTATTTTTCTCGTGTTTTCTTTGTACTTTTGTCGGTATCTTTCAAATCTTGGTGATAAATGTCACTATAAGTCGTTTTGTAAAAAAGGAAACCCTTAGATTCACTTAACGAATAATTTGTTCTCGTCTCACCCCCCTATAGTAGGTATTTTTCTCATGTTTTCTTGTACTTTGTCAGTATCTTTCAAATCTTGGCGATAAGAATTCTTCGGATTCACTTAACGGACAATTTGTTGTCTCACCGACCCCCCCCCCTCCCCCCACCCTCTAGCTGGTATTTTTCTCGTGTCATCTTTGTA
>NC_041381.1:212529252-212536919 GCF_002162155.2 Triticum dicoccoides | reverse complement strand
TAGAGACCTTAGATTAAAAAAATTGGTCCACATGTGGTACAACTAAGACGCAAGTATGAAGTCACCGGAGGCCCTTTTTGTTGACAGACGCCGGAGGCCCTTGGATGAACTAATACGAGCACGTGTTGTAATGTGTGAGTATGGCAATAAAAAGGGACATAATGAGATGAGAAAGAAAAAGGAAAAAAAACATCATTAACTGCCTATTTCGTGGAGTGCGTAGGGTGGCATATTTATATGACAGACAGGGAAACAAGACACCAACACGGGAGCCGGCTAAGATTAGTAATTGGCATATGCTGTCCGCAAAAAAAAAAGTAATTGGCATATGCTACGACGCTTGTGCTGGCCAAGTATAGTAACGTATAAGACGCTTGCGCTTGCGGTGCTAGTAGCTCCTAGCTGTAGATAGTTACTCCTAGATTGTAACGCTAAAGCTTTTTATTTATTTTTTGAGGGAAAGATGGTAACGCTAAGCAAAAAAGGACAGTAGTAGTAAGGGTAAAAGCGATCGATGGAGCGATGGAGAAGAGCGGCGGGCATAAAGCAAAGTGAGAGACAAGACACAAGATTACCGGGCCCCAGCCCAAGTCAAGGCAATGATACGTACCTTTGCTACTGGATACGCTGCTGGTCCGTCGAGCGACGCGCGTGCCGCCGGCATCTCCTTTGCCGCGCAAACGGCATGGACCTGATTGTTTAAAGCCAAAGTGATCAGACCCAATCCAATCTTTTCTCAACACAAGTATATATCATCCCCCCAAAGAAAAAGGAAAGAAAAGGCACAAGATACAAAGATGTGTAGATATACACACATACGTAACCCAGCAAAAAAGAAAAAAATTGAAAAAAATAATCACGAAGAACTATCGTTTGCCAGCTTCGTTTCAAGC
This sequence comes from Triticum dicoccoides, assembly GCF_002162155.2. Lineage (NCBI taxonomy): Eukaryota > Viridiplantae > Streptophyta > Magnoliopsida > Poales > Poaceae > Triticum > Triticum dicoccoides. The sequence continues at coordinate 212,536,026 of NC_041381.1, read as the reverse complement.
TCAATACGGCACGGCCGGCATTCGTACGCAGCACGTACGTGAACAGGGCGGAACGGCTGTCAGCTGCAGGCAGGGAATTGCAACTGCTGCAGCCATCGCAATCTGCCGGCGAGTTGACAGACAAGAACTCGTGCCATGCCACATAAGGTGAGAGGTGGAGCTGCATGCTGCGCGCACGAAAATATTGCGAGGTCGATCTTACAGGAGAAGAAAAGATTGGCGAATCCGTAGAAAAGAGTAGTAGCAGAATTGGGCGAAAATTAATCCGTACGTTGAGCATGCAGTGGTTCTGACCCGTTTGTACATGCGTATATACGCTGCACCCGCAGAATTAATGGCGGGGACGATGCTAGAAAAAAAATCTTGGTGGATCATGTATATGACACTGAGGAGTGATCAATACTATGCCAGTGAAGGATTTTCCAATTTTCAAATTTTTAATGGCCGTGCACACAAGAAAAATTGTATATAGCAGAAGAAATTAAACCAGCGTTCCGTTTGAAGAAACTAAGAAGAAACCAGCGCCGGCGGCAAGCGAAAAGCATGGCAGGAACGGACATCCATCACCTTTGACGAGAGCACGCGGCAGCAGCCCGGGTTGGAAGGGCGCCCCCGCCGGCGGAGAGAGGCGGAGCTGCATGCTGGCCGGGCTGCAATATGCATGCACGTGCCTCAATCCCACCGCCTGCGGGTCGCTCTATTTATAACCGTGGATCCAGCCCCGACGAGGAGTTAAGGACGATGATGAGCTGATGGTGATGGCGATCGAGCGAGAGGGGATAAGGATCGGAGCGCGCTGGTTTGGGCAAGTGATTAACAGGGGCAGTTAATGAGCAAAAAGCACGAAAAACACGAGGTTCATTTGGAGGGATACCTATGTGTTGGTGGGTGCATATATATGCAAGGGGTAGCGAGAGAATGGGCTGGGCAGGGTTGGAGATGGTTAGCGAGGAAGGAGGAGAAAGACAGAGGGGTAGCGCCTGTGGGAGTGGGAGAAGGGAATGATTCCGGTGCGGGGAAAGCTCCTGGTAGTGGACAAAAACCTTAAAACGTCTGCCTTGTGAACGGGTGGTGCGAGGGCGACATTCTCTTCCCACACACGATGATGCCCCTCTATAATCAGTCCAGAGACTTCTTTTTTCTTCAAGTGTTGTTGACGCACCACAATCACACCAAAAAAAAAAAAGAGAAACAACAAGAGAACAAAATACCAACAACGGCGGATCGACGGAAACGAAGAAACTTCACGACCACTGCGCCCGCCGAAGATCTTCCACCACGTTCCAAGGCTCCGAAGGACCGGTACCAATCAACACCTCCAAGAAGGACCGGGACGATGACACTGCTGCTGCCAAGGGTTTCCCCCGGTACGCGACGAGGCGAGAGGAAGGGTCGCCCCCGACACCCTCCAGGAAGGTCCGGCAGCACCCACCAGCGTCGCGGCGTCGGTGTCGGACAGGCTGACAGGGGTTTCCCCTGATCCCAACCTTCAGCTCGGATGCTCCAGAGCCTGCCACCAAACCGACCACCATCTTGCGCCACCATGGTCATGAAGCCTCCACGCCGTCTCACCACGGCACCACGAAGTGAGGCCTGCACAACGGGGAATAGGAGCCGGGACTAGGGGCCGCAGCACCGTCGGCACGCGGGAGGGCACAACCTCCACCGCCAACGACGGTAGCCGACCGGACACAAAAGAAGGAGCATACCAAGGCCGTGGGCCCATAGGCCTAGCCAGGATCTCCCTGCCCGTAAAGCTCCCACCATCGCCCTGCAGCAGGCACGCCGTTGGCGTCGCCGCGCCCCGTCCGAGCTGCTCCTCCTCCCCACCACACAGACGACAACGATGCCACACCGGGGACCGGCCCGCTAGGACCCAGATGGGGCCCGCAGGGCCCAGATCTGGGCCGGGGGCGCGCCGCCGGCCAACCCGCGCCACCACGCCGTCTCACCGCCAAGGAGTCGCACCACCACCTCGCATGCCGCCGGCCACTGCCACTGGGTCGCAGGGCCGGTCCATAGGCCGGGGCAGCGGGGCCCCCGCCCTGGGCCCCCAAGAGGTAGGGGCCCCGAACCAGGTAGTACAACGCAGTGTGTTTTTTTTATCTCAGGCGGAAGAAATCTAGAGAAAAAAATAATATAAAAGGGCCCAAGGTGCAACCGTGCAAGTGTAAAGCCCATTAAACTGGTGGACGTACGAGCAATACTCACGAAGAAGTCAAATCGGTTTCCACTGGATCCACGAGTCCCTCGTTCTCCTCCGTATTCGGTGACTCCTCTGCTCCCAAATTCACAATCCATGAACAACGCCGCCGTTTCGGTGTCTTACAGATTCCAAGGGCGCGGCAAGCGATTAATGGATGATCATCGATCCTTCCAATCACAGAGATCTGCATCCTCCATGTATTTCTCTTCCTTAGTTTAATGATTCTAATTCAAATAGCTTTGCTCTCCATCTCTGGCTCTTACTCCTTCAGATCTGCTGACTTGCATTTGTCTTCTTATAATCTTCTACTCTTCATTGGTTCTGAGAAAGCATTAAGGAGATTAGGAGAAGGGGAGATGTTAATTCAATTCATGGTGTTGGCTTCTCATTTGCGCTGACTATTGCGGCATTCGTACAAATTCACATTATGCCATATGATATCCAGGTGCTTTTCTAATCTGTATTGAACATATTTTACGCGCCTTACATGGTGGCATGTCTTGTCAAAAGCATTTTTCTAGTAGTAGTGATGAAAATATGAGGAAAAACATATATAGATGAACAAGTAGAATTCCCAAAAAAATTGGTTGACATTTTTTTACCGGACGAGTAGTTCTTTCAGGAATCACTACAACTAGCAATATATAGTAAATGTTTGAACTTCTCTTGGTCGATAAATACATTGTATAGTTAGTTTTAGAATTCAAAGATAATGGATCTATCTATTCCATCTACTGAATATTTCCTTTGGTTTTGACATACAAAATATTTTCAGTTCATGTGTGTCAAGAAAAAAACAAAGGCCCCTTGTTGTCTTCCTGCCCCGGGCCCCGTATACATGTGGACCGGCCCTACTGGGTCGCCGGGCTGTCGTCGAGCCGAGGAGCACCACCACCGCCCCATGCCCCGGGCAGGGAGCCGCGCGCGCGGGGATAGGCAGGCCCCGCCGCCGCCAACACCACTCGGCCAAGCACGGGGGCGGCCGTCTGCGGCGGCAGGTCCACGCTTGATTGGCCGAAACACTCATTTCACATCTTGGTAAAGCCGAATCCATGTAAACAAGGAATTAGTAGAAGCTAGGCGTCCGCAATAGCGCGGACGAGGTCGTTTGCTCCCGGTACGTGGACCAATGGTACAGTGTGCACATGGCCGGACATTAATACTTGGTGGGTTTAAAAGTGTAGATAATAGTTTTTTAAAAGTGTAGATAATACTCCGTCCTTTCTGGTTTATAAGGCTCAATTTAAAAATCTCACCAACCAAGATAAATGGTGAGTGGTGGAATACCTTTTGGAGTTTGCAAAAGCATTCAAATTAATGCTCTTGTTTTCCTCAAAAAAATATGTTTACCAATGCATTAATTGCAATGCATGCATAAATTACATGCATTGGTCAATTTTCTCTTAATACTTACATGCAATGATTTAATGCACCTTAAAATCTGAACATGTGATGGGAAACAACCAAATTGAGCCTTATAAAATGAAAAAACTAAAATTTTGAGATAAGCACTATAAACCGGAAAGGAAGGAGTAGTTGATATACGGCCCTTGGCCCGTATAGCGGGATCACGGCGCCAGGCCTTGCCGTGACGGGAACTGACGAGCCGTTTCATTGGGACCACACACATCAGGGAGACGCACGCGCGGGCTGCCTCAACCATGCAGAAGCAGAAGTAGGCAGAGCAGGAGTACACGGCGACCGACGTGCTGGACCTCGGCCAACCAAGCGGTTGGTTTTTTTTGAAACGAGGGAGCGGCTGGTGTTGGGGTTCGAGCGCCGCCTTCAGGACAACCTCGGCGCGCGGATGAAGCACCCAGACGAGGACGACTCGCCCTGTTCGCCGACTCAGAGCTCGCCCTCCTCACCGAGGCGTATAGACTTCGTCTCATGGCGACATGCCCGAGATCTTCCCCGATATCATCCTGCTCCGTGTCGCATCGTCCCTCTCCAGCGACCAGCGGCGTCATCCCGCCGCCTCCCAGTAGGCATCCGGGTGGTAACAGATGTGGAACTCCACGGGATGAGGTGCCTCCTCTCCTCATCTTTCTCTCATCATGTTCTTAGTGCTGACTGCAATGTGAAGCGTAGTAGTACTGTCAAAATGTGAGCATACTCTCGTTTTTCTCTATTTAGGTTCAGTCCAGTTCAGTTAGGTTCAGGTTCACCTTACTGGCATGACAACATGGGGCTTTGAAGATTGCATCTGAAGCATAGTAGTAATGTGTACGCTACCAATCTGTATCTACCTTGGCCATTTTTTTGAAAACGTCTTGTAGTGGTCCATGGCATTCGTGAGCGAATGTTTTTTTCCAAAGAAATTTCTATTGGTCACACAGCAAATTCAGAAAACTATGTTCCCCAACACATGGCAAATTTTATGAAAAATTGTAATTGTCACACGACAATTTATGAATTCTTTTTTCTAAATCATGACAATTCCTGAAACAAATTTGTAGTTGTCTCATGGCAATTCTCGAAACAAATTGTGTTTCCTAATGAATGGCCATTGTTGAAACAAATTGTGTTTTCTATAAAATGGCCATTGTTGAAACAAATTTATTATATCTGACCATGGAAAAATTATTGTATTGGCCATGTCATTTTTATTTGTGGCTAACATCACAAACGATTTTTTTGGAACCTGGCATGTAAAATTTCTTGTACAAAATATACGAATTTTGCTATATCATTAGATGCCATCATTTTAGAAAAAATAGGGAAGTGAATTTTTCATCACATGAAAAGATAACAGAAAATTTTGAAGTTGCCTTGGTCCACTATCTAGTTTTGCCAGCAAAGTCATAGAAAAAAATAGTTGCCATTGTGTAAAAATAGTAGGGGTGTTTCGAGAATTTTTGTTCATGAATGCCATGCGAGCATTACAAAAATTGCCATGTGAACAACAAAGAAAATATGAATGTGTGCGCTTGTAGAGAAATAGCAAAAAACATTTTTGAAATTTTCCATTTGAGCATTGGAAAAGTTTTTGTTATTATTTTTTCTATGCTTTTTCATAAACGAAAATCTTCTTAACTTGCCATTATAAGTACAATGGGCTCGTAGGTCATCTGCGTCGCGCTAACATTAACGATTTTTATATAATGTTTATGGCACCTTCCTATGTATGTAGCATGACAATTTTATTTTTAAAAGCATGGCTATCTATATTATCTAGATCATATGTCATTGCGGCGTCGGCGAAAAGCAACTACTATTTGGTTAAAACCGGTTTCAGTTTGACGTAAAGTGATTTCTATTTAGTGTAAAGCAGAGTGACAATTTTTCAATGAAGACGGATACTGAAGGTATGAGGTTGGATGCCGGCTTCAGCATTCGTGTCCACGAACGAGTCCGCGGATGAATACTAGTTCTATTTTGCGACACCCCGTTGGAGATGCTTTTATTGCCCGCTCATGCACAAGTTGATGTATCAAGTCTCCTGATCTGTACCCTTGAAAAGAATTCTCGTCATCTGTAGACTGTAGTTGGTGTGCCAAATTATAGGCGTGGACGTGGAGCAACCTTGGTATTTCCAGTCGCATGTGCCGGCTCGCACATGTTGGTCCACGACGTCCTCGCTCCTACGCCGTGATACACCCGTTAGTGTTTTCTTTTTGAGGGGTGATACATCCGTTAGTTAATCACGTGGGTCCTGTCCTACGTGCAAAGCCTAATACTCCCTCCGTTCCAAAATATAAGTTTTTTTTAGAGATTTCAATAACTAACTATATACGAAGCAAAATAAATAAATGTACACTCTAAAATATGTCTATATACATCCGTATGTAGTCCATAATGGAATCTCTAAAAAAACTTATATTTTGAAACGAAAGGAGTACATAACTATACATCCGACAATACCTGACACGGCCCAATCCCCGCGAGAACGAGCGCCTAGCGATTCCAGGAGCAGGCGAGCTCGTCCGCTCCTATGGATTTTCGGGCGTGGAACTTCATTTTCAGTGCTATCATGCATGCATGGAAGCAGCAAAATCACTAGTTAAGGAGTACTCTTAGCGGAGATCACTCCAACTTCCCCAGGTTGCGACAAGTGGCGCGCTGTATGTGCGCCACTTGTCGCAACAGGGGAGTTTTCCCTTTTTTTGTAGATCCGTTTATTCAAACCGTTTTATCTCTTAAACCGTGCGTCCAAATCTCGAACCGCTTTCGCCGTTGGATTCCTCGCGTTGAGATCTTCAAAACTAGATCCCATGTTGATAGGTTTTGACGAACTTTTTTTTTCACGAAAAAACCGGACGAAAAAAACCAACGAAAAAACCGAACCGGGAACACGGGTTTTTTTCCCTTTCCGAAAGAGGCACGCCCGTGCCTCTGACCTCTCGTGGAAGCAAAACCGTGCCTCTCGTGAAATAAAAAAACAGAAAACACATTTTTTTCCCTTTCCGGAAGAGGCACGTCCGTGCCTCTCGCGAAAGCACAACCGTGCCTCTCGCGGAAGCAAAAACGTGCCTTTCGCGAAAGAAAAAAAAACAAAAAACGCGTTTTTTTCCTTTTCAAAAGAGGCACGCCCGTGCCTCTCGCGAAAGCACAACCGTGCCTCTCGC
>NC_041381.1:212514514-212528754 GCF_002162155.2 Triticum dicoccoides | reverse complement strand
CTCACGAAAAAAAAACAGAAAATACATTTTTTTTCGTTTTCAAGAGGCACGGCCGTGCCTCTTGCGAAAGCACAACCGTGCCTATCGCAAAACAAAACCGTGACTCGCGAAAAAAAATGCTTTTTTTCAAAAAAAAATTATTTTTTTCGAAAAAAATTTTTTGGTCGAAAAGCTAGTGAAGACCGGTAGAAAACCAAAACGTAAAAAAAACAAAAAAAAAACCGTTTAAAAAGCCGAAAACGCATGCGAAAAAAAACAAAATCCGGAGGGAGCGCCCAGAGCGCGACACGTAGCAAATGGCTGAGAGCGCGCCAAGTGGTGCTGATCGTTGCGAGGCTTCCGAAGGAGTGCTCGTTAATTAGTTGCTCCCTGGAAGCAGCGGCGGAGCTACAAACAAAAGACTGGGCGGGCTGGGCTGAATTTGATGCTAAATCTTGGCTGCTGCCTTGTACTGTTGTGTATTCATGGGCTGGGCCTAGATGAATTTCTATATTTTTTTTCTCAAAATTTGGGCGGGCCATGGCCCATTCCGTCACAACGTAGGTGCACCGCGGGCGACACCCATCGGTCCCAACACCACCCCGTAGCGCTACAAGGCCGCCTCCCACACTCATCTCCTCTACTACACGCCGGTTGCCTATACGGGGAGGCCGAGGTGCTCTTCACTGACCGCGTCTCCCACCACGACCGCAAGGTGTTCGACACTTTTCTCGCGAGGTACCATGGACAGTGGGGACGAGTATTTTTTCAACAACTTCATTTGTTCATCGGATGACTCGTTGTTGGACGACGAGTAGCTTGTGGTTCCTAAATTGGTGGTCAATTGTTGGATTCCGGGCTCCGCTGACCCAAGAAAGGTTCGAACTCAGGGGCGTGTGCGAAGAACTAAACCTCTCAAGCTGATCGATCTGCTGCTCTCACGACCTAGCTCGATGAACACGACAGAGAAAGACACAACAGTTTACCCAGATTTGGGTCACCTTGCGGTGTAATACCCTACTCCTGCTTTGTGGTGGATTAGCCTCGCGAGGGGCTGAGGATGAACTAGTACAAGTGGAAGAACAGCCTCAGGAGGCTTGTTCTTGTGATAAGCTCTTGGTGGTTCGATGAGTTGATCACCTAATGAGTCGATCCCTCTCAATGGCTAGGCTATATTTATAGTGGTATTGGTCCTCTTTCTCTAAAACTTAGGCGGGAAGGGATCCCACAATGGCCAAATTTGAAAGGGGACAAGAAGTACATCTAATCCTAACGAAAGGTGGTCTTCACTTGCAAAGCCTCTGAGTGTGACATCGTGGTGGGCTCGGTGATGACATCCTTCCTGCCGTTCTGGCGGTCTTGGTCTTGTTGCACGCAAATGGCAACCTTTGGCTGATTCGTTGGGACTCCACATCTGCGCTTGCCTCCTTTGCACCAAAGAGGAAACCTACCGCTCTGCATCCGCTGGCGCGCCTGGCCTTGGTTGTCATGGCTGATGTCATTTTAGCCTCGTGAGGCTGGGTCTTGCATAGAAATCTCCGCTCCGCTCAGGAGGCCGCCTGAGGAGGCCGCTCCCTCGGGAGGTCTTGATGTCGCCCGCCTCGCGAGGCTTGGCCCCTTGCGAGGGTCTTGTCTTGCCGTAGTCTAAATTGGGCCATACCAGGCCGTCGATCAAGCCACGTCGTGGGCCGCAGGCAGGCAGGTCTGGGTACCCTGGTTCCCAGAACACCGACAGAAGCCCCCGGGCCCAAGGCGCGCTCGCACTTGTCTTCGAGACTTTTCCTGGCTCATGAGTGTTGTGAGGGCTGCCATGGACTTTGACTTTTCCTGACCGAGATGTCTGGCAAGCCACTCGTCACGGATGTTATGCTTAAAGGCCGCTAGGGCTTCGGCATCCGGACAGTCGACAATTTGGTTCTTTTTGGTTAGGAACCGTGTCCAAAATTTCCTGGCTGACTCTCTGGGCTGCTGGGTTATATGACTTAGATCATCAGCATCCGGTGGTCGCACATAAGTGCCCTGGAAGTTGTCAAGGAATGTGTCTGCCATGTTCTCCCAACTCCTGATGGAGTTTGCCGGCAAGCTATTCAGCCAATGCCGAGCCGGTCCCTTTAGTTTTAGTGGGAGGTACTTGATGGCGTGTAGATCATCTCCGCGGGACATGTGAATGTGGAGGAAAAAATCTTCTATCCATACCGCGGAGTCTGTGGTACTATCGTATGATTCAATGTTCATGGGTTTAAACCCTTCCGGGACTTCATGGTCCATTACTTCATCAGTGAAGCATAGGGGATGTGCAGCGCCTCTGTGCCGGGCTTCATTGTATTCGGCCCGGCCGGATTTGTTAGTGTATCCGGCGTGACAATCCTTGTCACGTGTTGGGGCGCGCCCCCGTGATCCGTAGATCGATCTTGACTGTCTTGCTTTGGCTTGCAATAATTCTCGCAGGTCCTTCGTGTAGCCCGGGGCATTGGTATTATCGTTTGGTTGGCGATGGGGTGCGGTCTGGACTTCGGGCTAGAATGCCGCTTTGTCTCGGCCACGGGGTGGCCGGTCAGCCGCATCATGCGCTGGTAGTGTGGGCTTTAACGCCTCCTCCTCGAGTTAAGGTAGCAACCTGCGCTTTGGGTAGATTTTGCTAAGGCACTCGAGTCCGTATTCCTCGGCAGCCAGGACCTCGGTCCATCTGCCCGTTAGCAGATCTTGATCAGCTTGAAGTTGTTGTTGCTTTTTCTTAAGGCTTTTTGCAATGGCTATAAGCCGGCGTTTGAAGCACTCCTACTCGATGGGATCCTTAGGCACAATGAATTCTTCGTCGCCAAGGCTCACTTCATCTTTGGAGAGAGGCATGTAATTATCCTCCTCTGATTCTCCATCTGTTGCCTCTTCTTTAGGGCCAACTTGCCCATCCTCTTGCTCGGCCTGCTCGAAGCCCGGCCGGGCAAGATTGTTTTCGTCTCCGGCACCGTCCGGATTGTTATCTCTTGTGCCGGTATCGCTATTTTTGCTATGGCGGGGCTTGGAGCGGCGCCTATGACGCCGGTGCCTAGATTGCTTCTCCACGGGGTTATCCTCCTTTGCCTCATTGCCATCGCTTTCTTTGGGGTGTCCACCATATATATATCGTAGATGAGGTGGATGTCCAGCGCCCTATAGGCGGCGGTTCCTATTCTTCTCCTGCGTCGTCGTTCATACCGTCGATGTCTTCGGAGTTGAAGTCAAGCACATCGGTTAAGTCATCGACAGTGGCTATTAAGTGGGTGGTAGGTGGGGAACGAATTTCTTCGTCGTCCGCTTCCCACTCGAGCCGGACATAGTTCGGCCAAGAATCTCCTGACAAGAAGAGAGACCTTAATGAGTTTAGCACGTCACCCAAGGGAGAGTGCTGAAAAATGTCTGCAGCGGTGAACTCCATGACAGGCGCCCAATCAGATTCGATAGGCACGGACGCACGCGGTTCGGATCCTGTAGCCGGAGACGAGTCCGAGGGTCCGATGACACCACCCTCATAGGAGGTGGGATCAGTGTTCGGCTCCAGCGCCGATGAGTGCGAGGCCTCCGTGGCGGGGTCCATCCACCCATCCTCGGAGGGCACGATCTGCTCCGGTTTGATTCCCGGTGCCGCAGCAGGCGCGATCTCCCGAATAGTGCCCGATGGCAGATCAAAGTCATGCCCGTCGTGACCGTACGACGTGCCTGACATGGGCTCGAATCCGTCGAAGATCAAGTCTCCGTGGATGTCGGCAGCATAATTCAAGCTTCCAAACCTAACCTGATGGCCAGGGGCGTAGCTATCGATCTGCTCCAGATGGCCAAGCGAGTTGGCCCACAGTACGATGCCGCCGAATACGAAGATCTGTCCGGGAAGGAAAACCTACCCCTGGACCGCATCGTTGAAGATGATTGAGGGAACCATCAAGCCTTACCGTGAGAACAAAGTGGAACTCTCAATGAAAGCACCAATGTCGGTGTCAAAACCGGTGGATCTCGGGTAGGGGGTCCCAAACTGTGCGTCTAAGGCTAATGGTAATAGGAGGCAGGAGACACGATGTTTTACCCAGGTTCGGGCCCTCTCGATGGAGGTAATACCCTACTTCCTGCTTGATTAATCTTGATGATATGAGTATTACAAGAATTGATCTACCATGAGATCGTAGAAGCTAAACCCTAGAAGCTAGCCTATGATTATGATTGTTGTTGTCCTACGGACTAAACCCTCTGGTTTATATAGACACCGGAGGGGGCTAGGGTTACACAGAGTCGGTTACAGAGAAGGAGATCTACATATCCGAATTGCCAAGCTTGCCTTCCACGCAAAGGAGAGTCCCATCCGGACACGGGACGAAATGTTCAATCTTGTATCTTCATAGTCCAACAGTTCGGCCAAAGTATATAGTCCGGGTGTCCGAGGACCCCTTAATCCAGGACTCCCTCAACGAGCGCGGAACGCCGCGGGCCCGAATCGCCTGTGGGCCGGGTTGACGCGTGGCGCTTGACAAGACGTGGGCGCCTCCGCTTCCCCATGCTGCCTGATATGTCTCCAACATATCTATAATTTTTGATTGTTCCATGCTATTATATTACCCTTTTTGGATGTTTCTGGGCTTTATTATACACATTTATATCATTTTTTGGGACTAACCTACTAACCGGAGGCCCAGCCCATATTGTTGTTTTATTGCCTGTTTCAGTATTTCGAGGAAAAGGAATATCAAACGGAGTCCAAACGGAATGAAACCTTCGGCAACGTGATTTTTTTGGAAGAATATCATCCTGGAGACTTGGAGTTCACGTCAGAAGATACTCGAGGAGCCCAGGAGATTGGGGGCGCGCCCCCTACAGGGTGCGCCCCCTGTCTCGTGGACCCCTCGAGCACCCCCCGACCGACTTCTTTCGCCTATATAACCCTACGTACCCTAAAACCATCGAATATCAAGATAGATCGGGAGTTCCGCCGCTGCAAGCCTCTGTAGCCACCAAAAACCTCTCGGGAGCCTGTTCCGGCACCCTGCCGGAGGGGGAATCCATCACCGGTGGCCATCTTCATCATCCCGGCGCTATCCATGACGAGGAGGAAGTAGTTCACCCTCGGGGCTAAGGGTATGTACCAGTAGCTATGTGTTTGATCTCTCTCTCTTGTGTTCTTGACATCACACAATCTTGATGTATCGCGAGCTTTGTTATTATAGTTGGATCTTATGATGTTTCTCCCCCTCTACTCTCTTGTGATGAATTGAGCTTCCCTCTTGAAGTTATCTTATCAGATTGAGTCTTTGATTTGAGAACACTTGATGTATGTCTTGCCGTGTTTATCTGTGGTGACAATCGGATATCACGTGCCACTCGATGTTTGTTTTGGTGACCAACTTGTGGGTTCCGCCCATGAACCTATGCATAGGGGTTGGCACACGTTTTCTTGACTCTCCGGTAGAAACTTTGGGGCACTCTTTGAAGTACTTTGTGTTGGTTGGATGGATTTGAGATTGTGTGATGCATATTGTATAATCATGCCCACAGATACTTGAGGTGACAATGGAGTATCTAGGTGACATTAGGGTTTTGGTTGATTTGTGTCTTAAGGTGTTATTCTAGTACAAACTCTTTTATAGGTTGATCCGAAAGAATAACTTTGAGGTGGTTTCGTAACCTACTATAATCTCTACGTTTGTTCTCCGCTATTAGTGGCTTTGGAGTGACTCTTTGTTGCATGTTGAGGGATTGTTATATGATCTCTATGTTATTATTGTTGAGAGAACTTGCACTAGTGAAAGTATGAACCCTATGCCTTGTTTCCTATCATTGCAATACAGTTTACGCTCACTTTTATCATTAGTTACCTTGCTGTTTTTATATTTTCAGATTACAAATACCTTTATCTACCATCCATATTGCACTTGTATCACCATCTCTTCGCCGAACTAGTGCACCTATACAATTTACCATTGTATTGGGTGTGTTGGGGACACAAGAGACTCTTTGCTACTTGGTTGCAGGGTTGTTTGAGAGAGACCATCTTCATCCTACACCTCCCACGGATTGATAAACCTTAGGTCATCCACTTGAGGGAAATTTGCTACTGTCCTACAAACCTGTGCACTTGCAGGCCCAACACTACCTCAGCAACCGTCTGATTTGACAACTGCCTGCTGTGAGTGCAGCCTTGCCATCATTGTTCGTCGCGCTCGCCCTCTGCTTCTTGATCATCTTCCTCCACTGCCCTGGCTCCAAAGTCGAAGAAGAAGAGCAGAGCTCACGTGCCCGAGGATCCATTACTGGAGCTGGAGCCTGCGCTGGATCGATCAATAGTGGTCAACCAGGAAGGGCTGGGCAAGTTCTGCTTGTCCCTTGCAGTTGATTCCGAGGAGTGGAAGGCGACGAAGGCCTGGCCTGCTTCCCACGGTTCGATCGAGATGGGGGCCACTAAAATTCCTCTTCATCTTCATGCCCTCTCCGCGGGTCGGATCCCTCCCTTCTCTGATTTCTTCAACGTTGTGCTCTCTCATTACCAGATCCATGCGCTGCATCTGGATCCCGCCTCCTTTGTCCTCCTTTCCGTCTTCGCCTTCTTGTGTGAGGCCCTCGTGGGCATAGCCTCCTTCGTGGCCTTGCTCCGCCACTTCTTCTTGCTTCATCTTATCGACGGCCGGTAGCACTCCGGGTGTGTGTCGTTCCAGGCAGTGGTGGTGACAGAAGGCTCCGATATCGACTTCACGCTCCGCACGGATACCACAGGGTTTCAGAAGCGGTGGGCGTATGTGGACGACACTGTGCTCAGCCCCCTGCTCCTTCTTCCACACGGGCCGGCGACCCCGAGCTCCGGTTGGGAGCACACGAGGTTGGTCGACCGTCGGCTTGGGCACGTCTGGTCTAGGCTGGCCAAGCTGCGGGAGGCGAGTGTAACAGCCTGGTTTTTGTCCCTTTTCTTTTTCTTTTGATTTATTTGATTTTTGCTCTGTTTTTCTTTTTGGAGTGGTTCTGTGGCCTTGCCACCTGGGAAATCATCCTCATTCCCCTCCCAAGTGGCTAATCATTCTCAAAACCTTGCCAAGATCATGTCACTTCACTCCTTGACCAAACCGTAAAATCTTTTTCTAGGGAATATTCCTTTTTCATTAAAGGAATAACCATATCCGCCCTAGGTTGTGAAGCACCCCATATTTTTGTCCATCCAAAAATCCCCAAATAATTCTCATAATTCCTTTGGGTCATATATAGCTCAAATATGCCCAAACATTTTCTTGGCCAGTTTAAAAATAATTCCCCAATATTCCTTTTTCTATTCTGTCCTGAATGGCACTTTGTGAAGGAAGTGTCATTTATATTTTTCCTAGTGGCTCCCAACCTTTTTGGGCATGTTTATATGTCCAAATAATTGCCTCATGCACATGTTCAAATTTATTTGCCTAGCCAATCTTTCTTAGTGAATTTTCAAAGTTTCTATTAGACAGAAGGCTTTGTGAAGGAAGTACTAGGTAGGAGTACCCAAATGAGTTGAACTTTTGCACACTCCTTAATGTGCTCATTTTAACCCCCTCCCCCTCTCGTCGTCTTCGCACTTGTGAGCATGTCCAGCAGCAAGCTCTCATCATCGCCGTTCACCTGGACCCCTCTCCCCCTCCATCTGCTTCCTCACCGACGCTCGCCACCGCGTGACCACGGGCGTACAGTGGCATTTTGGATCTGTTCGTTGCCGTCTTCTTCTTCCCCGTGCTCCCTGGCCTCCTCTGCCCCGTGGGCTCCTCTCTGTGTCTTGCTGTCGCCTTCCCCCGAGTCCTTGCGCGAGAACACACGTCCGCCGCGCCGGACACGTATCCACGGCGACGCCAGCTCGGCCTCTTTGCCCCGCGCCTATATAAAGGCCACCCCGATTGCTCCCGAGCTCACCAACCTCTCCCCCTCACTCCACTACTCCTCCCCTGCCCATTCATTCGACTCCATAACCTCTCATCGCCTCGGTTGGCCGCCATGGCCGCCGCCTCGGCTCGGCTAAATTAGCCCGAAGCCGAGCCTTCCCCTCCTCTTCTCCACCACCAGCGACCTCCATCACCACCTAGGAGCCACCCCAACACCTCATCCCCTCTTCCGGTGGCCTCTAGCCGCAAGCCCATCACCGACGAAGCCGCCATCCGCTGCAGCCGCGTCCTTGCTCGACACCGTCCTCCCTAGGGTGTGTAATGCTCCAGGCGGGTGTGGCTCATCTCCCTGAGCACGTCGATGTGCTGCACGGCTCGGGGGATGGCCGGAGTCGGCCAGGCGAGCGTCGGCGCCGGCGGCCTCTCTCTGGACCGCGGGCGAGCACAGGGAGAAGACGAAGGTGTTGACCCCTCCCTGCCAGCAGGCCGCGGGCCCCACTCGTCAGCCCCTTGGCGTTGACCCCGCCCGGTCCAGCTGGAAAAGTGACGGGCCCCGCAGCCCGTGGGACCCACACGTCAGCGACCCCAAGCCCCGGCCCTATCCACACTGACGTGGATAAGTGGAGACGTATTTGGGCATCTACGCTTTCATCCACCGAAAGCGTATTTCCTCAAATGCGCTTTCTGGTTTTCCAGCCGAGGGCCTGTTTGTGATGATTTCTTTATAGATAGGTCCCTGGCAGAGAAACTATCATATCTTTTTACCCATAGCTCCAAATCAGGTGAATCCAAAGCCCACTTCTTTGTTTCGTCGAGACTGTTTTGGTGGTCACACTTTTACCATGTGTTAACATTCTGAAAATGACCATGTTTCCCTTGCCCTTATTCAGCCCCCTCCGAGAGAGTATGATTTTCGGCGTTTCATTCCGCGAGCTTCTCGCACTTTCTCCCGGTGATTTCTTCCACCCCAGGCAAGCCACACCCTCCATTTACATCACTGTAATGCAGTGACATGGTTTAATATATTTTAGCTTGTTCAAAATATTGCTTTAGCTACATGACTTTGTGCATGGCATTTTCTCGGAGTATTATTTTGATCTTGATGTTGCCATGCTATTGTTTGGATTACTAGGAGTTATGTTTGCAGTTGATGAGTAATCATGTTGCCATTGGAGTATTAGTGGTTGATATTATGGTTTCATGATGATATCTGTTAGTATATTTTGGAGTCTAACTTTGGATGTCATGCTACCTTTGGATTATTAGTGGTTAGTATGATTATTTTCATGATGCTAGTTGATGTTCTGTTGCTTGGAGTATTATTTTAGGAGATGGTGTTTACATGTGGATCTTAGCTGGATAGCTTTATTCTTGTTATTGGAGTAGTAGGATTATTGTTTTCGGATTCATCTTGATAGTAGTGTTATGCTATCCTTGGAGTATTTTGGTATGATGATATTATGCTCAAATTATTTGTTGGATATTGCTATGACTTGGATTATAGTTTGACAGTTGATATCGGAGTATCAGTTATCACAATTCTATTTTTGGGGATAAATTCTGTCATTAAGTTGGTCAGGTGCCACCAAACCGGGCTTTCTCCAGTGCAACCACATTTGCCTTTATGGGAAGGCCCTAATGCGATGCTATTGCCATGTCTCTCGCCGGTGCCTCCAACGAGGGAAGGTTATGGGCGCGCGCTACCCTGATCAGGTAGGCGGATATAAGCCTTGTGTGCCTGTTGTTGTTGTTATGTGCACATGTCCCGTTTGGGACGGTTTATTGTTTTGGCCACGACGGCGGCCGTTGGTGCCTTTGGTAGAGACAGGTCCACCCAGGACTCGCCCAGTGGGGAGTGAGTCGGAGTGGCCGGGAGAGTGTCATGGCAGTAGATCAGTTTTGTCGGAACATTGTTGGTCCACCCAAATGGGAGTGCGAGGCCATGGGTTCCGTGGTGTGGGTAAAGTGCGCTACCTCTGCAAAGTGTGTTTGTTTAAACTATCGATAGCCGCGTCCTCGGTCATGGGCATGGGTTCATACTAGGTCACACCGTTCGATCAACACTCACGTGATAGAATGACTTATAGGTGATTTATATGTTGATATTTTGAGCAATACATATTGGCAGGATGTTGATGATGATGTTGGAGATCAAGTGTTTGTCATGGTAGTGATCGCCGGAAAGATCACCGTTTGAGACCAAGTGTTGGTCATGGTTGTGACCGCCGGAAAGATCACTGTTTGGTTACAAGGTAACCCGATCCAAGACCACGAGGTCGGTCCATTTGTGATTCATGAATGATCACCATTTGGTTTTGATCACGAGGTGATCGAGATGGTATATTGCTTGGCCGGTTAGCCAAGAGAGATATGGTTATGGAGATCAGAGATGGTGATTTATCAGTATTGTAGTAGTTTCATATCATGCTTAGTAGTTGCTGTTGTATCATGGTAGTTGTTCATTTAATTAACCTGCTTAATGCTATGTTGTTGTCTTGCCTTGATGTTTTTGGTTGTTGTGAGCTTGCAAGTACATTCAATGTACTGACCTAGCGTGTCATGCCAGATTGTAGGTGATGTCGTGATTGCTCGATTGCTTGTCGGGGTTTCTGTTCGTGCGAGCTAGATCGTGTCCCAGCCAGAGTCCCTGCAGATTGGAGTTCACCACCTTCGTCGTTGTTCCGCTGCTAGAAGATTTCCGCTGCTACGAGTTGTTCTGCTGCTAGCATAGAGCAAGTGTAGTATTGCAGGCATAGTGTCGCCATGCCGATGTGCTTCTTTGTAACATCAGACCCTTGTATTATTATTATTGTAATAAGAGCTGATTTGTTCTATGTCAAGCAGTACCGTATTCCAGAAGACTTCTCCTCGATCTTTGGGTTGGAATACGGTGCATTCCGGTTTCTCTGAGCCAGGGTGCCACAAGCTTGGTATTAGAGCAGGTCTGGTTGTAGGACGCCCTAGTCAGCACAAGTGGTAGAAACCGGTAGAAATCGGTAGTATAGAGTCTGGCTTGATGATTGCATTTGGTTGCTGCATTTGTTTGTTGCATAGCATGCATATAGAATTGTTATTTGTTACTAATGGTTTATCTGGTGAGTGTAGCTGGCATCGGTTCGGATCCACTACATCTCAGCCTTTGCATTTCTCTAGTTCCTTTCGGTGTTTGGTGTCATTTCTATCCCAGCAGAGTGATGCCAAGTGATCCCGACACTGTTTGCAAAAATGGTGCTCAGGCATCGCGCCGATGTCTTTCTTTTAGTTCCTTCTATCGTTTTGGTGATGGACATGTTTCTATCCCAAATCATTCTTTTATTTTGTCGTGGTTGCAACCCTTAATGATCTTAGTTATCAAGAAAGGGCAATGTCAGCAGCCTCAGTTTTTCCCTGCTATCATATTTCTTGGACGAGTACAGACCTTTTACCGTCCGCTTAATAATAATGTGATCGTGACCTTCGTGTCCCACTACATAGTTATCGAGTGCGTCCTCACCTCCAATCTAGTGCAGGTTGCTACCTGGCTAAGCTAGCACTTGGTGTAGCAATGTTTACACCAATTCTTCCACACATTTATTCGTCCTCGTGCACATCGTCACAGCATGCTAGATCGTAGGACAGGAGATCCCGCGAGATTTGTGTGCTTAAGTAGGCATGCATATTGTGTGACTAGCAGTAATATGTGACATTGATTGTGTGTGAATTGATTGTTGTTGTGTGCTTTTGCTTAGTTGAGTTTTCTTTTGCTTCTTTCTTTTTGGGCCCCGGTGTTACATTATTTTTCCCCTATAAAGGGTTGCTCATCAACCGACACCAGACTCAAAGAAGCAATAAGGATTTGAAATATTTGGAAGAAGCTCAGCTAGACATTATTGTCTACCCAGTCAACTGCATTATGGCATTAACATCTGCTCAGAATACCAATGGTGTATTGGATTGATTATCAGCATCGAGTCTACATCAGTGCAAAATCCTCACGGCAGTTATGATCCAGCCAACAGAAAGACCAGTATGGTACAAGGTCAACGGTATATTTTCAGACAGATGTATGGATCATATACAAAGTCTTGGCTCAGCAATGCATGATGCTTGAAATATGTTATCATCCGAAATAAAGTCATATTGTGATATGCTCAAGGAAGACAGTCAAACCATTTTTCTCATGCAAATAATCCGCCTCAGAATATTATGGGCGTGTGTATGGAATTCAGTCTGCATACCAGTATGAAGTTTTGGATATAAGAAACCCAATGTTCTTCCACACGCTATCGGAAGAAATTTATGATGCAAGGCTCCTCAATTTTTCCTCAACATGATATGTGAACAATTTCCGGCCCATGATACCCAGTCTGTCTCAGCAAGATACCTCGGTAAAAGCTTCTGACAGACGGAGCAGAATTTTTCTCAACAAGCAAACCCAAGGAGAAGCTTCTCCATCACAATAATCAGGCCAAGCTTAGTGTGTAAGCTATAGAGCCTTCTTCTGCACGATGCCTAGACATAAGATTTGAGCAGAAGTTAACAAGTCTTCCTCAGCAAGCTACTCGGATGTCTTCTCTCGTAAGCCACCCAGTCTGCATCAATACCACAATATTTTCCCATCCTCAGAGATTATATGAAGAGTTGCCAATGTATGGCAGTACCGCTCAAGAACCAGACTTGCAATAATTCTGTCAGAGGTAAAATTCAGTCAAAACATATGCCTACCGCAAGGATCGAGTGTTCGGTGGCATATCCTTTTTATATATGGTGAGCATGCATCCCCAGTCATATCAGTCACCCATATGAGATGCGAGAGTGATCAAGCAGATATACCTAAGAAAGGAGGGATTTAACAACCTCATGAGTCGGGCAAAGGAAAATAAGCAGAGACACATATCATGAATTACAAGGATTTTCATATTCGCTGACCTTCTTGACATGGTTAGTGTGGAATATCCAAGTCTCTTCTGTCAGATCCAAGATTCCGTTGCAACCTCAGTAGTCTAACCTCAGCGGCAGTATCAAAACATATCACAACCTA
The DNA here is from genome assembly GCF_002162155.2 of Triticum dicoccoides. Lineage (NCBI taxonomy): Eukaryota > Viridiplantae > Streptophyta > Magnoliopsida > Poales > Poaceae > Triticum > Triticum dicoccoides. The sequence goes on along the minus strand of NC_041381.1, from coordinate 212,515,902 downwards.
TTACCACAGATCGGTATATCGACCACATGAGGAAAATCAAAAGCCGAACAATCAGCTCAGACCCGCTATACTCACCGACCGAATCAAGTACATGGTCAGTCTGTCCGAAAAAGCATTTGTCCATCAGCCCCTGTTGGGCCAATCTCAAGATGTAAATAATTGAGGTATGACACAGCTATAACTCCATACACCATTATATTGCTCATGACAGAAGGCAGTCAAATTGTTGGTACACATCTGTTGCTCGAGCCTAAGACATAAATCAAGATAAATCAATGCCACCTATGAGCAGTCAGATCCCGTCAGAAGATGGCCATGATAATTCTCAGCATTTATTGAACCCAGAAGGCTTGCATTTATTTGAAGCAAGCCCATGGCAGAAGTAAAAAGGTTTTCATAACCAAAGGAAAAATTTATACTCGGATCCATTGGATATCACCCCCGATATGAGAAAATTCATGTCAACAAAAATATTTGGTATGTGAGCAAAAATCCGTCAAATTTGTGGAAAGGTGAAGCAAACCACCCCAGAGCAAGGTAAGTTGATCATCTGAAATTCTTGTGGGAACAAAAAAATATAAAGGAAAAAGGATACCTGAGTTGGAAACGGTGTCCTCAAGTCATACTTGTTCCCTGTGCAACCAAATCTCGAGGACGAGATTTCTTTAAGGGGGGAAGGTTTGTAACAGCCTGATTTTTGGCTCTTTTCTTTGTCTTTTGATTTATTTGGTTTTTGCTCTATTTTTCTTTTTGGAGTGGTTCTGTGGCCTTGCCACCTGGGAAATCATCCTCATTCCCCTCCCAAGTGGATAATCATTCTCAAAACCTTACCAAGATCATGTCACTTCACTCCATGACCAAACCCTAAAATCTTTTTCTAGGGAATATTCCTTTTTATTTAAAGGAATAACCCTATCTGCCTTAGGTTGTGAAGCAACCTATATTTCTATCCATCCAAATATCCCCAAATAATTCTCATAATTCCTTTGGGTCATATATAGCTTAAATATGCCCAAACATTTCCTTGGCTAGTTCAAAAATGATTCCCCAATATTCCTTTTTCTATTCTGCCCTGAATGGCACTTTGTGAAGGAAGTGTCATTTATATTTTTCCTAGTGGCTCCCAACCTTTTTTGGGCATGTTTATATGTCCAAACAATTGCCTCATGCACAAGTTCAAATTTATTTGCCTAGCCAATCTTCCTCAGTGAATTTTCAAAGTTTCTGTCAGACAGAAGGCTTTGTGAAGGAAGTACTAGGTAGGAGTACCCAAATGAGTTAAACTTTTGCACACTCCTTAATGTGCTCATTTTAACCCCCCCCCCCCTCTCGTCATCTTCGCGCTTGTGAGCATGTCCAGCAGCAAGCTCTCATCGTCGCCGTTCCCC
>NC_041381.1:212494344-212514497 GCF_002162155.2 Triticum dicoccoides | reverse complement strand
CTCCGTTCACTTCCTCACCGACGCTCGCTGCCGCGTGACCACGGGCATAGAGTGTCGTTTTGGATCTGTTCGTTGCCGTCTTCTTCTTCCCCATGCTCCCTGGCCTCCTCTGCCCCGTGGGCTCCTCTCTATGTCTCTTCGTTGCCTTCCCCCGAGTCCTTGCGCGAGCACACGCGTCCACGGCGCCGGACACGTATCCACGGCGACGCCAGCTCGGCCTCTTTGCCCCATGCCTATATAAAGGCCACCCCGATCGCTCCCGAGCTCACCAACCGCTCCCCCTCACTCCACTACTCCCCAGCCCATTCGTTCGACTCCAGAACCTCTCATCGCCTCGGTTGGCCGCCATGGACGCTGCCTCGGCTCGGCTAAATTAGCCCGAAGCCGAGCCTTCCCCTCCTCTTCTCCACCACCAGCGACCTCTATCACCACCTAGGAGCCACCCCAACACCTCATCCCCTCCTCCGATGGCCTCTAGCCGCAAGCCCATCACCGCCCGGAGCCGCCGCCCGCTGCAGCCGCGGCCTTGTCGACGCCGTCATCCCCGGGGTGTGTAAATGCTCCAGGTGGGTGCGGCTCATCTCCTCGAGCACGTCAATGTGCTGCACGGCTCGGGGGATTGCCGGAGTCGGCCAGGCGACCGCCGGCGCCGGCGGCCTCTCTCTGGACCGCGGGCGAGCACGAGGAGAAGACGAAGGTGCTGACCCCTCCCTGCCAGCTATTCACGAGCCCCGCTCGTCAGCCCCTCGGTGTTGACCCCGCCCGGTCCAGCTGGAAAAGTGACGGGCCCCACAGCCCGTGGGACCCACACGTCACCGACCCCAAGCCCCGGCCCCATCCACGCTGACGTGGACACGTGGAGACGTATTTGGGCATCTACGCTTTCATCCACCAAAAGCGTATTTCCTCAAGTGCACTTTTGGTTTTTCCAGCCGAGGGCCTGTTTGTGATGATTTCTTTACAAATAGGTCCCTAGCAGAAAAACTATCATATCTTTTTACCAGTAGCTCCAAATCAGGTGAATCCAAAGCCCACTTCTTTGTTTCGTCGAGCCCGTTCTGTTGGTCACACTTTCACCATGTGTTAACAATCTGAAAATGACCATTTTGCCCTTGCCCTTATTCAGCCCCTTCCGAGAGAGTACGATTTCTGGCGTTTTGTTCCGCGAGCTTCTCGCACTTTCTCCCAGTGATTTCTTTCACCCCAGGCAAGCCACACCCTCCATTTACATCACTGTAATTAAGTGACATGGTTTAATCTATTTTAACTTGTTTAAATATTGCTTTAGCTACATGACTCTGTGCATGGCATTTTCTCGGAGTATTATTTTGTTTTTTTGCCATGCTATTGTTTGGATTACTAGGAGTTATGTTTGCAGTTGATGAGTAATCATGTTGCCATTGGAGAATTAGTGGTTGATATTATGGTTGTTTCATGATGATATCTGTTAGTATAGTTTGGAGTATTACTTTGGATGTCATGCTACCTTTGGATTATTAGTGGTTAGTATGATTATTTTCATGATGCTAGTTGATGTTTTGTTACTTGGAGTATTATTTTCGGAGATGGTGTTTACATGTTGATCTCAGCTGGATAGCTTTATTCTTGTTATTGGAGTAGTAGGATTATAGTTTTCAGATTCATCTTGATAGTAGTGTTATGCTATCCTCGGAGTATTTTGGTATGATGATATTATGCTTAGATTATTTGTTGGATACTGCTATGACTTGGATTATATTTGATAGTTGATATCGGAGTATCAGTTATCACAATTCTATTTTTGGGCATAAATTCTGTCATTAAGTTGGTCAGGTGCCACCGAACCGGGCTTTCTCCAGTGCAACCACATTTGCCTTTATGGGAAGGCCCTAATGCGATGCTATTGCCGTGTCTCTCATGGTGCCTCCAACAAGGGAAGGTTATGGGCGCGCGCTACCCTGATCAGGTAGGCGGACACAAGCCTTGTGTGCCCGTTGTTATTGTTATATGCACATGTCCCCGTTTGGGACGGTTTATTGTTTTGGCCACGACGGTGGCCGTTGGTGTTTTTGGTAGACACGGGGCCACCCAGAACTAACCCAGTGGGTAGTGAGTCGGAGTGGCCGGGAGAGTGTCATGGCAGTATATCAGTTTTGTCACAACGCTGTTGGTCCACCCGAATGGGAGTGCGATGCCATGGGTTCCATGGTGTGGGTAAAGTGCGCTACCTCTGCAAAGTGTGTTTGTTTAAACTATCGATAGCCGCGTCCTCGGTCATGGGCATGGGTTCATACTAGGTCACACCGTTCGATCAACACTCACGTGACATAATGACTTATAGGTGATTTATATGTTGATATTTTGAGCAATACATATTGGCAGGATGTTGATGATGATGTTGGAGATCAAGTGTTTGTCATGGTAGTGATCGCCGGAAAGATCACCGTTTGAGACCAAGTGTTGGTCATGGTTGTGACTGCCGGAAAGATCACCGTTTGGTTACAAGGTAACCCGATCCAAGACCACGAGGTTGGTCCATTTGTGATTCGTGAATGATCACCATTTGGTTTTGATCACGGGGTGATCGAGATGGTATATTGCTTGGCCGGTTAGCCAAGAGAGATATGGTTATGAAGATCTGAGATGGTGATTTATCAGTATTGTAGTAGTTTCATATCATGCTTAGTAGTTGCTGTTGTATCATGGTAGTTGTTCATTTAATTAACCTGCTTAATGCTATGTTGTTGTCTTGCCTTGATGTTTTTGGTTGTTGTGAGCTTGCAAGTACATTCAATGTACTGACCTAGCGTGTCATGCCAGATTGTAGGTGATGTCGTGATTGCTCGATTGCTTGTCGTGGTTTCTGTTCGTGCGAGCTAGATCGTGTCCCAGGCAGAGTCCCTGCAGATTGGAGTTCACCACCTTCGTCGTTGTTCCGCTGCTAGAAGATTTCCGCTGCTACGAGTTGTTCCGCTGCTAGCATAGAGCAAGTGTAGTATTGTAGGCATAGTGTCGCCGTGCTGATGTGCTTCTTTGTAACATCAGACCCTTGTATTATTATTCTTGTAATAAGAGCTGATTTGTTCTATGTCAAGCAATGTCGTATTCCAGAAGACTTCTCCTCAATCTCTGGGCTGGAATACGGGACGTTCTGGTTTCTCTGAGCCGGGGTGCCACATCGAGCGTGATGGCACCGATGGTGGCGAGGGAGTTCATCCGATGGCGCATCGCACCGCTTCAGCTCCATTCACGCCCAATGTGGGACTTCACAGGCTCCAAAGATCCCATAAGGCTCCGGGTGACTGCACTTCCTGCCGAGATGCTAGGCGCCGTACTCAAGCTCCTGACGGACAACCCAGATCCCGCCGTGCTCCCTGCTAAGGGGGGCCTCCTCTTGTATTAGTGCTCGAATGCGGAGGACTTCGTCAGGCAGATGTCGTGCTTTAACGAGTGAGGGCCGCTCCCCGTGGGCCATGAGGGGACTCGCGAGAACCCTATTGGGGTGGCCCCTGTTCATGCCCTTCAAATGGTGGCGGTGACGCATGCGCCATCAATCACTCCCAAGGTGGCCCCGGGAGGCCAGCCGCCTCCTCATGCCTCCGAGTCGGCCCCCGAGGGCCTGGTGCCGCCATTTGCTCCCAAGGCGACTTCCCTTGGTCCTAAGCGTGACCCGAGGGGGGTCCCGTCCTTCGCCATGATCGCCTCCGTCGCCTCCAAGGGCATCGCGCCCTCCTCCGGCATGCCTCCTTCGATCATCAAGGTCTCCCGCATGAGAAGGCTTGGGAGCTGCCACGGTGTCGCCCCGCGGGCCCTAAAACAGAGGATTTGGATGGCTGATGATGAGTAAGTACCTTTCCTCCTGGGGCTTTTGGGTGACGGGTTTCCTCCTGATGTTTACCCTTCAGACTTCCTCCTTCCCTTGCGACGAGCCTGCTCTTGTCGTGCCCTCTGAGAGCCCCAGAGCCGGTCGCCGCCCCAAGCCTCCTAAAGCAGGCGTCCGCTCGGGATGTGGTGTCGCCCCAAGAGCCACGGTCGTCGGAGGAGGGTCGCGAGCCCGTTCTCCCGACATCTCTCCACAATGGCAGCCCCCAAGTCACGGAGGCCGCACCGGAGGCCCTTCCGATGATCCTTGCGAGCAGTTGGGCGTCCCACATGCCTGGAGTCCAAGGAGTGGTTAAAGAAGCTCCGACCACCGAGCCCTTGCCGGGGACAAACGAGTTGCCCCACTCCTCTTCAGCAAGCCATGGCACAGAAGAGAGGCCCGACCACACACTGGAGCTTGAACGCGGGCGAAGCACAGTCCGCCACAACCTCTTCTAGGTAGCTGCAGGCGCCCTTGGCCAGCTTGGAGCGGAGCTTTCCGATGTCGACTCCCGCCTTGAGGTGGAAAACCTTCGTCTTGTGCACGGGTGGCGTCAGCTGGAGGTCGCGGTCAACCTTGGGTGCCTGCAGCATGAGCGTAACCACGCGAATGTCAAGGGGTTCCTGGCGGCCTCTCGTGAGGCCTGTATCCGTGCTCAGGAGGGGCCGCGGGCCACGGAGTAGCGCCGCAAGGCAACCGAGGAACGTGAGAAGGAGCTCTGAGCCTTGAATGCTGATCTTGAACGGCAGGTTTAGACATGTAAGGCCGCCCTTGCGGTGCGGCCAGTCGGGCCCCTGCCGACGCGACCGAGACTTGGATTCGTGATGAGGCGTTGGCATTCGAAGCGATGGCGTAAAGCTTGGAGCACGACCGACTGGAGGCGATGGAGCATCAAGTGGCTTAGGACGAGGAGGCCCTTGCTTCCCGGGAGGCGAAGATCCAGCTGGAGGTTGACCAGAAGGTGGCAGAGATTCGCGAGTCCTTTGTCGCGGGGTATCACCAGAAGTTAGGGCTCCAGGAGGCCCCCTTCAAGCAACGGCAGGCCGAGCTTCAAGGCAAAGCCAATGCTCTCCAAGCCTAGCTTGTTGTGGCAGAGCGGCACGGGAAGGTCGTCGAGGAAGCCCGAGCCGTTGCCGAGGCCGAGCTGTCTTCTCTTCGGCATCAGGTCGCGGGCGTCTCATCTCTTGTGGAGAGGGCGTCGGCCGACATGAACCACGGCCGAACTCTGTAGCGAGAGCGCTCCAAGATGCTTGAAGACCTCAAGGCATGGGTCAACTACACCTTGGACATCATCTGCGAAGAGAACATCGCCCGTCCGCTCGAGTCCGAAGACGCAGGCTACCTGCACTTCTTCACCCAAGTCATGACCTGCGTCGAAAGCAAGGCCGCGAGGGCTCGCCAAATCATTGAGGAGAAGAGTCGAGATCTCCTTGGGTGCGTGTTCTCGCACGTCTTCAGCTACCTTCTCAACTGTGACCCGGACTTTGACTTCAATGCCGCGATAGCCCCCCTGCCCGAAGTCGTTCAGCGCGACCTTGCGAGCAGGGTGGATGACCACATGGATGACCTAGTCAAGGAGTTCGCTCTTGCTGACGACATGGCTGTGCCCACGGCCTAGGAGGACGGAGCTGATGATGATGGCGACGATGACGACACATGCGACAACGCGTCCTGCTAGGCCTGTACTTCTCTGTTCTTCCTGTAAAAGATTTTGGATGTGCCCCCGCGGGGAGTGAAAGCATTTTTCCTAAGGGCGAGGATGATCTCCTTATGGTGCATGGAATGATGATATATTTCCTGAGTTAATTTCAGAATGCGTTGTCGCGAGCCAAGGGGCTCTCAACTAGAGTAGCTGGTACGATTTACCTTTATGTTCATGGCCTTGGGTTGGTACTTGCTTCGCGGAGACACCCTTCTGCCCCGGCGAGCCTTCTGGGGACTCTCGTGGGAGGGGCTTCCTGACATGGTTGCTGGCCCGATCGCAGGTGTCGCATGAGAGCCAACGCCAAAACCCTTGGCGAGGTGTGCGCGTAGGCGGGCTCGCGGCAGCAACATCCTTGGCCACGAGGTGGCCTTGTCCTGCCTAGGTGTGCATGCCACACCCAGCCCCCGCTCACGGCGCGCTCGCTAGGAGGGGTAGCAAGCAGGCACTATGCTTTCCAAGCGAAAATCAAAGAGCAAAAACACCACAAGTCGAAAAAATCACCCATTTTATTTTAATAAGCACAAGAAACTCCAAATTCATTCGGAGGCAAAAATTTGGGTTATAGAAAAAAGGCAAAGAGAACAGCCGCGTTCGGCGCCTATGCTAGTCTTCTCACCAGCGCGGAGCTAAGTGCTTCCACTTTGCGTGGGCATAGTCATTGGGGACAATGTCGACGGCCAGCGCAGAGCATGGTGCTTCCACTAGGAGGTGGGCGGAGCCCCGTGAGGCCCAAGGGCGGCACTCAGGAGACTCCCGGGCATGTACAGCCCCACTCATTATTACGTGAGAGTGTCACGGGCAGAGATCTTCACGTGCGCTCCTCGCTCCTCGCGGCAACCCCGCCAAGCGTGTCCTATTGCCACCATTGGGTAGTCCGGAAACCAGGACAAGACCAATGGGCAAGGGGGTATGCTGGCGCTGGTCGGGCGATTGCAGGCCCTCCACCGGGGGAAGGGCTCGCTGGCGCCTTCCCCGATAGACGACCTACCTCCGGATGGCGTGCGCCACCACTGGGGTGCAGAGGGAGCTCCGGCGCCAGGCTCCCTCCACGCAGCCCCAGGGCGCTCCTCCTACCCTGGACAGGTCCAGCGTCTCGAGATATGTCGAGATTTACCTACGACCCAAGATTAGCATAATTGCGTGTGAAATAGGTTGACTGTGACCGATGGTTGTTGGCGTCGAAGATGTCGGTGGAGTGCTGAGCCAACTCGCGAGGGGCCCCCATCTCTAGTGACCTTGACAATCCTGACACCGACACCATTGCATGAAGCATGAACGGGCTTGCGCCTTGCTCGCACAGCATGCCAACCATGGGTGGTGCCCAGACCTCGGGGGCTATTGGCCTGAGACTAGCCCCGAGGCCCATGCCACGTCACCCGCCATGCCTGGGGCCATGAATCGCCGGCCTGAGAGCGACTCCTCATTGTCGTTGAGGTAGAATCTGCCTGCCCCAACTGCCCCCTAGGAATGGACGATCTCGTATGCCGAGCTGCCTCCACAGGGCCCCTCGGGCTCCTCCCGGAGGGGTGAGTGGGCATGGCTGGTGTGAGGGTGAGCGTTTTGAGGCGTCCGTGTAGCTGGTGTGACGCGGAAAGTTGCCGTGCCTTCACAAGCGGCGTCGAGTAGTTCGGTGACACGAGAGAGCAGGGCGTCACGGCCGCCCTTAGCCAGCCTGCAACGCAGCAACTCACGGGCCACGACTAGCGCGACCCGCACGTTCACCTGCTCCCAGCGAGTGCGCAGAGACGTCGTTGCGGCGTAGCTGGAGGACCTTGTCGCCTCTCGGTTGCAGCGCTAAGTGGGTGGGTATGGAAGCGGCCCACGGCACCGGTGGCTGATGCCGTCGGTGCCCATCCCCGCTCCGGCAAGCGGGAGGTGACGATAGATTTCGTGGTCGGGCAGAGTCGCCTGAATAGCGCGGGCGGCCCATTGCCCACCGCTAACTCATGGAACTTCTGCTATAAGGACTGCGGAGCAGGGGCGAAGCAACTGATGGAAGAGAGGCTTCGACACGCCCCCTACCTGGCATGCGAAATGTCGGATTCCGGACTCCGCGGACCCAAGAAAGGTTCGAACTCAGGGGCACGTGCGACAAACTCAACCTCTCAAGCCGATTTATCCACTGCTCTCACGACCTAGCTCGATGAACACGACAGAGAAATACAAAGCAGTTTACCCAGGTTTGGGCCACCTTGCGGTGTAATACCCTACTCCTGCTTTGTGGTGGATTAGCCTCGCGAGGGGCTGAGGATGAACTAGTACAAGTGGAAGAACAACCTTAGGAGGTGTGTTCTTGTATGAGCTCTTGGTGGTTCAATGAGTTGATCACCTGATGAGTCGATCCCTCTCTACGATGGTGGCTAGGCTATATTTATAGTGGTCCTGGTCCTCTTCCTCCAAAACTAAGGCAGGAAGGGATCCCACAATGGCCAAATTTGAAAGGGGACAAGAAGTACATCTAATCCTGACAAAAGGTGGTCTTCGCCTGCAAAGCCTTTGAGCGTGATGTCGTGGCAGGCTCGGCGATGACATCCTTCCTGCCATTCTGGCGGTCTTGGTCTTGTTGCACACAAATGGCAACCTTTGGCTAATTCCTTGGGGCTCCACATCTGCTCTTGCCTCCTTTGCGCCAAAGAGGAAACCTTCCGCTCTGCGCTCGCTAGCGCGCCCCTGGCCTTGGTCGTCATGGCTATGGTCATTTCAGCCTCGTGACGCTGGGTCTTGCATAGAAATCTCTGTTCCGCTCAAGAGGCCGCCTGAGGAGGCCGCTCTCTCGGGAGGTTTTGATGTCGCTCGCCTCATGAAGCTTTGCCCCTCGCGAGGGTCTTGTCTTGCCGTAGTCAAATCTAGGCCGTACCAGTCCGTCGATGAAGCCACGTCATGGGCCACAGGCAGGCAGGTCTGGGTACCCTGGTTCCCAGAACACCAACATCAATGACCACATTGCTAGACAGCTGCCTAGGTTCAGGGGATCAATCCCGGGCCATGCTCCTGCGTTGAACCACAATAGAAAGAGTGGTCATTCCCTACTCTATGTCGATTAGTTTGAGAGTTCCCCGCTCTTCAAACCCCATCTTTTCTGGCGCCGCTTCCGGACGGTGAGGCATGCGTTCAATCTTATTCGGGAGGGAGTGTTAGCATATGATAATTACTTTGAGTGCAAGGAGGATGCCCTTGGTAAGGTTGGCTTCTCCTCTTATCAGGAATGCACAACGGCTATTCGTATGCTTGCATACAGAATTCTGGTGATCTTGTGGATGAGTACATCCGCATGAGTGAGTCCACATGTCTCATATCAATGTATAGGTTCTGCAGGGGTGTGGTGGCAGTGTTTGGCCTGAGTACCTGAGAGAGCCAAATGTCGCAGATACATCCCGGTTGTTGGTGATCAATGCAGATAGAGGCTTTTCGGGAATGCTTGGCAGCATAAATTGTATGCACCAGAGGTGGTAGAACTGTGCATTAGCTTGGCATGGGTAGTACAAGGGGCATGTGAAAGGATGCACTATCATACTTGAAGCGATGGCTTCACAAGATCTTTGGATATGTCACTCTTTCTTCGGCACGGATGGTTCTCAAACATCATCGTGCTTCAGTGTTCTCCAGTGTCCGCAAGGCTTGCAGAAGGCCACTATTCAGAGGTCAACTTTGAGATCAATGGCCACCAATACAACAAGGGATACTACCTAGGTGATGGTATTTATCCTCAGTAGTCAACTCTTGTGAATACAATATCCAATCCGAAAGGAGAGAAGAAACAGATATTTGCCCAAGCACAAGAGAGTGCTAGGAAGGACGTGGAGTGTGCTTCTGGTGTGCTTCAATCTTGAAGGGCTATCATTCGACACCCTGCACTGACATGGAGCATCAAGAAGCTTTGGGAAGTGATGACTGCTTGTTTGATCATGCACAACATGATCATTAAGGATGAGCGTGATAACAACATCTACGCCCAAGGGTTTGAATACCAGGGTAAAAGTGTTGTGCATGAACACCAAGAACTGACAATGTTTGAACAGTTCACCCAGTTTCACCATGAAATGCGTGATTGGCATACTCATATGCAAGTCCAAAATGACTTGGTTGAGCACACGTGGATTCGTATTGGCAACCGGTAGATGTATCAGTTCATTTTCTTTCGATGTATTCATGACATTTTAAATTTAATTGTAGACTTTGTGTTTTTTATTTGGTTGTGAAACTATTATGGTACTATGTGATTTAATTGGTTGTAAAACTATATGTTATGTTTCTTTTTAGTTTAATTTTTTTCTACAATTAGCTGCCGGCCGGACCAAATGCATCGGCCATGTTGAGCACACTGGCAATGCATCACAAAAGAGGCAGCACGACGCCCCTTTGCCTAACCCAAATGGACAAAATTCAGACAAAACGGATGTTCGTTTGGGGTCGCCCGTTGGAGTTGGCCTTAGTATAAGGTGTAGATATGGATTACTTTGTGAGAAAGAATACAATGATGCGTACACAAGTATGTGAATCTCCGATTCCGATGGAACACTACCCTGTCTCGTCCCAAGCCGCCTCTCTCAAAACCCTAGCCACTTCTAGTCCCCACCTCTGTCATCCCCTCTTCTGTCGTCATTGGAGCATGCATCAGGCTAAAGGCGTTGCGGTGGATGGCACGAACAGGAGCCTCTCGCTCATATCCCTTTGAGGCAGGGTGCCTGTTGCAGTCACTGGCAGTGCCAAGATCAAAAGCTTGTGTTTTCAACTAGATCTTATAATGATAGACTTATAGTCGAATTCCAAGAGTTATTTGTTTAGTACCATGTTGTACACATGCATGGGGTCATTAAGTTATGAGATTGTTGTGTTGTCAATGATTGCACAGTTTAACGTGGCTTCACCACTACTTGGAGTTCCCCATTGGGGAGGGGGTTGTGGTGGTGTAAGATGAGACACCTATCTAGGCGAGTCACGATGTTACACATGTTCTTTTCTGTGAGGTGTATTGGTTCATTTTCAATGTCTATCAAGCATGCATGAAAACTATTTTATACAAGCCATAGATATGGATAAGTTCCTCACAAAGAAAACAATAATGCATACAAAAGTATCTCTCGTTCTATCAGAACCTAATTACCCCTCTCGTCCAAGTCACCTCTTCCTAAAATCATAGCTACTTCCAGTCCCCACCCCTCTCATATCCTCTCTTCCACTGCCACAGGAGGACGACTTGGGATAAAGGCTTGTGTGAATAGCAGCAATGGGGGATTATGAGGTCTTGCAAGTGCACATGGTTTGTTGTAGTTCTTTTCAAGTAAGAGTATCGATCCCACGAGGAGCTGAGGTAATGGTCATTTGCTCTTTGTAGAGATTCATTGTCATGTGCCTGCAGGTTATTCCCTTTTTCCGTGCAAGGGCAAAATTTTGGTTGAATGAACAAATAGTGATTAACAGTAAAGAACATTGCATAATTACTTAAGTAAAGAAGATAGGAAACTGTAATACAAATGAAGATGTTCTTGATGGGCAACGTTGCATGAAAATCAAGAATTTTCCTACGAAAAACCTAAGATCCAATCTAGGAGATGCATAGCTACAAGAGGGAAGTGTGTCTACATACCCTTGTAGACCAAAAGCGTTAGCGCCATAACGCGGTTGATGTAGTCATGCCCTTCACGATCCAATAGCGATCCAATCCGATCTAGTGTTGAACGGACGACACCTCCGAGTTTACCACATGTATGAATCAGCGGCGTCCTCTCCTTTTTGATCCAACAAGTGAGGGAGAGGAGGTAGATGAGATCAGGACCAAAATGACAGTATGGTGGTGGTGGTGGCAGTGGAATTCTGGCAGGGCTTCGCCAAGCGTGTACCGGTGAAACGTGGGAGGAGTTGGGAGAGGTAACGGGCAAGGGTCCAAGGGGGATGCTCCAACGCCTCCCCACCTTTATATAGGCATGGAGGGGGCTGGTGTCTTGCCCTCAAAGTCCCTAGGGTCGTTGGCCAAAGGGGGAGTAAGGAATCCCTCCTTTCCTTCCCCACCGATCGCTATCCCCCCTTTTAGGGATCCCGATCTTATCCCATCAGGATATAATACTATTCCTTTTGAGGGAGGATCTTGATGTGCCTAGACAAGGGGTGTGGGGCCTTTACCCACTACTCACATTCATGTGGGTCCCTCATGCATGTGGGCCCCACTCCGGAACCTTATAGAACCTTCCCGATACAATATCGAAAAAACACGAACATTTTCCAGAATCCCGATAAAAACTTTCCATATATGAATCTTTACCTACGGACCATTCTGGAGCTCCTTGTGACGTCTCGAACCCCATCCAGGACTCCAAACAACCTTCAGAGCTTCCGTTATTAATATATCAATACTACCCTAGCGCTACCGAACGTTAAGCGTGTGACCCTACGGGTTCAAGAATCATGTAGACATGACCGAGACTCCTCTCCGGTCAATAACCAATAGCGGGACCTAGATGCCCATATTGGTTCCCACATATTCCATGAACATCTTTATTGGTTGAACCATGATGTCAAGGATTCAGTTAATCCCATATACTATTCCCTTTGTCCGGCGATATGTTACTTGCCCGAGATTGGATCATCGGTATCTCCATACCTAATTCAATCTCGATACCGGAAAGTCTCTTTACTCGTTTCGTAATACAAGATTCCATGACTAAACTCATTAGTCGCATGCTAGCAAGCTTCTTGTGATGTTGTATTACCGAGAGGGCCTAGAGATATCTCTCCGTCACACGAAGCGACAAATCCCATTCTCGATCGGTGCAACCCAACAAACGCCTTCTGAGATACCTGTAGAGAACCTTTATAATCACCCAGTTACAAAGTGATGTTTAGATACACACTATGTATTCCTCCGGTGTCAGAGAGTTGCACGATCTCATGGTGTAAGGAACATATACTTGACATGATGAAAGTTGTAGCAAATAACTAAATGATCTGATGCTAAGCTTATGGTTGGGTATGTCCATCACATCATTCTCCTAATGATGTGATCCTGTTATCAAATAAAAACCCATGTCAATTGTTAGGAAACCTTAACCATCTTTGATCAACGTGCTAGTCTAGTAGAGGGATAATAGGGACACAATGTAGTTTATGTTTTCACACATGTACTTAAGTTTCCTATCAATACATTTCTAGCATGAATAATAAACATTTATCATGAACTGGGAAATACGATAATAACCAATTTATTATTGCCTCTAGAGAATATTTCCAATAGTCTCCCACTTGCCTAGAGTCAATAAAATAGTTCACATCGCCATGTGATTAACACCCAATGTGTTCTGGGGTTTGATCATGTTTTGCTTGTGAGAGAGGTTTTAGTCAACGGGTCTGCAACATTCAGATCCGTGTGTACTTTGCAAATATCTATGCCGTACTATAAATGTTGCCATCGCGCTCCATTTGGAGTTATTCCAAATGACTGCTCCACTATACATATCCGATTTGCGACTCAGAGTCATCCGGATCGGTATCAAAGTTTGCATCGACGTAACCCTTTACGACGAACTCTTTATCACCTCCATAACCGAGAAACATTTCCTTAGTCCTCCTAAGGATAATTTTGACCGCTATCCACTGATCCACTCCTGGATCACTCTTGTACCCCCTTGCCAGACTCATCATAAGGCACACATCAAATATTGTACACAACATGGCATACATTATAGAGCCTATGGTTGAGGCATAGGGGACGACCTTCATCCTTTCTCTTTCTTCTGCCGTGTTCGTGCTTCGAGCCTTACTCAACTTCATACCTTAAAATACAAGAAAGAACTCCTTCTTTGATTGGTCCATTTTGAACTCCTTCAAAATCTTGTCAAGGTATGTGCTCTGTGAAAGTCTTATCGGGTGTCTTGATCTATCTCTATATATCTTCATGCCCAATATGTAAGCAACTTTACCCAGGTCTTCCTTGGAAAAACTCCTTTCAAACAACCTTTATGCTTTCCAGAAATTCTACATCATTTCTAATCAACAATATGTCATCCAACTTCGTATAAACCCAAAAGCTTTGATCACCTCATCAAAGCGTATATTCCAACTCCGAGATGCTTGCAGCAGTCCATAGATGGATCGCTAGAGCTTGCATTCTTTGTTAGCATCCTCAGGGTCGACAAAACCTTTTGGTTGCATCATATACAACTCTTCCTTAAGAAACCCATTAAGGAATGTCGTTTTAACATCATTTTCCAGATTTCATAATCATAGTATGTGGCAATTGCTAACATAATTCTAACAGACTCAAGCATCGCTACGGGTGAGAAAGTCTCATCGTAGTCAAGTCCTTGAATTTGTCGAAAACCTTTTGTGACAAGTCGAGCTTTATAGACAGTGACATTACCATCAACGTTTGTCTTCTCAAATATCCATTAATTCTCAATGGCTTGCCGGTAAACGTGGAAGTCCACCAAAGTCCACACTTTGCTCTCATACATGGATCCTATCTCGGATTTCATGGCCTCAAGCCATTTGTCGGAATCCGGGATCATCATTGCTTCTTCATAGTTCGTAGGTTCGCCGTTGTCTAACAACATGTCCTCCAGGATGGGATTACCATACCATTCTAGTGTGGAACGTGTCCTAGTCAACCTACGAAGTTCAGTAGTAACTTGATCCGAAGTTTCATGATCATCATCATTAGCTTCCTCTCTGGTTGGTGTAGACATCACGGGAACTGCTTTCTATGACGTGCTACTCTCCAGTTCGAGAGAAGGTACAATTACTCATCAAGTTCTACTTTCCTCCCACTCACTTTTTTCAAGAGAAACTCCTTCTCTAGAAAGGAACCATTTTTAGCAACAAAGATCTTGCCCTCAGATCTGTGATAGAACATATACCCAATGGTATCTTTAGGGCATCCTATGAAGACGCACTTCTCAGCTTTGGGTTTGAGCTTATTCGGGAAGCCTCTTGACATAAGCATCGCATCCCCAAACTTTAAGAAATGACAACTTAGGTTTCTGCGAAACCATAATTCATATGGTGTCATCTCAACGGATTTAGACGGTGCCCTATTTAAAGGGAATGCGGTTATCTCTAATTCATAACCCCAAAATGATAGTGGCAAATAGGTAAGAGACATCATAGAACGCACCATATCCAATAAGGTATTCGGACACACCATTACGTTGTGGTGTTCCAGGTGGCATGATTTGTGAAAAGATTCCACATTGTCTTAAATGAGCGCCAAACTCGTAACTCAAATATTCACCTCCACAATCAGATCGTAGAACTCTATTTTCTTGTTACGATGATTCTCCACTTTACTCTAAAACTCCTTAAACTTTCCAAATGTTTCAGACTTGTGTTTTATTGAGTAAATATACCCATATCTACTCAAATCATCTATGAAGGTAAGAAAATAATGATATCCACTACATTCTTCAACCACTACTGTAGGATGCTGCTAACACGGCACTACAATTAGAGACCCTTCGATGAAATTGTGTGCGAATCATTAATCGCAAATCGTGATGTAAAAAACTGTCAAAAAAGATGAAAAACATTTGCGATGGCGGATACATCAAACACGGTTTAGATTTTAGTTGCGTGCGCGATGCGGGGCATACAGTTCAGTTTAATGAACTGTTGCGATGAGGCAGAACAAAAGAAATGGGCAGCCGGATGAAGGTGTGTGCGATATAGACATACAGTTAACTCAGATAAACTATTTGTGCTAAGGCGGAACAACAGGAACGAGCAGCCAGATGAAGACGTGTGCAATATACGACATACAGTTCACTCGGATGAAATGTTTGTGATTAGGCAGAACAAAAGAAACGGTCAGCTAGATCAAGGTGTGTGTAATTGAGGGCGAACAATCCACTCGGATGAACCGTTTGCGTTGAGCCAAGAGAACATAAATGATTCAATTTAACAAGATGTGTGTGATAAGCGACAAACAGGTCTGTAACCAGAAATGTGTGCAAAGACCGATAATAACATAGACGATTGCTGCTAATAAGACATGTGTGTTGTGCGATGGGATTGCATACAGAACAACAACATATAAATATACACACTTATAAGGACATGGTTGCATAACCAAATTAAACATCGAATTACATAGGTGGCTACTACACACATGACAGTTGCACACACCAAAGTAAACTATTACATGCATAATTACATAGGTGGCTACTACACACATGGCATTTCCACACACCAAAGTAAACTATATATTACATGCATAATTAACTAGGATAAATGATCATCTTATCATCATCTACTTCTTGTGACACTTGTCGCTACTGCTCTTCTTGTGGCTCGATCCGGCCTCGTCGATTTTGGAAACAAGGCACTTCCTCATGTCAACGGTCTGCCTGTGCATCTGGTAGCATGTGTACACACTCTTGGCCGCGAACCTGAGGTGAGGTTCATCCAGTTGCTGCATCCAGGCCCGGTGCCAGGATTCGGGACTTGTTTTGTTGGCATCCTGCTTCATTTTTTCATAGGGTTCAAACATCATGTAAAAATGAGAGGAAAACATCTATTCCAGGGCCTACTCATATTCTACCATAGCAGTTACTATTGTTCTCATATGAACTCTAACAATAACTTGCATGGTTATAGAAGTCTTGGAAATGAGAGTAACACATAGCAATCATGAGGTTATACTCATAATATCTATTCTAACAATCATTAGATGCCAATTGTTCTCATATCAACTCTAACAATAACATGTGTGGTCATAAAAATTTAGGCAATGAGAGGAATATATAGCAATGATGTGGTGATAGACATACTATCTATTCTAAATTTATAACAATCAACAAGCAGTCGTATTCATAAGGTAAAGATTAGATGAGATAGAACAATTACACGATGATTGATTCCACCAGTATATGCAGCCAATCTGTGTGTCGACCGTGTAAACGATGCCATCGTGCACTATAACATCAGACGAAAATGGAGAATCAACATGATTGGTGATGAGCCATAACCAAGTATGGCGACCGGACTCCAGATAGACTAGTCCCATGTCGAACAAGGCAATGATCTTGTAATCCATGTAGTCTTCTGATGGTGTGGGCACTTCACAGATTACAACCTTCGGCAAACGGAGGTCGCACCAAAAGCTTGATGCGTCTCGTGTGTAGTAGGCCGGAGTGTCCGGCGCGCCACAAGGCTCGATGTCGGCGGTATCCAACGATGGAAGGGAGATATCTCGCTGGGTGTAGATATCCACGAGACGCCATGGACTACCGGATTGGTGGATGAGGACGATCTAGTTGGCCTTCACACCCACCCAGTAGTGGCTGCGCATGAAGGATAAGTGGACGGGTAGTGGTAGCATGTCAAGGGGCACGACGGCAACCTCCGTAGGATCATCAAGTCGGTGTCTGGGCCACTTGCAAGGATCGAGCATCAGCAAGCAAGGTGTCTTAAAAAGGGCTGGCCGGTTGCAGACGAGTAGATGGTACATAGACACCGAGCATGTGGCCATTCGCACGGTGCTGAGCAGGTCCATACGATTACATATCTGCTCCAAGAGAACATCAGGGAGGGAATTCCAATCACAGCTTTGCGTGTCAGTCGGTTTTGCCATAGGTTTTTTTAGGGCGCTGAGTGATTGGGGTTTTCGATGACTGCGAGTGAGCGAGGAAGTGGATTCGGGCGGGCGAGCGAAGAAGATGGCATGTGGCGCCGAGCAGTGAGTGGGGGGATATGGTACGCGCGAGCTACCGAGGAAGATGGTGTGGGCGGGCGAGCAGTGAGCGAGGGGCAAATGGTGTGCGGCCGATGATGGGGAAAAGAGGAGGAAGAAGAAGAGAGGAGGAAGAAGAGGGGAAAACGGGCAAGAAAGTGCATTAAATCTCAATTCTACTACTACTACCAGGATATACCGTCCTTCGGAGTGTAAATAGTTAAGCCAATGCCATGTGGGTCTACCTCAAGAGGGCCTGTATGTTAGTTAATGGAAGAGAGAGGTGCGTAGGAAAATTTTCAGAAGCGTGATCCACTTGAAAACATGGTGGCAGTACAGGGTAAGGCAGATTTAGTAACACCAACACACTGGCTCAGCTTATTAATTAAGTGTCCCATCTGCTGCAGTGTGTATTGTCACTTCACTGTGAAGACTAGTTGAATAGTTTTCTCTGACCGAGATGGGGAATAATGGATCGCCAAGACTTCCTATTGACAGTATCCCTATGCCTCTACTCTCATACTGTCCAACAACAAGAAACATTGGCCAAGGAATCCGGTGCCAATAATTTAGGAGTACTACTAGTATATTGTGTCAAACTTTGACCATTTATTTAACTAATAATATGTTAATGCATGTCACCAAAAATCATATCACTAGATTCGTATTTGAACATAGTTTTTAATGGTATAGTTTTTTATGAGATGCATTGACACTTTGTTAGTTAAATTTACGGTCAAAATTTTACACTTAGTACGAAGCGGACCAATATACTAGGATGGAGGTTTATATATAGGCCAATAAAAAAAATCATCAACCAAGGTAGTAGTAAATGATGAGTGCCCTAAGATTTTTTTCCCAAAAGTAGAACTCAACAATAGGCTCGTTTTCCTCTAAAAAATTGTGTTTACGAACATATTAGTAATTGGAATGCATGCGTGAGGAACAAAAAACCTACACGCATTGGTGAGTTTTCTCTTAATTCTTGCATGCAACATTTTAATGAAGCTTGAAATATGAACATGTCAATGGTAGGGAGTAAAAGCCTCAAGCTGGTTGTAATGGGGAGTATCATGTACTAGTATCATGCATATGATACTAGTATATGATACTACATCCCTAATGCATAGTATCATATATTAGTGTCATGTAGTACTTTATTTGTTGCCATGCATGACACATAGTAACATAACATTTATAGTGATACGGTATCATAATATGATACTCAATCCTCTCTTTCTTCATTTAATTCTATGACACTTGATCAAAATTGCCTAGTTGGCATGCATGATACTAGCTACGATACTATCATTACGACCAGCGTCATGCATGCATGCAACACTCACTCGTACACATGCACGCACGCAACACTCATGCATCCATGCGGCACACAACACACGACACAACATACATGCTCATGCTCAAGCTTCTCCTCGTTCGGCGAGTTGATTTATGTGTGCATGCGACCATTGAGAGAAGAAGACTAATAAATGAAGATTGGTGCGTGCTGTAATTAAAGATAGACATGCAGCCTATAGGTAGAGCACAAGTTGGTGCATTAGTCAATCAATGCTGATTAGATTAAAGGCTAAGTGCATTGGAAGTGTAGATGTACACTCTTTGTTGGAAAAGTTTCATAGTTTTTCACGGACCGAGGGAGTACATGTGCATGCATGATGTCTACTACACAACCTTCTTCTTGTAGACGTTGTTGGGCCTGCAAGTGCACAGGTTTGTAGGACAGTAGCAAATTTCCCACAAGTGGATGACCTAAGGTTTATCATTCCGTGGGAGGCGTAGGATGAAGATGGTCTCTCTCAAGCAACCCTGCAACCAAATAACAAAGAGTCTCTTGTGTCCCCAACACACACAATACAATGGTAAATTGTATAGGTGCACTAGTTCGGCGAAGAGATGGTGATACAAGTGCAAGATGGATGGTAGATATAGGTTTTTGTAATCTGAAATAATAAAAACATCAAGGTAACAAGTGGTAAAAGTGAGCGTAAACGGTATTGCAATGATAGGAAACAAGGCCTAGGGTTCATACTTTCACTAGTGCAAGTTCTTTCAACAATAATAACATAGATAGATAATATAACAAGCCCTCAACATGCAACAAAGAGTCACTCCGAAGCCACTAATAGCGGAGAACAAACGTAGAGATTATGGTAGGGTACGAAAGCACCTCAAACTTATTCTTTAGGATCAATCTATAAAAGAGTTCGTACTAGAATAACACCTTAAGATACAAATCAACCAAAACCCTAATGTCACCTAGATACTCCATTGTCACCTCAAGTATCCGTGGACATGATTATACGATATGCATCACACAATCTCAGATTCATCCAACCAACATAAAAGTACTTCAAAGAGTGCCCCAAAGTTTCTATCTGAGAGTCAAGAACGTGTGCCAACCCCTATGCATAGGTTCCCAATGTCACAAAACCCGCAAGTTGATCACCAAAACATACATCAAGTGGCACAAGATATCCCATTGGCACCACAGATAATCACGGCAAGACATACATCAAGTGTTCTCATAAAAGACTCAATCCGATAAGATAACTTCAAAGGGGAAACTCAATTCATCACAAGAGAGTAGAGGGGGAGAAACATCATAAGATCCAACTACAGTAGCAAAGCTCGGGATACATCAAGATCGTGCCATAGAGGGAACACGAGAGAGAACACGTAAGAGAGAGATCAAACACATAGCTACTGGTACATACCCTCAGCCCCGAGGGTGAACTACTCCCTCCTCGTCATGGATAGCGTCGGGATGATGAAGATGGCCACCAGTGATGGGATCCCCCTCCGGTAGGGTGCCGGAACGGGCTCCCGAGAGGTTTTTGGTGGCTACAGAGGCTTGCGGCGGCGGAACTCCAGATCTATCTTCTGTTCTGGAAGTTTTAGGGTACGTAGGTATATATGGGTGCAGGGGG
>NC_041381.1:212485616-212493871 GCF_002162155.2 Triticum dicoccoides | reverse complement strand
GGGCGCGCCCCCACCCTCGTGGGCAGCCCGTATCTCCCCTAACGTGCACTCCAAGTTCCTTCGGTTGCTTTCCTTCCAAAAATAACTTCTCCAGTTGATTTCGTTCCGTTTTGAATCCGTCTGATATTCCTTTTCCTCGAGACACAGAAATAGGCATAAAACAGCAAATCTGGGCTGGGCCTCCGGTTAATAGGTTAGTCCCAAAAATAATATAAAAGTGGATAATAAAGCCCAATATTTCCTAAAACAGTAGATAAAGTAGCATGGAGCAATCAAAAATTATAGATACGTTGGAGACGTATCAAGCATCCCCAAGCTTAATTCCTGCTCGTCCTCAAGTAGGTAAATGATAAAAAAGAATTTTTGATGCGGAGTGATACTTTGGCATAATTTCAATGTAAATCTTCTTAATTGTGATATGAATATTCAGATCTGAAAGATTCAAGACAAAAGTTCATATTGACACAAAAATGATAATACTTCAAGCATACTAATCAAGCAATCATGTCTTTTAAAAATAACATGGCCAAAGAAAGTTCATCCCTACAAAATCATATAGTTAGGCTATGCTTCATTTTCGTCACACAAAGATGTTCCCAACTTCTATACCCCCGATGACAAGCCAAGCAATTGTTTCATACTTAAATAATCTCAAACTTTTCAACCTTCACGCAATACATGAGCGCGAGCCATGGACATAGCACTATGGGTGGAATAGAATATGATGATGGGGATTGTGTGGAGAAGACAAAAAAGGAGAAAGTCTCACATCAACGAGGCTAATCAATGAGCTATGGAGATGCCCATCGATTGATGTTAATGCGAGGAGTAGGGATTGCCATGCAACGGATGCACTAGAGCTATGAATGCTCAACAAAAGAAAACTAGTGGGTGTGCATACAGCTCGCTTGCTCATGAAGACCTAGGGCATTTGAGGAAGCCCATCGTAGGAATATACAAGCCAAGTTCTATAATTAAAAATTCCCACTAGTATAAAAAGACAACTTATGAGACTCACTACATGAAGAACAAGGTGCTACTTTGAAGCACAATATATGAGACTCACTACATGAAGAACAAGGTGCTACTTTGAAGCACAAGTGTGGAAAAACAGATAGTAGCATTGCCCCCTTTTTTTGGGGCCTTTCTTTTTTTCTTTTGGCCTTTCTCTTTTTTTGGGCCTTTTTTTGGGCAATGCTCTAATAATGATGATCATCACACTTCTATTGATTACAACATAAGGATTACAACTCGAAACATAGAACAAGATATGACTCTATATGAATGCCTCCGGTGGTGTACCGGGATGGTGCAATGAATCAAGAGTGACATGTATGAAAAATAATGCATGGTGGCTTTGCCACAAATACGATGTCAACTACATGATCATGCAATGGCAATATGACAAAAGTAATTTATGTCATGAATATGATGATGGAAGTTGCATGGCAATATATCTCGGAATGGCTATGGAAATGCCATGATAGATAGGTATGGTGGCTGTTTTAGGAAGATATAAGGAGGTTTATGTGTGATAGAGTGTATCGTATCACAGGGTTTGGATGCACCGGTGAAGTTTGCACCAACTCTCAAGGTGAGAAAGGGCAATGCACGGTACCGAAGAGTCTAGCAAAGGCGGAAAGGTGAGAGTGCGTATAATCCATGGACTCAACATTAGTCAAAAGAACTCATATACTTATTGCAAAAATTTAGAAGCCATCAAAAATCAAGTACTACGCGCATGCTCCTAGGGGGATAGATTGGTAGGAAAAGACCATCGCTCGTCCCCGACCGCCACTCATAAGGATGCACAAGCCAGGTACACTTCATGTTTCAAATTTGTTAGACAACTTTAACCATACGTGCATGCTACGGGACTTGCAAACTTAAACACAAGCATTCTTTGAATTCATAATTACTCAACTATCACGACTTTGATATTATCACCTCCATATCTCAAAACAATTATGAAGCATCAAACTTATCTTAGTATTCAACACACTCAAAAGAAAGTTTCACATATCTTGAATACCAAGTATATTAATATTAAGCAAATTACCATGCTATTAACGACTCTCAAAATAATCTAAGTGAAGTATGAGAGTTCATCTATTTCTTCAAAATAAAACTACCACCATGCTCTAAAAGGTATAAGTGATGCACTAGAGCAAACAACAAACTACTCCAAAAGATATAAGTGAAGGTCAATGAGTAGCTAAATAATTATGCAACTATGCAAAGACTCTCTCTCATTTAATAATTTCAGATCTTGATACTTTATTAAAACAGCGAGAAAAGCTAAAGAAACTACATTGCAAGGATAGCACAACTCATGTGAAGAAGCAAAAACTTAGGCTCAACCGATACTAACCGATAGTTGTTGAAGAAGAAAGGTGGGATGCCTACCGGGGCATCCCCAAGCTTAGATGCTTGAGACTTCTTGAAATATTATCTTGGGGTGCCTTGGGCATCCCCAAGCTTGAGCTTTTGTGTCTCCTTAATTCCTCTCATATCATGGTTTCTCTTTATCAAAAGCTTCATTCACAACAAACTCAACAAGAACTCGTGAGATAGGTTAGTATAAACCAATGCAAAACCTTATCATTTTCTACTATAGAAAATCACTTAAATTGTTATTCAACATTGCATACTAAATGCCTCTTCATATTTAATACTCCTATCCTCAAATAGAATCATTAATCAAGCAAAAACATATGCAAACAATGCAACCATAACAGCAATCTGCCAAAACAGTATAGTCTGTAAAGAATGCAAGAGTATCAATACTTCCCTAACTCCAAAAATTATGAACTAAAATTCCCACTGTAATAAATTTATCAGAGCTCAATATGCAAAAAGATTCAACATTATACCACTCTCTGAATTTTCTAGGGAATTTTTGCAACAGCGGTAAACTTTCTGTTTTCAAACAGCAACATGCATACTAGCAAAATAAGCATGGCAAAGGCTATCCTTGACATTTTTATTGAAACTAAAGATGAAAAACATTATTCTAAATAACAGCAAGCTAATACTAACAAAATAAAATGACGCTCCAAGCAAAACACATATCATGTGGCGAATAAAAATATAGCTCCAAGTAAAGTTTACCGATGGACGAAGACGAAAGAGGGGATGCCTTCCGGGGCATCCCCAAGCTTAGGATTTTGGCTATTCTTGAATATTAACTTGGGGTGCCTTGGGAATCCCCAATCTTAGGCTCTTGCCACTCCTTGTTCCATAGTCCATCGAATCCTTACCCAAAACTTGAAAACTTCACAACACAAAACTTAACAGAAAACTCGTAAGCTCCGTTAGTATAAGAAAATAAAACCACCACTTAGGTACTGTAATGAACTCATTCTCAATTCATATTGGTGTAATATCTACTGTACTCCAACTTATCTATGGTTCATACCCTCCGATACTACTCATAGATTCATCAAAATAAGCAAACAACACATAGAAAACAGAATCTATCAAAAACGGAACAGTCTGTAGTAATCTGTATCAAACGTATACTTCTGGAAGTCCAAAAATCCTACCAAATTAGGAAGTCCTAAGCAATTCGTGTACCAATCCAGAGCAAAAAGAATCAGATCATAAGCACATTTCTGTGAATTAACAAAACTAATTTACTGGATGCAAAAGTTTCTGATTTTTAGCAGGATCAACACAACTATCACCGTAAGCCATCCTAAAGTTATTACTTGGCACTTTATTGAAACAAAAGCTATAAAACATGATTACTACAGTAGCATAATCATGTGGACACGCAACAAACAGTAAGGATAAATATTGGGTTGTGTCCCAAGAAGCGCTTTTCTTTAATGCCTTTCTAGCTAGGCATGATGATGACAATGATGCTCACATAAAAGATAAGAATTGAAACATAACGGGAGCATCATGAAGCATATGACTAGCACATTTAAGTCTAACCCACTTCCTATGCATAGGGATTTTGTGAGCAAACAACTTATGGGAACAATAATCAACAAGCATAGGAAGGTAACACAAGCATAGCTTCACGAATTTAAGCACATAGAAAGGAAACTTGATATTATTGCAATTCCTACAAGCATATGTTCCTCCCTCATAATAATTTTTAGTAGCATCATGAATGAATTCAACAATATAACCAGCACCTAAAGCATTCTTTTCATGATCTTTTTTTTGCGAAAAGAAAGGATTGTATTAATCAAGGAGATTATTACAATCCTGATGGCATATGGCGCCAATTTCATCAGGTCCATGACGAAGCCAAACGGCTGTATGGAGTTCAGAAATACCCATCTGGGCAAGTGCATGACTAGTTTTATTCTTGTTTCTACTCACATGTGCTATCACATGTTCACGTCCAAGTGCCAGGAGATGCTTGATTTCACCGATGAGGGCAGCCACTGGGGATCTATTGGTGTCAACATCTCTGATCATGTTTGCTGCAGTAAGACAGTCAGTCTCCAGGATAAACGGCAGTGTAGTCCGTGCTAGCGTGAGGGAAATTCCTTCCATGCAAGCAGCTACTTCGGCTTCAAGGGCACTCGTGCATGTCGTAAGGAACCTACAAGATGCAAAAATGATGGAGCCATCTTGGTCGCGAAGAATCATGTCTGCGCCGCCCGTGCCATCCTCTTCTCTCCCGGCGCCATCAATGTTCAATTTGGCCCAGCCCTCCGGTGGTTTGGACCATTGTTCCGGCGGTCTGGTGCACTCCATCCGTTCTATTGGTGACTTCATACGCGAGCTACAACAGCTTGGCTTGATCACCATTTTCCCTTTGGTCACATCATCGTTCGGGTGTTGCTGAATGCAGTACAGACTGTCGATGTAGCTGCACAAAAATCTGTAGGAAGCTTCAATGGTGGGAGCCGGTTTGTGGTGCACTACTTCGTTGCGGACGTGCCAGTTTCTCCAAAGCGTCATGATCACCGGAAGACGCTTCTCATCCGTGCATTGGTTTAGCAGGTGAAGAGCCCACTCCGTGCCTGAATTAAGAACATCCTGAAGACGCGGCATAGACTAGAACTTCGCCATCGCCTGCCATAGCATTTTCGCCATCGGACACCTACACATAGCATGGAATGTATCCTCGGATTCCATGCCACAAAGCACACAATATTAGTGACCTCCAGTTTTCGTTTGGCTTTATTTTCCATGGTCGCTATTGAGTTTGTGATTAGACGCCACGCAAAAATGCGTACCTTCAGGGGAGCAGGGCACCCCCACACTGCCTTCCAGACGACACGAATGCCGTCCGGTGCCCTGCTCATTGCACCAACGTTGGTGCTGGTAGATAGGTTGACTCCGAGGTGGTACGCGCTGCGGACGGAAAAGATGCCCCGAGGATCCGGCGCCCAGGCCAAGACGTCCTCCTGACGCTGTGGAGAGGCTTTAATCGTGAATATACATGCAACATCAATTGGGTGGAAATGCCGTTGGACTAGCTCCGGGATCCAGCGGCCATTCCCATCCAGTAGCTCGTTAACGCGATGCAGACGGCATGCCCCCCGCCCCACGATCGGCCGGTATGAGGGGGGTCTAGGGAGCCAAGGATCACGCCATATACGCACCTGTTCTCCATTTCCCACACGCCACATGATCCCTTGTTTCAGCAGTTCCAAACCATGTTGGATCGCATGCCAGGTAGGTGAAGCGTTACCTGAAAAAACAGTGTCCACTAGGGAGCCGTTAGGATAATATTTCTCCTTTAAGACCATAGCATTCTTTTCATGATCTACTAGCATAGAAAATTTACTACTCTCCTCGTAAGCAAAATTCTTCTCATGAATAGTAGTGGGAGCAGACTCAACAAAATAACTATCATATGATTGAACATTAAGATCAAGATGACAAGTTTCATGGTTATCATTATTCTTTATAGCATACATGTCATCACAATAATCATCATTGATAGGAGGCATGCTTTCATCATAGTAAATTTGCTCATCAAAGCTTGGGGGACAAAAAATATCATCTTCATCAAACATAGCTTCCCCAAGCTTGTGGCTTTGCATATCATTAGCATCATGGATATTCAAGGAATTCATACTAACAACATTGCAATCATGCTCATCATTCATATATTTCATGCCAAGCATTCTATGTAATTCTTCTTCTAGCACTTTGGCACAATTTTCCTTTCCATCATACTCACGAAAGATATTAAAAAGGTGAAGCGTATGAGACAAACTCAATTCCATTTTTTTTGTAATTTTCTTTTATAGACTAACTAGTGCTAAAACAAGAAACAAAAAGATTCGATCGCAAGATCTAAAGATATACCTTCAAGTGCTAACCTCCCCGGCAACGGTGCCAGAAAAGAGCTTGATGTCTACTACACAACCTTCTTCTTGTAGACTTGTTGGGCCTGCAAGTGCACAGGTTTGTAGGACAGTAGCAAATTTCCCTCAAGTGGATGACCTAAGGTTTATCAATCCGTGGGAGGCGTAGGATGAAGATGGTCTCTCTCAAGCAACCCTGCAACCAAATAACAAAGAGTCTCTTGTGTCCCCAACACACCAATACAATGGTAAATTGTATAGGTGCACTAGTTCGGCGAAGAGATGCTGATACAAGTGCAATATGGATGGTAGATATAGGTTTTTGTAATCTGAAATAATAAAAACAGCAAGGTAACAAAGTGGTAAAAGTGAGCGTAAACGGTATTGCAATGATAGGAAACAAGGCCTAGGGTTCATACTTTCACTAGTGCAAGTTCTCTCAACAATAATAACATAGATAGATAATATAACAAGCCCTCAACATGCAACAAAGAGTCACTCCGAAGCCACTAATAGCGGAGAACAAACGTAGAGATTATGGTAGGGTACGAAACCACCTCAAAGTTATTCTTTCGGATCAATCTATAAAAGAGTACGTACTAGAATAACACCTTAAGATACAAATCAACCAAAACCCTAATGTCACCTAGATACTCCATTGTCACCTCAAGTATCCGTGGGCATGATATACGATATGCATCACACAATCTCAGATTCATCCAACCAACATAAAAGTACTTCAAAGAGTGCCCCAAAGTTTCTATCGGAGAGTCAAGAACGTGTGCCAACCCCTATGCATAGGTTCCCAATGTCACGAAACCCGCAAGTTGATCACCAAAACATATATCAAGTGGCACATGATATCCCATTGTCACCACAGATAATCACGGCAAGACATACATCAAGTGTTCTCATAAAAGACTCAATCCGATAAGATAACTTCAAAGGGGAAACTCAATTCATCACAAGAGAGTAGAGGGGGAGAAACATCATAAGATCCAACTACAATAGCAAAGCTCGGGATACATCAAGATCGTGCCATAGAGGGAACACGATAGAGAACACGAAAGAGAGAGATCAAACACATAGCTACTGGTACATACCCTCAGCCCCGAGGGTGAACTACTCCCTCCTCGTCATGGATAGCACCGGGATGATGAAGATGGCCACCGGTGATGGGATCCCCCTCCGGCAGGGTGCCGGAACGGGCTCCCGAGAGGTTTTTGGTGGCTACAGAGGCTTGCGGCGGCGGAACTCCCGATCTATCTTCTGTTCTGGAAGTTTTAGGGTACGTAGGTATATATGGGTGCAGGGGGTACCTCGGTGGACCTCCGGGCTGCGCACGAGGTAGGGGGCGCGCCTAGGGGGGCGCCCTCCACCCTCGTGGGCAGCCCGGGACTCCCCTGGCGTGCAATCCAAGCCCATCTGGTTGGTTTCCTTCCAAAATTAACTTCTCCAGATGATTTCGTTCCGTTTTGACTCCGTCTAATATTCCTTTTCCTCGAAACACTGAAATAGGCATAAAATAACAAATCTGGGCTGGGCCTCCGGTTAATAGGTTAGTCCCAAAAATAATATAAAAGTGGATAATAAAGCCCAATATTGCCTAACACAGTAGATAAAGTAGCATGGACCAATCAAAAATTATAGATACGTTGGAGACGTATCAAGCATCCCCAAGCTTAATTCCTGCTCGTCCTCAAGTAGGTAAACGATAAGAAAGAATTTTTGATGCGGAGTGATACTTTGGCATAATTTCAATGTAAATCTTCTTAATTGTGATATGAATATTTAGATCCGAAAGATTCAAGACAAAAGTTCATATTGACACAAAAATAATAATACTTCAAGCATACTAATCAAAGCAATCATGTCTTCTCAAAATAACATGGCAAAAGAAAGTTCATCCCTACAAAATCATATAGTTAGGCTATGCTTCATTTTCGTCACACAAAGATGTTCCCAACTTCTATA
>NC_041381.1:212449185-212485606 GCF_002162155.2 Triticum dicoccoides | reverse complement strand
TTCCAAAAATAACTTCTCCAGTTGATTTCCTTCCGTTTTGACTCCGTCTGATATTCCTTTTCCCCGAAACACTGAAATAGGCGTAAAACAACAAATCTGGGCTGGGCCTCCGGTTAATAGGTTAGTCCCAAAAATAATATAAAAGTGGATAATAAAGCCCAATATTGCCTAAAACAGTAGATAAAGTAGCATGGAGCAATCAAAAATTATAGATACGTTGGAGACGTTGCAATGCACTCGCATACATAGCCAGGGTGGTTCGCGCGCAAGGATTGGACTCCTGTCGTGCCTGTGTAAAGTTTTGCTTAACTGATTTCTTTGCTCTGCCACCTGAAAGGTGGGACCCAGAAACCAGGTGGCAATTTAACCAGTCAACAAAGTGCCACGTCGACTATGTGGCCGATTAGCAGGGTGCAATACGGTGCTCTACGGTGAGCTAGCGACTGTATAATCACCGCAAAACTATATAGTGACCGTAATGAGCGTATTGTTACATACATTGACCGCCAGTGTGTTTTTCTCGTTTCAATTTAAGCCATATTAACCAGAAAGGATGCAATATGAACTAGTACTACTTTGATGTGTCCCGTCAACTCGCTGAATGAGGAGAAGCTTGCTTTACTACGCCCTCTCCCTCGCCCACGCGCGGTGGCTCACAGGACGAGGAGAAGCTTGCTTACTACATATGCCTATGCCCTCTCCCTCGCCCACATGCGTGGTGGCTCGCAGGATGAGGAGAGGGTTTTGACTATAGTGCCCTCTCCCTCTCCCTCTCCATCTCCCTCGCCCTCACCCTCGCGGTGGACGTGCAACAGTTCATTTGGTGTCAGATTGCCAGAAGCATATTGTACTATAGTATCATCATTGTTGGACCTTCCAAAGAGGTGAAGAGCCAAGTGCAAGGTTCATAGGAGTATGAACTGTTGAACCTCCCGAAGAGGCAGAGCCAAGCGCAAGGTTTATAGGAGTTTTCGTCCTAGTACTACAACTATAGAGAACAATCGCTACTGTATGATGCCACCACGTCACCTATAACCAAAGCTCTGCCACCTTTTTTTTCTCACAGAGCTTGTTGGAGCTCATGCAACAGCCACACAAGTTGCACGTACACATAACACATTTACTAGTAATAAATTCTAAAGGACAAATGCCAGTATGCCACACAAGTTCATCTCCACTTCATGTGATAAATTTGTGCACAACTAGCCTACATATATTTACAACGCTACCATACACAATTTACCATACTCCACTTACACGTTATAGATGGGCTCCATGTCCTCCTCTAGGTTCCAGTCCCAGGTGTTCTTCATAGATGACATGATCCTTAGCGGTGGGCAATGGGAATCATTATCGCAGCTTTCTAGTCTAGTTCCACATGATGGAGACTCATCCAAGCTGAAGCGACATAAATCAGGGATAACATGTCCCAGCATGTCGTTCATCCAGCAGTGCACACTAAAGACACAACCATGCTTCATGAAAGGCAGTCCTTCGGTGTCGTGCAGGGAAGGTGGCATCTGCTTCACAATGGGGTAGCTGTTCCGAATGAAAAGTGAGTACTCTCCAAGCTTGTTCCTTGGCACCCACATAGCATCACGGGGGTCAAACTTGACGCTATTCATCTGGTACACGCGACATCTTATATCTGGACACATGGTGACATACATGGTCAAGGTCCATGCATAATAATGTTGTGCTCCAATATGGCAGTCAGTAATATTGTGCATAAAATAGTACTACTCCAGAATAGAGGAAGTAAAATAACCGACTTATTATATATAGCCACTCTTGGCTACATGGATGAGATAGTAAGACATGGAAAAACAAAATTGGTGGGAGCTAGTGGGTTCAAGTCTTCAAGGGCCTAGCTAGCTATACGCGTCCTCCAAGGTAAAAAGTACTAGTACTACTAAGTAGTACTACAATGAAAGATAAGGCGAGAGGGTTAAAAATATCAAATACTACTTGTAGTACTGGTATAGTAAACATGTCCAGTCAAGAAAAGAAAAGAACTAACAAGTACTACTACTCTAACACACAGTAATGAGAAAATGGAATATCCAAGTAGATGCTGACGGTCCGATCATGGTAGATCGTGTGACCATGTTGCACATCAGTGGTACCATGGGTAACGACTGCTAAGATAACTGATCCCAACATGCCAAAGTCAGCTACCCGATTCCATTAGACCGAATTGCGAATGCAAATGCACATCCAAGATTGATGATCTTATTTTGATCGGGGGATGACTGGTCCCTGCAAAATAATGGAGTACCGTTAGGGATGCAAATGATGGTTTGGTCATTTCATTTGTAATCTCCCGTACAATAGGATGGCAACCAGATGAAACAAGTCCCCCGGCTTGTCACTGCGAAGATGCGGCCTACATGGCACACGGCGTCTTCGAACATGTAGGGGTACAAATCTTCCGCGACCAACATGTGCCATCCTATGCCGTTACTGCCTTTTATATTAATGGCAATCCTTATGTCGAACACAGCGATGAGATAGTAATCGTCATAACCGCGTCGCTTTTGTCAGCAGGCCCGTAATTGCTATCTTCTTCAATCTCATTTAGGCATGATCATACGTATTCAATCCCAGCCAGTCCGGAAGGCCGATCCCAATTGTGGAGAAGGGGTCTACAGGAATGGCTGCACTGCTTTGGATGTTGTGCAAAATGATGGTGGTATCCGGCCAGAGGTATGCAAGCCAATCTTCGTTGGCATCAACCCAGAACTATATATAAGATGGTGGGAGAGCGGAGAAATTATGGGATGGAATAACTAAGTACTATATTTAGAATATATGCTACATGATCAAACTCCATGACTGACCTACTCATCGGACAAAATCCGGCTACCTCTCAACATCGGCTACTCTAGTGGAGTCAATATGCAAGCACGACCATGCTGCGGTCGACTATTCAATGGATTGCCCCATCGAATAACCTTCTCCTCGAGGACGCATGGAAGACCAACAAGCATGGCCTTTTCCCAAGCATGTTTAAGCACCATCTTAAAATAGTTGGTGCAAGAAGCAACGAGTCTTGTGGCAGTGAGGACGTCGGAGCGGCGTGCGATTTCTCCTAGAGGATCATCGTCCAAGGTCTCCCAGCCCCGACGAGGAGGAGAACGCCTAGCGAATCCATGGGAGCAGCGACGAACTGCCTTGGTCTCTTCGGGGGGAGGGGGACTGGCAAGGAGGAGACAAGAGCGTAACCGTAGGGCCTCATCCCTTGGTTAAGGAAGTTATGCGGGCACACATAGTGGTAGTGCCTAGTGCTCCGCGATGGTGCGACTATTATTTACTACGTAGTACTGTAGCAGTAGTAGTACTACTTTTTCAACTAGTAGTGCGATGTACTGTACTTCTATAGTGCACCAGTTCTCTAGAACCGTCGTTGTACTATTAATGTAGGGATAGTACACCTGCATAGTGCATACTCTCCGTGCTCTATTTGAGCGCATAGCTGGCCTACTCAACCGCTCCTCCTCTGCACACACTAGCAGCCTGTTTATCAGCGACGGTTACTGCGGGGGCAAAACATTTGAGTTCTTTGATACAACGAGACTAGGCTTTTCGCTTTCATTTGTGAGGTGTAATGGATCTCTTTGAACTTTGTTAGTTCCTTCTTTATGAATGAGATGAGGCAAAGCTTTTGCCTCCCTTTCAAAAAAATCATGTCAAGAGGAATTTATTTTGTAGAGTTTAGAGCCGATAATGGAGCGAAGTCCATGCGTGCAATGCCACAAGCTACAGAGTAGTAGCACTTTACATACAGAGCCATATTGCATAGTTCCCAATGCCACACCATGCTTTTCCTGCTCCTTGGGCTTAATTAGGAGGCGCTAGTTTAAATATGGTAGCTAATGAGGAAGCTGCAAGCAAGGTGCAGCTAGGGCGAGCACGTGGGCGAAAAACTTTGCACGGTGTGAATTGATATATAGGAGTACTACTCTAGTACGCGAACCATGAGATGATGGGAGGGAAAACCCGTTCACGTGGCTGGACTATCCAGTGCACCCAAATTGTGGTGCGACACGTCCGTTCGACTTCAAAAGTCAAACTACCGGTGTACAATATTGGCTCGCAGCGAGGTTACTATTTAAAAAAAGGCCGCAATGCGTTCGGCCAGGATCGAATCGACAAAACGAGCTATACACTCCCGCGACCAATAGTATTACTCGTTGGAGTACAACACAACCTAGAATCGCCTTTTTCGCTAGTACATTATTCCTTACAAGAAACCACTAGCAAGAAAGTACCACTTTCCACCCATCCCTACCAAGAAACCACTACTGTACAAAAATTAGCCAACACATACCGAAATTTTCTTAATCCGTCGGACTAAACTACCAATTGCATTATAGGCACATTTCAACCCATGTCGCCCCTTAAGTCAACACCTTCTATTTGACGGGCAAGTTAGGCGTTATGACTTGTGGGACCTACATGTCAGTCTGGACAAAAATCCCCGAGTTACCTCCTACCTCCGGCCCGTCCACCTAGTCATCCTCGGCCATGGGATGCACCTACTACCGCTGGCAGAAGGCGAGGTCAAAAGCGCCAGCGGCGCAGAGCCCATATTGCGGCTGCCCGGATGCTTGCTCCGTCCGGTGCTCGCGGCCGCTAGCTAGCCAAGCTAGCACACACCCTGCTGGATGCATCCAGCTGCTTGTCTACAAGCTTTGCTAGCTAGGTTGGCACAGTGGTGTAGTGGCTTGCTCGCGCGCGCCGCGCTAAGGCCAGACATCTGGCTCGAGCGAAGGTCAGCGCGGTGGCATGCTCGCGCGTGAGCAACGCTCGGGCCAGCCAGCCAACCCGTGCGGAGGCCAGCGCGGTGTCTGCCCCGTCCGGCAGAGCAGCGGCCAGCTCGCTTATCACTTTTCAGGAAAAATAATGATTGGAGGAGGAATAAGAGGATAGAAGCTCATATGTGGGTCCCTCATGTCAACGGTCAAACAAACGGTGTTGGTTTAAGGTGCCTTGTCAGCACGGACGTGTGGGCCAACCCTGTCATAAACAGGTTTAAACGAACCTAATCGGCACTAGGTAGAATTTTTTTGGTGCAGATTTAGAAATTTTGGGTATGTTTTTGCTATTTTTTGTACAATAGTTTCTTCTTAGGGCTGGTTGAAAGTGGTAGTTTTTTGTTAAATACTCTACATACTGTAAGTAGGAGCGAAAGTTAAGCTTTGGAAGCCAATAAGCACGGCTAGTTACATAGTGCATATGTGTATGTAATTCGAACTAAATATCAACCATGAGTGACTAATATCTTGATGGAAAACTCGAAACTCTAGAAATACTAGCAATTTTTTTGCATGGTTGGAAATACTAGCAATGTGCACGTGCGTTGCAACAGATCATAATTAGAATAATACTTATTCACAAACCTGATAGAAAACACTCTAATTTTGATATACATATGTCACTAAAAATATATTATGTTTCAATCAGAATATATTCCTTGGGCTGTTTTGGTGATGTGAGGGAGGGATGTGATTGGTTTTAAGATACTAATTAAGGGGCTTTTTGCAAATTGGGTAGAGAAGTGGGATGTTGGTGAGAAAAGGCAACAACTTACCTCACAGTCGTTAGATGTAGATCTAATGGTCAGAAATGAAAAGATGGCAGACACACCATCATCACCAACTAAGTCTTCTGTAGGAGTACTAGCAAGATGCCCGTGCATTGCACGGAACATCAAGGTGGATTTTTTTATAAAACACATGTTGTGATTGACCCATGCGGGGTAATCCCATGTGTAAAAACTAATGATATCTCGAGAAAGAGGAGAGATAAGGTAAGGAGGAGTGGGGTGTGGTGGTGATTGGTGGTCGAACTTAGCAGAGGCATGGGGATGGACGACGTCGGCAGCAACCAGCATGCCAAATTGTTCCGTAGGCTTTCCTTTTTTAATTGCTCAACAGTGAGGTTGTGGGAGATAAGGATGAACGAGGGAATGCCTTGTCTACAAATGTGGAGAGAGGTGCTGGTATCTTTTAGTTTTCTTTCTATCCATCAGATATAGATCGGACGGTCTATATTGCAAGATGGCAGGCATACCATCATCACCAACTCGGTTTTCTCTACTCTTATAAAAACAGAGTTGGTGATGATGGTGTGCATGCCATCCTGAATATAGGCCATTCTATTTATATCTTACGGATAGGAAGGAAACTATGGCAATTTTGCTAAAGGATACCCACACCCCTATCCACATTTGCAAATAAGGCCCACGTTCATCCTTTTCCCTCACAAGATAAACTACTCATACAAATGCATCTTGATGTTCCATGCAATGCACGGGCATCTTGCTAGTTATCTCTACTCTTATAAAATACCGAGTTGGTGATGATGGTGTACCTGCCATCATGTAATATAGACCGCCCGATCTATATTTGACGAATCAAAAGCAAACTATGAAAATTTTGCAAAAAGATACCCGCATCTCTCTCCACACTTGCAGATAAGTACTTCCCTCGTTCATCCTTTTCTCTCACAACATAAACTACTCATACAAATGCATCTTGATGTTCCGTGCAACGCACGGACATCTTGCTAGTTTTTTATAAGAGAGAGAAGAGATATAAGTATGGAGATACAAACGTGTTATCCATACTTGTTTGCATAAACTTGGATCTACATTCTATTCAACGGCTGAGCATGTGGGGCCTTAGCACGATGACTTCCCGACTGTGTAAAACAAAGGTTTTCCCATTGCCGATAAGGAGGGGGTGACGGCGGCGTGCTTTCATCTAGCTCTAGTCCTAGTAGTCATAGTAGGTGGTCTACAGACGTGTAGATTTATTCGTTTTCACGTCTCATGCTCATCATACTGCCATTACTGTTGATGAATAGACAGTAAGTTATTCACGAGAAAACCTTGGTTGAAAGTGTGTGCGAGAGAGAGACAGCGTGTGCGTGTGTGATATGTGTAGAGACTGAGGCAATGACAAGAGATTCTTTGTGTCTCTGTGTGTGGAGGATAGAGAGAGACATGTGATGGGGCTTTGTGTTGTGTAACATGGAGACACATAGACATAATCAGAGAGTGAGTGTGTGAGATACACATGCGGACATGGGTAGAGATGTGTGAGTTAGAGATGGAGAATTTTAGTGTGCATGTGAGCTAGAGAGAGGGGGGATATATACATACCTAGAGCTGGAGAGAATATGCAAGGGTGTGTGTCTTAAAAGAAGGATCCAGATAGATGGGTGTTTGTGCGTGTCTGTGTGTGTTTGTGCTTGAGCATGTGCGTGAGAGGGAGTGAGTGTCTGTGGATAAGAGAGACCACTAATGATATAAACCTAGTAGGGAAGGGGAAATGGTGTGACATGTGTGTCCAAGAGAGAGAGATGCATGTGTAGTAGCGGGATAGCATGGGTGTGGGCGGGGAGCAGACTATTTGGAAGAGACATCGAGTGTGTGTGGGACAGGGGTGTGAGAGCGAGCGAGCGAGCGAGAGAGAGAGAGAGAGCTAGCGAGGGAGAGAGGGAGGAAGAGGGGGGGGAGAGGGGTCGTTTGTGTGTGGAAGTGGCGTATAGATAGGGAGACAAGGTTGATGTTGTTCGAAAGTGGCCTATGTATGGAGATGCAAGGGAAGCGAGTCATCATGTGTGTGATCGAGACTTCATGAGAGATCCAGAATAGATGGTGTAGAGAACAACGTACGATATTGAGAACGATGATACATTATGGAGCTATGGAAAGAGTCACGCATATATGTATATGGGGAAGGAGCTCGGTCGGGTCCGCATGTGGGAGAGATAGAAAGACGAAAGTGGTGCACAAGGAGACAAATGGTGCTTGTTTGCAGTGGGGCTGGTGAGTGAGGTGAGTGTGCAAGAACCACGTAACTAGGGAGATAGATGTTTGGGGGCGACGTTTTGTGTGTATGGGAAAGATACACTCTATATAGTGCGTGTGCTTGGGAAAGAGAGATGCCAGGAGACCTAGAGAGTGGGGGCAGAGATGTGTGCATTCCCGAGAGGCAAAGTGATAGAGACCTATATTGGGGTCCGGACTTAGAAGAGAGAGGGGGGGTTAATGTGCTCCTGTGTTCGTGTCCGGCGAGAGAACGAATTGTGTGTGTGTGGGGGGGGGACGGGTGATACGTCTCCAACGTATGTATAATTTATGAAGCATTCATGCTATTTTATTATCTGTTTTGAATGATTACGGGCTTTATTATACACTTTTATATTACTTTTGGGACTAACCTATTAACCGGAGGCCCAGCCCATATTGCTGTTTTATTGCCTGTTTCAGTATTTCGAAGAAAAGGAATATCAAATGGAGTCCAAACGGAATGAAACCTTCGGGAGCGTGATTTTGGAACAAACATGATCCGGGAGACTTGGAGTACAAGCCAGGGAAGCTTCGAGGAGGCCAGGAGATAGGAGGGCGCGCCCTCCTGTCCTGGGCGCGCCCCCTGTCTCATGGGCCCCTCGAGGCTCCCCCGACCGACTTCTTTCGCCTATATATTCCCATATACCCTAAAACCATTGAATACAAAGATAGATTGGGAGTTCTGCCGCCGCAAGCCTCTGTAGCCACCAAAAACCTCTCGGGAGCCCGTTCCGGCACCCTGCCAGAGGGCGGATGTCGGTGTCAAAATCGGCGGATCTCGGGTAGGGGGTTCCGAACTGTGCGTCTAGGCGGATGGTAACAGGAGACAAGGGACACGATGTTTTTACCCAGGTTCGGGCCCTCTCGATGGAGGTAAAACCCTACTCCTGCTTGATTCATATTGATGATATGGGTAGTACAAGAGTAGATCTACCACGAGATCAAAGAGGCTAAACCCTAGAAGCTAGCCTATGGTATGATTGTTGTTCGTCCTATGGACTAAAACCCTCCGGTTTATATAGACACCAGAGAGGGCTAGGGTTACACAGAGTCGGTTACAATGGTAGGAGATCTACATATCCGTATTTCCAAGCTTGCCTTCCACGCCAAGGAAAGTCCCATCCGGACACGGGACGAAGTCTTCAATCTTGTATCTTCATAGTCTTGGAGTCCGGCCAATGATGATTCGGCTATCCGGACACCCCTAGTCCAGGACTCCCTCAGCGGATCCTTCACCGATGGCCATCTTCATCATCCCGGCGCTCTCATGACGAGGAGGGAGTAGTTCACCCTCGGGGCCGAGGGTATGTATCAGTAGCTATGTGTTTGATATCTCTCTCTCGTGTTCTCTCTATGGCACGATCTTGATGTATCGCGAGCTTTGCTGTTATAGTTGGATCTTATGATGTTTCTCTTGTGATGAATTGAGTTTTCCTCTTGAAGTTATCTTATCGGACTGAGTCTTTAAGGATTTGAGAACACTTGATGTATGTCTTGCCGTGCTTATCTGTGGTGACAATGGGATATTCACGTGATCCACTTGATGTATGTTTTGGTGATCAACTTGCGGGTTCCGCCCATGAACCTGTGCATAGGGGTTGACACACGTTTTCGTCTTGACTCTCCGGTAGAAACTTTGGGGCACTCTTTGAAGTACTTTGTGTTGGTTGGATTTATGAATCTGAGATTGTGTGATGCATATCGTATAATCATGCCCACGGATACTTGAGGTGACAATGGAGTATCTAGGTGACATTAGGGTTTTGATTGGTTTGTGTCTTAAGGTGTTATTCTAGTACGAACTCTTGAATAGATCGATCCGAAAGAATAACTTTGTAGTGGTTTCGTACACTACCATAATCCCTTCGTTTGTTCTATGCTATTAGTGGCTTTGGAGTGACTCTTTGTTGTATGTTGAGGGATAGTTATATGATCCAATTATGTTATTATTGTTGAGAGAACTTGCAGTAGTGAAAGTATGAACCCTATGCCTTGTTTCCTACAATTGCAATACCATTTATGCTCACTTTTATCATTAGTTACCTTGCTGTTTTTATATTTTCAGATTACAAAAACCTATATCTACCATCCATATCGCACTTGTATCACCATCTCTTCGCCGAACTAGTGCACCTATACAATTTACCATTGTATTGGGTGTGTTGGGGATACAAGAGACTCTTTGTTATTTGGTTGCAGGATTGTTTGAGAGAGACCATCTTCATCCTACGCCAGCCACTCGTCGTGGATGTTATGCTTGAAGGTTGCGAGGGCCTCTGCATCCGGACAGTCGACGATTTGATTTTTCTTAGTTAAGAACCGTGTCCAGAATTGTCTGGTCGATTCGTCTGGCTGCTGAATTGTGTGGCTTAGGTCATCGGCGTCTGGTGTTCGCACGTATGTGCCCTGGAAGTTATCAAGGAATGCGACTTCCAAGTCCTCCCAACACCCAATTGATTCTGCTGGCAAGCTATTAAGCCAATGCCGAGCTGGTCCTTTAAGTTTGAGTGGGAGGTATTTGATGGCGTGAAGATCATCACCGCGGGCCATGTGGATATGAAGGAGATAGTCTTCGATCCAAACCGCGGGGTCTATTGTGCCGTCGTAGGATTCAATGTTCACGGGTTTGAACCCTTCGGGGATTTGATGATCCATTACTTCATCTATGAAGCATAGTGGGTGTGCGGCGCCTCTATATTGGGCTATGTCACGACGTAGCTCAAGCGAGCTTTGTCTACTGTGTTCGGCCCTGCCGGAGTTGCTGTATCCGGTGCGACGATCCTCATCGCGCATCGTGGGGCGCCCACGCGATCCGTAGATCGATCTTGATTGTCTTGCCTTATCATCCAATATTTTCTCGCAAGTCCGGCGCATTCCCCCGTGGCTTTGTGCTTTTCGAGCGATGCCAGGGTACGGCTTTAGTGGAAGGCCTAGAGGCCTCTCTGTCGCGGCCACGAGTTGGCCGGTCGGCCGTATTGTGCGCTGGTGATGTAGCTTTATATGCCTCCTCCTCTAATCGGGGGAGCAGCTTGCCTTTGGGGTAGCTTTTGGAGGGGCGTTCGAGTTCGTACTCTTCGGCCGCAAGGACTTCAGTCCATCTGTCGGCTAGCAAATCTTGGTTAGCTCTAAGCTGTTGCTGCTTTTTCTTGAGGCTGCTTGCCGTGGCCATAAGCCTGCATTTAAAATGCTCTTGTTCGACGGGATCCTCAGGCACGATGAATTCGTCGTTGTCAAGGCTTGCCTCATCTCCGGAGGGAGGCATGTAATTATCGTCCTCTACCTCTTTGTCTACCGCTCTCTCATGAGGGCTAGCTTCTTCATCCTCCTGTGCTGAATCTTGCTGGAGGGGGTTGTCTTTGGCACTGTCAGGGGTGTTATTGTCTCCGGTGCCGGAATCTCCATTCTTGCTATGGCGGGATTTAGAGCGGCGTCGCTGACGTCGACGCTTAGGCTGTTTCTTGGAGGGGTCTTCCTCCACTTTTCCATCGCCATTCCCATCTTTTGGGATGTCCACCATGTATATATCGTATGACGAGGTGGCCTTCCACTGCCCCGTAGGCGCTGGTTCTTGGTTGTCTCCGGCATCGTCGTCCATACCGTCGATGTCCTCGGAGTTGAAGTCTAGCATGTCGGTTAGATTGTCGACAGTGGTTACAAAGTGGGTGGTGGGTGGGATTTGAATTTCTTCGTCGTCCGCATCCCAACCGCCCTGGCCGTAGTCCGGCCAGGGCTCTCCTGATAACGGGAGATACTTTAGCGAATTTAGGATGTCGCCAAAAGGCGAGTGCTGAAAGATGTCCGCAGCGGTGAACTCCATGATCGGCGCCCAATCGGATTCGATTGGTAGGGGCGCGGGAGGTTCGGAGTCCGGCGAGGAGTCCGGCACCTCGGAGTCACGAGCTTCACAAGGGACAAGGTCGGTATTCGGCTCCATCACTATAGAGGTAGCAGCCCCCGAGACGGTGTCTAGCCACTGATCCTTGATCTGCGCAGTCGGCTCCGGATTAAGGGTCGGAGCGGACTCTCGTGCGGCCTCCAGGACACTGTCCGGCAGCAGAGCTAAATCATACCCATTGAGACAGTGCGGCGCGCTCGGCTGTGGATCGAATCTGTCGAAGATGAAGTCTCCGCGGATGTCGGCCGTGTAGTTCAAACTTCCAAATCTGACCTGATGGCCAAGGGCGTAGCTTTCGATCTTCTCCAGATGGCCAAGCGAATTGGCCGGCAGTGCAAAGCCGCCGAATACGAAGATCTGTCCGGGGAGAAAAGTCTCACCCTGGACCGTGTTGTTATTGATGATCGAAGGAGCCATCGGGCCTATAGGTGACGACACAGAGGAACTGTAAATGAAAGCACCAATGTCAGTGTCAAAACTGGCGGATCTCGGGTAGGGGGCCCCGAACTGTGCGTCTAGGCGGATGGTAACAGGAGACAAGGGACATGATGTTTTTACCCAGGTTCGGGCCCTCTCGATGGAGGTAAAACCCTACTCCTGCTTGATTGATATTGATGATATGGGTAGTACAAGAGTAGATCTACCACGAGATCAAAGAGGCCAAACCCTAGAAGCTATCCTATGGTATGATTGTTGTTCGTCCTATGGACTAAAACCCTCCGGTTTATATAGACACCGGAGAGGGCTAGGGTTACACAGAGTCGGTTACAATGGTAGGAGATCTACATATCCGTATTTGCCAAGCTTGACTTCCACGCCAAGGAAAGTCCCATCCGGACACGGGACGAAGTCTTCAATCTTGTATCTTCATAGTCTTGGAGTCCGGCCAATGATGATAGTTCGGCTATCCGGACACCCCCTAGTCCAGGACTCCCTCAGTTGCCCCTGAACCAGGCTTCAATGACGACGAGTCCGGCGCGCATATTGTCTTCGGCATTACAAGGTGGGTTCCTCCTCCGAATAATTCATAGAAGATTTTGAACACCAGGATAGTGTCCGGCTCTACAAAACAAATTCCACATACCACCGTAGAGAGAATAATATTTACACAAGTTCAATCTGCTGACATATTTTGTGGCGTGACGTCACACCACAACCAAGCCTTTACTCGAATCGTTTTTATTATTCCACCTCAGCGCGTTTAGCGAAGCGGTTTCCTTGGCACGTCTTGTCGAAGCAGAGATCGTGTCCCCTTATTCCGGGATTCTCATCAATACGGACGCGGGTAACCCAACCGCGCCATTGATTGTGGCGCTTTGGAGATAAGTGAGTTTTACCAGGCTGGTGGGGACGCATAGTTTCGTCCGCCCATATATAAGGGGATAAGGATCCACCTTTTTACCTACGCCTTCCTCCTCCTTTGCTTATCCATCTCCGTGCACTCGAGCTCCAGCGCCCAAGTCCGCACATCTCACCTCAACCTTCTCCAACCATGTCCGGAGGAGGAGGCAAGTGGATGGCCTCCTCCGTTACGGAGGGGCACATCAAGAAGCTGCGCAGCGCCGGATATTTGTCCAGCAATATCGCGCACCGGCTCCCCGACGAGGGGCAGCTCATCCCCACCCCCGGGCCCCATGAGAGGGTGGTATTCCTTCCCCATTTCCTCCGCGGACTGGGCTTCCCACTCCACCCCTTTGTCCGGGGGCTCATGTTCTACTATGGCCTGGATTTCCATGATCTGGCCCCGAATTTCATCCTCAACATTTCAGCGTTTATCGTCGTGTGCGAGGCCTTCCTCTGCATCCAGCCCCACTTTGGCTTGTGGCTCAAGACCTTCAATGTCAAGCCGAAGGTTGTGAAGGGCAGCCAAGCGGAGTGCGGAGGCGCCATGGTGGGCAAGATGCCCAACGTCACCTGGCTCGAGGGCGCCTTCGTGGAAACCATCAAAGGGTGGAAATCGGGATGGTTCTACATCACCAAGCCGCGTGACCCTGAATGGGCAGCGGTC
This sequence comes from Triticum dicoccoides, assembly GCF_002162155.2. NCBI lineage: Eukaryota > Viridiplantae > Streptophyta > Magnoliopsida > Poales > Poaceae > Triticum > Triticum dicoccoides. The sequence continues at coordinate 212,471,842 of NC_041381.1, read as the reverse complement.
CCCGAATTCAGATCTGGCATCCCCATGCGGCTTACTTCCTGGAAAGAGAAGGGCCTACTGTGGGGTAGTTCGGAAGAGCTGACCGGACTCCAATCCTGTCTCCAAACCCTGGTGAACAAGAAGCTCAAGCTTGTCAACGTGATCCAGGTCATGCTCATCCGCCGGATTCTCCCCTGCCAACAGCGGGACTTCAATTTGTGGGAGTTTGATCCGGCACAGCACCGGACCTTGAGCGGGCTCTTCGACACTACGTACGAAGATGCCTAGAAGGTGCTGTACAAGGGCGCTGAGGCCCCTGCATCCGCTACCGAAGATCGCGGATTCAGCTTGCAGCGTCCGGCTGGCGAGGTAAGCCATGTTATCCTTTATGGGACACTTGCTTTTCATAGTTTGACTCTATGTGGGATCTAAACTCCCAATACCTTTAACAGGCCTGGCAGGAGACGTCTGGACAGGTTAACTGTCCGGCTCCCCTTCCAGAAGACCCAGCGGATGCCCGTTTGACAGGGCTGCTAGTCCCGGCGCATTATGTGGTGCCAGATAAGAAGGCCAAGAAGAAGGCCATAGGAACCCGGAGGAGTTCCCGACGTCAGGTGTTATCGGATTCATCATCCGATGACTCCGAGGCGGACTCCTCCCACGAGGATGAGGAGGAGAAGAAAGAGGCCTCCCCCCCACCGGGGGGAGAGAAGAAGAGGAAGGCCTCCCCAACGAGGGAGGCCGAAGGGTCCAAGAAGGGAAGGACCCTTCCCCCGGACTGTTCCACCACCGCCGGTGATGGCGATGAGGAGTGGCCCTCAAGGGCCAAGCCCCTGGCGAGATCGTAAGTATCCGGACTCCCGAATAACTCATAATTTTTCTTTTTGTCACATGGTGTCTTTCTAATGCCGCATACAACCCTGTAGTCCGCCCAAGGACGATCTTCCCGCTTCATCGAGCGGGTCCTTGGGTATGTCGGATGTGGATAGCACTTCTCTTCCGACCGCCTCCACCCCCCGCGATGCTGGCGACGCCGAGGTGGGATCCTGGGAAGGGACCCACCAGGAGGAGGAGGCTTCGGAGGTGCCGCAGGGCAACCTCCCGGACTATGGACCGGACTCCGCACCGGAACCTGAAGTGATTCCGGAGTCCGGCGGGTGGCCCCTTCGTAAGAAGGGCAAGACTGTGATACCGGCGGCCTCTGTCCAACCGGAGGCGCCGGATAACTTGCTGGAGGCGCTCCATGGCGCTTCCATCGAAGAGGAACACCGCACTGTCATGTGTGCGGTTTTTCAGAAGGTTCAGCTCGCCAAAAGCGGGCTGACCGAAGCCTGCAGCAGCCTTCTAACAGGCTTTGAGGTAAGAATTTTAATATATGTAAAATAGTACCGCATAGGCAGTAGCCCCTGATGCTCGGTTCGGTGTTCGGAAAGAAAAGCCGGACTGAGGATCTAAAAAGATATACGCAGGAGTCTTAACAAAAATATGTCAATATGGGAATGCAGGCTGCGCTGCTGACCTCTGCCGCACTGACGACGGAGGTCAATGCCTTGAAGCAGAGCCTCGAGCGGTCCGAGAACGAGATCGGACGTGCCAAGAAGAAGCTCGAGGACAAGGAAGGTGAGTAACACCTTATGAAAGTTGTACCTTACAGAAAAGGATTTGGTTGCAAGAGGAATAACAAGGATAACATGGGTATTCCAGGGGCTACAAACGAGGTAGCGATCCTGAAGGAGGCGATGTCCGCGGCCGAACGCAATGCGGCCGCGGAACGCGCCGAGCGAGAGAAGCAGGAGGCGCGGGTGGTGGAGGTACGGCAAGAGCTCCAGGCTCTCGTGGAAAAACACGAGAGTTTGGAGCGTGACTCAAAGACTCGAGAGTCCGAGCTTGCGTCGGCTCTTGAGAGTGCCAAAGCCGCGAAGGCCAAAGCCCACAAGGCCCTCCAGGAAATTGAGGCATTAAAGAAGATAGCGGCGGATAAGGCATTCTTCATGCAAAGCAAGCATGTAAAAGTGAATTACCTGTTACTTACCCGAATTCGGAGCTCTCCAGGAGCATTCGCAGATCTGCCCCGTAGCGTGTCCGATGCTGCCGCTTTCTACAGAGCCGAGGAGCGGAGCTCGACGGAGAAGGTGTTCTGGTCTCAGTATGCTGAGGCCGGACATCCGGTGCCCCTTAGCGATCAGCTGAAGCAGCTAGTCGAGCTCCACAAGGTGGCCGAACAGGCCATGAAGGGCCTTATAGTTTGGCTGTGGCCCAAAGAGGCCATGCCTGGGAGCTACTTCGGCCTGGTGCGGCGGCTGGTGGATGCGTGTCCCTGGGTTGAAGTCATCAAGCACTCCGCCTGCATTGAAGGTGCCCGTCGGGCCCTTGCCCGTGCTAAAGTGCACTGGGGCAGGATGGACGCTGAGAAGCTTGTGACGGACGCGCCACCGCCGGGCAAGGAGTATCGCAGCCCGAGATGTATTATAAGGGTGTCCTGAAGGGTGCCCGCATTATTGCGGGTGAGTGCTCCAAGGATGTAATATTTGAGTAGACTCGCATTTTGTTATCCTGTGCGCTGAAAACTTTGTTCATATGCGCTAAACAACGCTTGTTAATTTAAAATATTACCTTTTGTGCGACCGTTTATCAAATCTGAGAGATGGCAAGTCGTCGGCTTCAGCCCCCATTCCACGAGTGCTGGGGTGTTCGGGATAAACTTGAGCGCTCTTGTTCCCATTTTTGGGTCCATCTAGGGAGGCGCTCAACACAACGAACGAGGCAACCAAACTTATAATGCTTGAACACTCTCACTTAGCCATAGAATTCTATAATTTTAAATTTCGGCGAAGCCCCTAGTGTTCGGAAGGCCGAATTCGGGGCACTATCCACGCCTGGGCCGGACAAAGCCGGTTCCTCACTCTAAGCGGCATAAGTCTTTAGGGACTCGAAAAAACCTCTCGAACAGCGACCGGCTCTCGCCCCATCATGACGGCCAGTTTTAGCTTTCTCCACTGAGGTGCTCGCCCAGCTCAACTGGGGCACAACCGCAGTGGTTGTCCCAGCGCTACCTTAGCCGATATAACGGAACGTAAGGTACCAAAACATGGGAGCCAGGCAAACCCAACTATTGACCCAAGACATGATTCGGAGTCGATGCATATAATGCTATAAGTTCGGGGTGCCGCACTTGTGAAAGTGTTCGGACTTATCACACCAAAATGTGGGGAACTTAAGCCCCTAGTGTATTGAGCCGTACCAAAGTGTACGGATACAACATGTCATAGATGAACATATGTATAAGAAAGGAATGCAGTGGTAGGCAAAAAGCGATGCATTGTTTATTCAAAAAGTACTGCCATGAATGCAGAATGATACAAATAGTGCGATAAGCAAGGGATGGAACTATTTAGCATGTCCCCCTCCAGGGGTAGGCTGCAGAATGGTGTATAAAACAGGTATAATGCTCGTAATGGAGACCACCTGGATACTCGGCGTGACCTTTCTTTTTTCCCTGGCTGTTGCATCGTGAGTTCGGCAGGTCTACTGCCGGACAGGGTCTCTGGTAAACGGAGTCCTGAGGATAAGAAAAAAAGAAAAAAAAGGAAAGAAAAAGGATGACACACTTGGGAGCCCCTGGTGTGGTTGAGCCGCACTCTGGGCCTGCCGTGGTCGTGCCCCTCCCCCTATGCCCATGGTATCTCCAGAGCGTAGTTATGTACGCGGGGTACTGGTTTTGCAATTTTGCAGGGGCTGGGGTTGGGGCCGCATTTCTACGCGTGCTCGAAACGTGCCAGGTGGTCTTGTTGTAGGTTACTCCGGGCGCGCTTGGCGGTGTCCGGTCTCTTAACGGCCGGACTCGAGAATTTCCTTAAGAGGCTGCTCTGCACTTCTGCCGTGAGAGTCGCTGTATGTTCTCCGTTCGGAGAGAGCGTTCAGTGTTTCCGTTGACCGTGATGACTCCTCGAGGGCCTGGCATCTTGATCTTGAGGTATGCGTAGTGCGGCACCGCGTTGAATTTTGCAAACCAGTTCGTTCGAGCAGTGCATGATAGCCGCTGCGGAACGGAACTATGTCGAAGATTAACTCCTCGCTTTAGAAGTTATCCGGGGATCTGAAGACCACTTCCAGTGTCACTGAGCCTGTACAATTGGCCTCTACACCTGGTATGACGCCCTTGAAGGTTGTCTTTGTGGGTTTAATCCTTGAGGGGTCTATGCCCATCTTGCACACTGTATCCTGGTAAAGCAGGTTCAGGCTGCTGCCGCCGTCCATCAGGACTCTAGTGAGGTGAAATCCATCGATGATTGGGTCTAGAACCAATGCGGCGAACCCGCCATGGCGGATGCTGGTGGGGTGGTCCCTTCGATCAAAGGTGATCGGGCAGGAGGACCATGGATTGAACTTTGGGGTGACTGGCTCCATCGCATATACATCCCTGAGTGCACGCTTCCGCTCCCTTTTGGGTATGTGGGTTGCGTATATCATGTTCACCGTCCGCACTTGTGGGGGGAAACCCTTCTGTCCTCTATTGTTCGGTGGTCGGGTCTCTTCCTCGTCATTGCTATGCGGCCCCTTGTCATTGTTTTCGGCAATTAACTTGCCCGCCTGCTTGAATACCCAACAATCCCTGTTGGTGTGATTAGCTGGCTTTTCGGGGGTGCCGTGTATCTGGCATGAGCGGTCGAGTATTCGGTCCAAATTGGACGGACCCAGAGTAGTTCTTTTGAATGGCTTTTTCCGCTGACTGGGTTTGGAGCCTCTGAATCCGGCGTTGACTGCCGTATCCTCAGTATTATCGCCTTTAACGCGGCGTTTGTGCTTGTTGCGACGCGACCTACCATTGCGGTCCTTGGTATCCGGACTGCCAGAATTTTTGCTGAGGTTGTTACTGCGGGCTAGCCAGCTGTCCTCTCCCGCGCAGAAGCGGGTCATGAGTGATGTGCGGGCTGCCATGGATTTCGGCTTTTCCTGTCCTAGGTGCCGGGCAAGCCACTCGTCGCGGATGTTATGCTTGAAGGCTGCGAGGGCCTCTGCATCCGGACAGTTGATGATTTGATTTTTCTTGGTTAAGAACCGTGTCCAGAATTGTCTGGCCGATTCGTCTAGCTGCTAAATTATGTGGCTTAGGTCATCGGCGTCTGGTGTTCGCACGTATGTGCCCTAGAAGTTATCAAGGAATGCGGCTTCCAGGTCCTCCCAACACCCAATTGATTCTGCTGGCAAGCTGTTAAGCCAATGCCGAGCTGGTCCTTTAAGCTTGAGTGGGAGGTATTTGATGGTGTGAAGATCATCACCGCGGGCCATGTGGATATGAAGGAGATAGTATTCGATCCAAACCGCGGGGTCTATTGTGCCGTCGTAGGATTCAATGTTCACGGGTTTGAACCCTTCGGGGATTTGATGATCCATTACTTCATCTATGAAGCATAGTGGGTGTGCGGCGCCTCTATATTGGGCTATGTCATGACGTAGCTCAAGCGAGCTTTGTCTACTGTGTTCGGCCCTGCCGGAGTTGCTGTATCCGGCGCGACAATCCTCGTCGCGCATCGTGGGGCACCCACGCGATCCGTAGATTGATCTTGATTGTCTTGCCTTATCCTCCAATATGTCTCGCAAGTCCGGTGCATTCCCCCGTGGCTTTCTGCTTTTCGAGTGATGCCGGGGTACGACTTTAGTGGAAGGCCTAGAGGCCTCTCTGTCGCGGCCACGAGGTGGCCGGTCGGCCGTATTGTGTGCTGGTGATGTAGCTTTATATGCCTCCTCCTCTAATCGGGGGAGCAACATGCGTTTGGGGTAGCTTTTGGAGGGGCGTTCGAGTTCGTACTCTTCGGCCGCAAGGACTTCAGTCCATCTGTCGGCTAGCAAATCTTGGTCAGCTCTAAGATGTTGCTGCTTTTTCTTGAGGCGGCTTGCCATGGCCATAAGCCTGCGTTTAAAACGCTCTTGTTCGATGGGATCCTCAGGCACGACGAATTCGTCGTCGTCGAGGCTTGCCTCGTCTCCGGAGGGAGGCATGTAATTATCGTCCTCTACCTCTTTGTCTGCCGCTCTCTCGTGAGGGCTGGCTTCTTCATCCTCCTGTGCTGAATCTTGATGGAGGGGGTTGTCTTTGGCACTGTCAGGGGTGTTATTGTCTCCGGTGCCGGAATCTCCATTCTTGCTATGGCGGGATTTAGAGCGGCGCTGCTGACGTCGATGCTTAGGCTGTTTCTTGAAGGGGTCTTCCTCCGCTGTGCCATCGCCATTCCCATCTTTTGGGATGTCCACCATGTATATATCGTATGACGAGGTAGCCTTCCAGTGCCCCGTAGGCGCTGGTTCTTGGTCGTCTCCGGCATCGTCGTCCATACCGTCGATGTCTTCGGAGTCGAAGTCTAGCATGTCGGTTAGATCATCGACAGTGGCTACAAAGTGGGTGGTGGGTGGGCTTTGAATTTCTTTGTCGTCCGCATCCCAACCGTCCTGGCCGTAGTCCGGCCAGGGCTCTCCTGATAACGGGAGATACTTTAGCGAATTCAGGATGTCGCCAAAAGGTGAGTGCTGAAAGATGTCCGCAGCGGTGAACTCCATGATCGGTGCCCAATCGGATTCGATTGGTAGGGGCGCGGGAGGTTCGGAGTCCGGCAAGGAGTCCGGCACCTCGGAGTCACGAGCTTCACAAGGGACAAGGTCGGTATTCGGTTCCATCACTTTAGAGGTAGCAGCCCCCGAGATGGTGTCTAGCCACCGATCCTCGATCTACGTAGTCGGCTCCGGATTAAGGGTTGGAGCGGACTCTCGTGCGGCCTCCAGGACACTGTCTGGCAGCAGAGCTAAATCATGCCCATCGAGACAGTGCGGCGCACTCGGCTGTGGCTCGAATTTGTCGAAGATCAAGTCTCCACGGATGTCGGCCGTGTAGTTCAAACTTCCAAATCTGACCTGATGGCCAGGGGCGTAGCTTTCGATCTGCTCCAGATGGCCAAGCGAATTGGCCCGCAGTGCAAAGCCGCCGAATACGAAGATCTGTCCGGGGAGAAAAGTCTCACCCTGGACCGTGTTGTTGTTGATGATCGAAGGAGCCATCCGGCCTATAGGTGACAACACAGAGGAACTCTCAATGAAAGCACCAATGTCGGTGTCAAAACTGGCAGATCTCGGGTAGGGGGTCCCGAACTGTGTGTCTAGGCGGATGGTAACAGGAGACAAGGGACACGATGTTTTTACCCAGGTTCGGGCCCTCTCGATGGAGGTAAAACCCTACTCCTGCTTGATTGATATTGATGATATGGGTAGTACAAGAATAGATCTACCACGAGATCAAAGAGGCTAAACCCTAGAAGCTAGCCTATGGTATGATTGTTGTTCGTTCTATGGACTAAAACCCTCCGGTTTATATAGACACCGGAGAGGGCTAGGGTTACACAGAGTCGGTTACAATGGTAGGAGATCTACATATCCGTATTTGCCAAGCTTGCCTTCCACGCCAAGGAAAGTCCCATCCGGACACGGGACGAAGTCTTCAATCTTGTATCTTCATAGTCTTGGAGTCCGGCCAATGATGATAGTTCGGCTATCCGGACACCCCCTAGTCCAGGACTCCCTCAACGGATCCTTCACTGATGGCCATCTTCATCATCCTGGTGCTCTCCATGACGAGGAGGGAGTAGTTCACCCTCGGGGCTGAGGGTATGTATTAGTAGCTATGTGTTTGATATCTCTCTCTCGTGTTCTCTCTACGGCACGATCTTGATGTATCACGAGCTTTGCTATTATAGTTGGATCTTATGATGTTTCTCCCCCCTCTATTCTCTTGTGATGAATTGAGTTTTCCTCTTGAAGTTATCTTATCGGACTGAGTCTTTAAGGATTTGAGAACACTTGATGTATGTCTTGCCGTGCTTATCTGTGGTGACAATGGGATATTCACGTGATCCACTTGATGTATGTTTTGGTTATCAACTTGCGGGTTCGGCCCATGAACCTGTGCATAGGGGTTGACACACGTTTTCGTCTTGACTCTCCGGTAGAAACTTTGGGGCACTCTTTGAAGTACTTTGTGTTGGTTGGATTGATGAATCTGAGATTGTGTGATGCATATCGTATAATCATGCCCACGGATACTTGAGGTGACAATGGAGTATCTAGGTGACATTAGGGTTTTGATTGGTTTGTGTCATAAGGTGTTATTCTAGTACGAACTCTTGAATAGATCGATCCGAAAGAATAACTTTGCGGTGGTTTCGTACCCTACCATAATCCCTTCGTTTGTTCTACGCTATTAGTGGCTTTGGAGTGACTGTTTGTTGCATGTTGAGGGATAGTTATATGATCCAATTATGTTATTATTGTTGAGAGAACTTGCACTAGTGAAAGTATGAACCCTATGCCTTGTTTCCTACCATTGCAATACCGTTTACGCTCACTTTTATCATTAGTTACCTTGCTGTTTTTATATTTTCAGATTACAAAAACCTATATCTACCATCCATATCGCACTTGTATCACCATCTCTTCGCCGAACTAGTGCACCTATACAATTTACCATTGTATTGGGTGTGTTGGGGACACAAGAGACTCTTTCTTATTTGGTTGCAGGATTGTTTGAGAGAGACCATCTTCATCCTACGCCTCCCACGGGTTGATAAACCTTAGGTCATCCACTTGAGGGAAATTTGCTACTGTCCTACAAACATGTGCACTTGCAGGCCCAACAACGTATACAAGAAGAAGGTTGTGTAGTAGACATCAAGATCTTTTCTGGCGCCGTTGCCGGGGAGGTGAGTGCTTGAAGGTATATCTTTAGATCTTGCAATCGAACCTTTTTGTTTCTTGTTTTATCACTAGTTTAGTTTATAAAAGAAAACTACAAAAAAATGGATTTGAGTTTATCTCTTACGCTTCATCTTTTTTAATATCTTTCGTGAGAATGATGGAAAGGAAAATTGTGCTCAAGTGCTAGAAGAAGAAGTCTATAAAATGCTTGGTACTAAATCTTTGTATGATGAGCATGATTGCAATGTTGTTAGTATGAATTCCTTGAATATACATGATGTTAATGATATGCAAAGCCACAAGCTTGGGGATGCTATGTTTGATGAAGATGATATTTTTTGTCCCCCAAGTTTTGATGAGCAAATTTATTATGATGAAAGCATGCCTCCTATTTATGATGATTATATACATGAAAGTGGATTTGGAAGAGTGTCAACTTAATTTAGTGATAATTCGACCATTTTGGAAGAGGTTCCAATTGATTATGAGAACGACGTTGCTATCTATGATGATTATTGTGATGACATGTATGATATTAAGAATAATGAAAACCATGAAACTTGTCATCATGATTTTAGTTTTGAATTGGACTATGCCTCACATGATAATTATTTTGTTAAGTTTGCTCCCACTACTATTCATGAGAAAATTTTTGCTTATGTGGAGAGTAGTAAATTTTCTATGCTTGTAGATCATGAAAAGAATGCTTTAGTTTCTAGTTATATTGTTGAATTCATTCATGATGCTACTAAAAATTATTATGGGGGAGGAACATATGCTTGTAGGAATTGCAATAATGTCAAGTTTCCTCTCTATATGCTTAAAGTCTTGAAGTTATGCTTGTTTTACCTTCCTATGCTAGTTGATTATTGTTCCCATAAGTTGTTTGCTAACAAAATCTATATGCATAGGAAGTGGGTTAGACTTAAATGTGCTAGTCATATGCTTCACGATGCTCCCGTTATGTTTCAATTCTTATCTTTTATGTGAGCATCATTGTTATCATCATGCCTAGCTAGAAAGACATTAAAGAAAAGCGCTTGTTCGGAGATAACCCAATATTTACCCTTATTGTTTTTGTGTTTCCACATGATTATGCTACTGTAATAATCATGTTTTATAGCTTTTGTTTCAATAAAGTTCCAAGTAAGACCTTTAGGATAGCTTACGGTGATAGTTGTGTTGATCCTGCTGAGAATCAGAAACTTTTGCACCCAGTAAATTAGTTTTGTGAATTCACAGAAACATGATTTTGATCTGATTCTTTTTGCTATGGATTATAACACAAATTTCTTAGGACTTCCTAATTTGGTAGAATTTTTGGAGTTCCATAAGTATACGTTTGATACAGATTACTACACACTGTTCTGTTTTTGACAGATTCTGTTTTCTATGTGTTGTTTGCTTATTTTGATGAATCTATGAGTAGTATCGGAGGGTATGAACCATAGATAAGTTGGAATACAGTAGATATTACATTAATATGAATTTATAGTGATTTAATTACAGTACCTAAGTGGTGGTTTTATTTTCTTATACTAACGGAGCTTATGAGTTTTCTGTTGAGTTTTGTGTTGTGAAGTTTTCAAGTTTTGGGTAAAGATTCGATGGAATATGGAATAAGGAGTGGCAAGAGCCTAAACTTGGGGATTCCCAAGGCACCCCAAGGTAATATTCAAGGAAAACCAAGAGCCTAAGCTTGGGGATGCCCCGGATGACATCCCCTCTTTCGTCTTCATTCATCGGTAACTTTACTTGGAGCTTTATTTTTATTCACCACATGATATGTGTTTTGCTTGGAGCATCATTTTATTTTGCTAGTATTTACTTGCTATTATTTAGATTAATGTTTTGCATCTTTATTCTCAATAAAAATGTCAAGGATAGCCTTTACCATGCTTATTTTGCTAGTATACATGTTGCTGTTTGAAAACAGAAAGTTTACCGCTGTTGCAAAAATTCCCTAGAAAAGTCAGAGAACGGTATAATGTTGAAACTTTTTGCATATTGAGCTCTGATAAATCTTATACAGTGAGGTATTTTTATAATAATTTTTGGAGTTAGGGAAGTATTGATACTCTTGCATTCTTTACAGACTGTACTGTTTTGGCAGATTGCTGTTATGTTTGCATTGTTTGCATATGTTTGCTTGTTTAATGATTCTATTTGAGGATAGGAGTATTAAATATGCAGATGCATTTAGTATGCAATGTTGAATAATAATTTAAGTGATTTTTACAGTAGAAAATGATAAGGTTTTGCATTGGTTTATACTAACCTATCTCACGAGTTCTTGTTGAGTTTGTTGTGAATGAAGCTTTTGAGAAAAAGAGAAACCATGATATGAGAGGAATTAAGGAGACACAAAAGCTCAAGCTTGGGGATGCCCAAGGCACCCCAATATAATATTTCTAGAAGTCTCAAGCATCTAAGCTTGGGGATTCCGCGTTAGGCATCCCGCCTTTCTTCTTCAACAACTATTGGTTAGTATCGGTTGAGCCTAAGTTTTTGCTTCTTCACATGAGTTGTGCTATCCTTGCAATGTCATTTTATTTTGTTTTGCTTGCTGTTTGAATAAGATACCAAGATCTAAAATTCTTTAATGAGAGAGAGTCTTCACATAGTTACATAATTATTTAGCTACTCATTGATCTTCACTTATATCTTGTTGGAGTAGTTTGTCATTTACTCGTGTGCTTCACTTATATCCTATGAGTAAATGGTTGAATGAGTTGAATGTCGCAAATCTGAAATTTTATATGTTTCATTTGCTTATCCCATGGGGAGTAGTGACTTCACATTTAAGAAGTAGAGGTTGTAAATTTATTGAAGGTTGGCAAGCATTGTATTGGTCATTTGAACAATTCATGAAAGAATATTGAAGGAAGAGAGATTTCACATATAAATATACTATCTTAGACATCTTTTATAATTGTGAGCACTCATTAAGTATGACGTGCTAAAGAGTTGATGTTGGACAAGGAAGACAACGTAATGGGTTATGTTTTCTCACATCTCAGTTAAAGTATATTGTCATGGATCATTCAAACATGTTGAGCTTGCCTTTCCCCCTCATGCTAGCCAAAATTCCTTGACCCAATTAGAGATACTACTTGTGCTTCCAAATATCCTTAAACCCAGTTTTTGCCATGAGTGTCCACCATACCTACCTATATGCGGTATTTACCTGCCGTTCCAAGTAAATTTGCATGTGCCAAACTCTAAACCTTCAAATAATAATCTGTTTTGTATGCCCGAATCGCTCATGTAGTGACTAGGGGCTGTCAGTATCTTCCATGCTAGGTGGGTTATTCTCAAGATGAGTGGACTCCGCTCATCATGCACGAGAAAAATGGCTGGTATCCGGGGTGCCCGGTCCCATGATCAAAAGATCAAAATCAAATCAAAAATAATTGCAAACAAAACTCCCCCAGGGTTGATGTTAGTTGGAGGCACCCATTGTTTCGGGCAAGCCATGGATTGATGATTATTGGTGGAGGGGGAGTAAAAGCTTTTACCATTCTGTTTGGGAACCGCCTATAATGTATGTAGTATGGAAGATATTGGGAACTCTTGGTTGTTATGTTGACAATGAGATCATACCTCTCAAAATTATTTATCTCTATTTCAAAATTGAGCTCTGGCACCTCTGCAAATTCCTGCTTCCCTCTGCGAAGGGCCTATCTTTTACTTTATGTCTTTTACTTTATGCAAGAGTCAAGGTGATCTTCACCTTTCCCTTTTTCATTTTTTCCTTTAGCAAGCACCTCGTGTTGGAAAGATCCTGATATATATATCCAATTGAATGTCAGTTAGCATGAACTATTATTGTTGACATCACCCAAAGGTGAATACGTTGGGAGTGTCGTGGATTTGTCACGGCAGATGTCCTTGTGAAAGGACTTAGTCGTGGAGCCATTGCTACGGGTTAACTTGAAGGGGTTAAAGCGGACACAAAGACACAAGGGTTTATACTAGTTCGGCCCCTTCGATGAAGGTAAAAGCCTACGTCTAGTTGTGATGGAATTGATGTGGTTTCGATGGCTAGGGAGCAAACAAGCTCGCCTAGGCTCGAGTTGTTGTTGTCTGTCTTTGAACCGCCGCCGGGTCGTCCCCTTATATACACGGGTGACGCCCGTCGGTCCACAAAGTCCCACACCGGTTCATACTCGTATCCCGGTTGGTATCTCTCTATTCCTAACTTACAATGCAAGTTTACATATCAAGCCGGTTTACGGCTACAGGTTCTAAACCGACTACAGGCCTTGGGCCTTCATCTGCTTAATCACCTTTATACTACTAATGAAGTTAACCCGGCCCAGGTAGGCCGGTTCACACCTAGTAGTAATATCCCGAACATTAGGCCCCAGATTGATTTGAACTGGTTCATGTCAATCCTTCACAAAAATCTTTGTCTTCAAAATCTTCTGGTAATTGGTAAACCGCCATGTCGTCATCATCTCTGGTTGCTGTAGACTGGCATGACATCATCACGAAGTTTAACATTTATGACGCCTTCTTTCATTGATAGATCTGCGATACCCAAGGCAGCAGCTCCACTTTCGAATTTTGTGGCTCCTGGATTCGCGCGCCTGACACACGTCATTTGCCTTATAAATAGGACCGAAGGGTCATTTCCTTTTCTCCTCTTCGTCTCTTTATCTTTGTCTTCCTCACGTCGCCAGCCTCGAAGCTCCGCCACCGCCATTGACCTCTGCACCGTCTTGGGCCGCTGCATCAACCTGAACGCTCCAGAGCATTGCGGTAGCTTTCCGCGTCTTCCTCGATTCTGGTAAGCCTTCTGCTCTTCTTAACATAGATCTGTTCTAGGGTTTCGTGTTCTTGCCGTGTTCCTCACTTGTTCATGCTCGTACCCAGACTCCTGGATAGATCTGTGAAACCCTGCTCTGATTAGCAGTAGCCTTTTAGCATCCACCTGTAGTTTCATGCTCAAGTCCATAGATCTCATCTACATACCTGCCCATTGATTCACTTCCGTTCTGCTTTAATATTTTGAATATTTTCTGTTTTTCTGAACTTGCTTCAGATCCATTACTACAATAGGACCTTGTGAAACCTGTTTCTGCATACTTAGCCATCCGCAACCTCAATTGCTTTCAATGTTTAGATCAGGCGGTTTAACTTAATATAGGAAAAACTATTAAACCGGTATATACCATTAGTCCCCTTGTTGAACCGCCAGACTTCTTCAGTCTTATTATGCTACCTCATAGAAATACGGTTTAAATGTACTGCCTCCGGTTTAACATTGTTCATACCAGCGCATTCTTGAACCGGAATCACTTATTTCTTATAGATCTCATCATGGCCAAACAAGTATATGAGTGCAACTGGGTTCCTTCTCGCGTCACAGAAACTCAGCTAGATGATTTAGTTTCGATTGGCGCTTTAGACAGTAAAGATACTATCCACTGGAGGGTTCCTGGTGATGAATGTCCTCCCACACCTCAAGAGGGAGAGGTTGTGATTTTTGCAGACCATTTAGCCCGGGGCTTCAAGCCGCCCGATTCTAAATTTTACTGGGATGTGTTAGCCAATTTTCAACTTCACCCGCAAGACACTGGCCCCAACTCTGTTACCAACTTATGTCACTTCCAAGTACTTTGTGAAGTATACCTTCAAGAGGAACCCACAGTTGAATTGTGTAGAGATTGTTTCCACTTAAACCGCCGCACAGAATTCACTGATGGTCCCAATACCGAATTGGGCAGTTTGGCAATTCAGAAAAGGAAAGAAATCACTTATCCCCATGCCAGACTACACAGTCACCCCAAGGAGTGGAATGCAACATGGTTTTACTGCAAAGATACTTCCCCTGATGATGAAAATCCTTTGCCTGGCTTTCGTCCGGAGCGGCTTAGCAATACACACCCCTTCCCACAAAGGTTAAGTGCCAAGGAGAGGAGTAAATACGCTCCACAATTATCCAAGCTCCGAGCCTTCATGGCCAACGGCTTAACAGGAGTAGATCTTGCACGCTGTTGGATATCATGGAGCATACTGCCTCTCAGCCGGCGCTCCGGTTTAATGTGCAAGTATACTGGTAGCGTTGATGACCCACTCCGACACACCAACATCCAGCTCTCCGATGATGAAGTCACAGATGCTGTGAAGAAAATGCTGAACGAACCGGAGCACCTCTGCGCTCAAACCGGCCTGCTCCCTTTCTGTGCTACCAACAAACCGCCAGCTATAAGATTTTGATTGTACTTTTTATTGAACCTGTTATTGCTATCTCTGTCTGACATCAATTGCTGCTTACCCAGGGTGATAATCTGTTTTGGAGCAAGAAGCTTCCACAAGACAAACCGGAGAAGGCAGAACGGTCAACCCGGCTAAAGACCAAGGTCGTCAAGAAACCTGCTAAAAAGAGGAAAACCACTGCTTCATCTGATCCGGCTGTTGATGATGATGTGGGTAATTCAGACCTTGAGGTAGAACTCGATTCACTAGGCTTACTTTTTACACGCCTTATTGATGATGATACTTGTCAGGACGACGCTGAAGCCAGTAATGCTGATGTCGCTGAGGTAACTATTCTCTCTTCCGATTCAGATCCTTTGCCTTTGCCAAAATTTCGCCAGGCAAACCGGAAAGTTAAATTTTCTCATCCTCTTGCTTATTTGGATCCCAAATTTCTTATGAAGACTCAGCAACATGAAGCTTGCCGCACAACCCGGCACATCGGCCAGGTAGTTACCTCCGCCGGTTTACCAAACAGTCCGGTTCGAAAACGCCGCTCCGAGGTCTCCGACCTTTTTATTAATTTATGTCCTAAAGCGGGTTTCATCCGTCAACCTCTTAATCCGTCCGACTCTGATTATCAGGTTACTTCCCATTCTTCCTCTGGTGAATCGTCGGCCACTCAGCTGCCACCACTGAAAACGGTTCTTGGGTAAGCTAGACTGAACATATGCTTCTGGTATACCACGTTATAACTTATGCTGTTCCTTGACTCTTTGTTTCTCTTTCAGGGCTAAACCTAAACCAAGCAAGAAAGCCCGCCTGAATAAAGCGGCCGAGGAAGATGTCGCCCCTGAACAGGATAAAACACCAGATCTTGAAACGTTCGTTTATGAGGATATTCCCAATGATCCACCCTTGCATGATGATGCTATTCCTGAGAAAAGGCCTATCAATACCTCAGTCCCTGTTGACCAGCCTGCTAGCTCCGTCCGGATTGATGGGTCCCGCAGTCCTTCAAAGCCTGTCGATAAACCGACCGCTCCAATCCAAACCGGCGAGTCCAAGGATGATGACGTTGTAATTACCGGCGTAGGTCGCTTTGAACCAGGGAATACTGTCGCTTTGGCCAAGCATACTGTGAAAGAAGATTTTTCTGCCATGAACAAAGGCAAATGGGATGTTGATCTGGAAACATATGCTGCTCTGAGTGCCCAAGATCTTTGTTCTGGTTACTTGAACCGGCTATATACTAGTCGTGACTGTGAAGCTGGGATGGTAAATATGATGAAATATAAATTTGAGGTAACTTCCTTGTGCTTCTTCTTTCTTTAATTACTGCCACTGTATTAATCATCCTAGCCCCCAAGGGCCGGTTTGTAACCTTCTTCAAGCCGGGACTTGAATATAGTCCTTAATACTTTGAAATCCATCAATGTAGCCCCCAAAGGCCGGTTCAACTTAGTATAGTTAAACCGGGACTCCAATAAAAATTCTAACATCGGAACATAACTGAGCAAATAGCTATTAGCCCCCAAGTGCCAAGTTGAATACCTGTATTGTGCTTGGGACTTTGCGATTTAGTAATAGATGAAAATTGAAGGTGCATTAGCCCCCAAGTATCAAGCGTATAACTTGTTATGTGGTTGGTACTTCAAATTCTTGTACCGTTTGTTGAAAGCCAAGCACTGTCTTTATGCAGGCTGAAGTGAGGATCAAAGAGGACCGGATTACTGATCGGCAGGAAATTTTGAAAACCCAACAAGCTGAAACCGACAAGGCAAGGGAAGAAATAACCAGCGCTTTGAGCATCACAGAACAGCTGAAAGAGGGCTTCAAGAAGGAGCGGACTGATTGGGCCACTGAGAAGGCCGATTTAATAAAAAGAGCTGAAAACGCTGAAGCTGCCCTTAAACCAGTGGTAGATGAGCTGACCGCCGTAAAACGACAAGTACATTCCATGACCACTGCTATCTTCGGTAAGCTCCTTTTGTTTTACTGGACAACTCTGGCCTGCTTATAATAGATCCGATTTGTGATCTTTCCTGTATTGTTACAGGTACACGCATTGGTCACTTAGGGTCAGATGTTCGGAAGAAGTTGAAGGTTGCCTACACTTTAATTGAACAGCTGTATACCGGAGCGCAACGGATCATCACCGCTGCATCTCATAACAATCTGGCACCCACTTTAATCCAAGACACTCTTAATAGGTTGTCAATGCTTCCTGCTCGGATTGAAGAACTGAAAAAATCTGTTGCTCGAACCGGAACCATTAACGCCTTAATCCGGGCAAAAGCATGGGTGCCGGATTTCGATCCTGTTGAAGCAGCTCAAGGCTATCCCAGCTTGAAGGAAGATGGCTCAGAGTTCAATGAAGATGATTTGAGGGTGATAAACCGTGCAGTACGCCCTCTGGCTTGTCAATTGGCTGAAGAGGCCGACTTGTCGCATTATCAAGCTCAGTACAATGATCAGAACAAAAGAGTGGCCGCACCAATTCCTGAAGCGGAGAATCTGGTTCCTCCAATCCGTAAGCATACTTACGCTCCTGATATTGAACCGTCTTCTCTGATCCATGAAGAGGCTGTCTTTCAAGCTTTAATGGGAATCGACTGGTCCACTGTTGATTTCCAGCCAATGGATAGAGATGAGGAAGCTGAAGCGGTGCGGGACGACCCACAACCATCAGACCGGTTTGATGAGCAGGCTTGAACCGGAAGCCGGTTTAAACAACTGCCTTATTATGATCCGCCAAAATAACAATGATCTTATTTGGGCACCGCGTTGCCTTGTAATAGAATAGCCAATACTTCTACTTTAAATATGCATTCGTGCATACGTACTGATGCTTTTGCGTGAAATCCTCAATTTATATTTCCTGCAATCAAAAAATCTTGAACTGCGGTGGTGGTTATAACCTTGATATATATATCAATGTATTTAACTCAATTTATATTTCCTGCAATCAAAAAATCTTGAACTGCGGTGGTGGTTATAATCAAAATATATATATATCAAATCTTGAACCGGTTTATAACCTTGATATATATATATATCAATGTATTTAAAACATATAATCAAATATGCGATACAAAATACCTGCCATTGCTGGGCATGAAGTTGGCTTAGCCAGGCTTGAAACAGAGGTTCTATAAACCATTACCATCAAAGGGGAGAAAACAACTCCCATGTAAACCGTGCTGGGTCATTATGAGCCCCCTTGCTACTTCATGATGTTAACAGGAAAGTTAAACCGGGCATATTTCTCCGGAGTACAAATGAACCGATTTCCGTCAGCTGAACCGGTAAAAAAGTGTTGTTGGTTGAAAGGAAACACAACAAAAATTGAAGAATAGTCATAAAAGAAATATGGAAGCAAAGGCAATGATAAAAAACCATTTGCAAAAACATGCTTTACTGAGCTGATCAGATGGTGTTACCACGGTCGGACAGGACCAAGCCCCCAATAGGAGTGACAATGGTTCAAGTCAGCCAGGTCCCCAAATGAAACCGTGGCATTTATGCCGATCAAAAGGAGTGGCAATGGTTCGGGTTCGACCAAGCCCCCAAGTGATTCTGTGGCCTTAGGCCGATCAAGAGGCGTGACTGGTTCAGACTTGACCATGTCCCCAAGTGATCTGGTGGCTGTCGCCTATCAAAAGGTGTCGCATTGGTTCGGACACGACCAAGGCCCCAAGTGATATCACAAAGCTTTTTTTTGAAAAGCAAATTTCAAGGGGTAAACCGGAGTCCGCTTTAAAACAGAACCACTCCATGTAACCACACATGATATGAAAGGACAGAGACCCCGCTTTAGCTGAGGCTCCGGTTTTATTATATCAATGATAATATATACACTGCCATAATATGTACATAGATAGAGCCGATGGCTCAAGTGTAGTAAGGCCGAAGATGAGCTATATTCCACGGCCTGTTGGTCTCCTCCTCTGATGTGCGTGAGTCTTTATGCTCTCGAATATCAATCAGATAGTACGACCCGTTGTGCAGATTCTTGCTAACCACGAAAGATCCCTCCCAAGGTGGGGATAACTTGTGCATATCCGTCTGATCTTGGATGAGCCGAAGCACCAAATCTCCTTCTTGAAAAGTTCTGGTTCTGACCCGGCAACTGTGATAGCGACGAAGATCTTGTTGATAAATCGCCGAGCGGGCAGCCTCTATGTCACGCTCCTCATCTAATAGGTCCAAAGCATCTTGCCGTGCTGTCTCATTGTCCGCTTCAACATAAGTCGCCACACGAGGCGAATCGTGCCGGATATCACTAGGGAGAACCGCCTCTGCTCCGTAGACCATAAAAAACGGTGTGTATCCTGTAGATCGGTTGGGCGTAGTGTTGATACTCCATAGCATAGATGGTAGCTCTTCAACCCAACATCCCGGTGTTCTTTGCAATGGAACCATAAGCCGGGGTTTGATGCCTCACAAGATCTCTTGATTAGCTCATTTTGCCTGCCCATTGGACTGGGGGTGAGCCAGTGACGATACGTCAAGTCGGATGTGCTCACGTTCACAGAATTCCTTCATAACGCCCTTGGATAAATTGGTACCATTGTCCGTAATGATGCTGTGTGGAAAGCCAAACCGGAAAATCACCTTTTTAATGAACTGCACTGCTGTAGCTACATCACACTTACTAACAGGCTCCGCTTCAACCCACTTGGTAAATTTATCTACTGCCACCAAAAGGTGGGTTTTCTTATCCTTGGACCTTTTAAAAGGTCCGACCATATCCAGCCCCCATGTTGCAAACGGCCAAGTAATTGGAATCATCCTCAATTCTTGAGCCGGCACATGAGCAAGCCTTGAAAATTTCTGACAGCCATCACACCGTTTAACCAAGTCCTCCGCATCAGCATGAGCTGTCAACCAGTAGAACCCGTGACGAAACGCCTTAGCTACCAGAGACTTTGAACCGGCGTGGTGACCACAATCCCCTTCATGGATTTCGCGTAAAATTTCACAGCCATCTTCAGGGGAGACGCAGCGTTGAAACGCCCCTGATACACTGCAATGATGCAATTCGCCATTGACAACAGTCATAGACTTGGATCGCCGGACTATCTGCCTGGCTAGAGTCTCATCCTCTGGCAACTCTCCCCGGTTCATGTACGCAAGATAAGGAACTGTCCAATCTGGTATAACATGCAGGGCTGCCACCAATTGAGCCTCCGGATCAGGAATAGCCAAATCCGCTTCACCTAGGAGCTTGACTGACGGATTGTGCAACACATCAAGAAAGACATTAGGCGGGACCGGTTTACGCTGAGAGCCCAACCGGCTGAAAGCGTCCGCCGCTTCATTTTTTCAATGATCCATGTGATCCACCTGATAACCCTTGAAGTGACCTGCAACAATATCCACCTCACGACGATATGCCGCCATGAGTGGGTCTTTAGAATCCCAAGTGCCAGACACCTGTTGAGCTACGAGGTCCGAGTCATCGAAGCACTTAACCCGACTTAGATTCATCTCTTTAGCCATCCGGAGACCATGGAGCAAGGCTTCATACTCAGCTGCATTATTAGTACAAGGGAACATTAAGCGGAGAACATAACAAAACTTATCACCTCGTGGGGAAGTTAACACAACTCCGGCCCCCGAGCCTTCCAATTGCCTGGATCCATCAAAATGGATAGTCCAATATGTGTGATCCGGCTTCTCCTCTGGTGCTTGCAACTCAGTCCAATCATTGATGAAATCAACAAGTGCTTGAGACTTCACCGCCGTCCGGGGTACGTACTTCAATCCGTGCGGCCCAAGTTCTATAGCCCACTTGGCAATCCGGCCGGTCGCCTCCCGGTTCTGTATGATATCGCCCAAGGGAGCTGAACTGACCACTGTGATAGGGTGCCCTTGGAAATACTGCTTCAACTTCCGGCTTGCCATGAAAACTCCATATACCAGCTTCTGCTAATACGGATACCTTTGCTTGGATTCAATAAGCACCTCGCTGATATAGTAAACCGGCCGCTGAACTGGATACTCCTTGCCTGCCTCCTTGCGTTCTACCACCATAGCCACGCTAACTGCACGAGCATTGGCCGCTACGTATAACAATAACGGCTCCTTGTTGACCGGAGCTGCAAGAACGGGCGGATTGGCTAATTGCCGCTTCAACTCCTCCAACGCTTCATCAGCAGCTGGACTCCAGATGAATTGATCTGTCTTTCTCAACATCTGGTATAAAGGGATGGCCTTCTCTCCGAGGCGGCTGATAAACCGGCTCAGTGCGGCGATCCGACCCGCCAAACGCTGAACATCGTTGATACACTTCGGTTTAGCCAGGGAGGTGATAGCCGTAATCTTCTCCGGATTAGCCTCAATTCCTCTGTTGGACACAAGAAAGCCCAGTAACTTGCCTGCCGGAACACCAAAGACACATTTGGCAGGGTTAAGCATCATCTTATAAACCCGCAAGTTGTCAAAGGTTTCCTTTAAATCATCAACCAGCGTCTCCTTCTGCCTTGACTTGACTACAATATCATCCACATAGGCGTGCACATTGCGGCCGATCTGTTTATGCAGGCAATTCTGTACACACCATTGATAAGTGGCTTGGGCGCTTTTGAGCCCAAAAGGCATAGATACATAGCAGAAGGCTCCAAAGGGAGTAATAAACGCCGTCTTCTCCTGGTCCTTAACCGCCATTTTGATCTGATGATACCCAGAATACGCATCCAAAAAACTCAAACGCTCACAACCCGCTGTTGCATCAATAATCTGGTCAATGCGGGGGAGGGCAAAAGGATCCGCTGGACAAGCCTTGTTAAGATCCGTATAATCCACACACATACGCCAAGTGCCATTTTTCTTAAGAACCAGCACCGGATTAGCAAGCCACTCTGGATGGAACACTTCAATGATAAAACCAGCTGCTAAGAGCCTTGCCACCTCCTCCCCAATAGCTTTGCACCTCTCTTCGTTAAGCCGGCGGAGAAATTGCTTTACCGGTTTATACTTGGGATCAACATTAAGAGTGTGCTCAGCGAGTTCCCTCGGTACACCTGGCATGTCAGAAGGCTTCCATGCAAAAATGTCCCGATTCTCACGGATGAACTCGATGAGCGCGCTTTCCTATTTAGGGTCCAAGTTGGCACTGACAGTGAACTGCTTGGACGAATCGCCAGGCACGAAGTCAACAAGCTTGGTCTCAGCCGCTGATTTGAAATTCAGATCTGAATCATGCTCTGTAGTTGGCTTCTTCAAAGGGGTCATGTCCGTCGGATCAACATTGTCCCTATAATATTTTAACTCCTCCGTGGCACAAACCAACTCTGCATAGGCCGCATCACCTTCCTCACATTCCAAAGCAATCTTGCAGCTCCCATGAACCGCTATTGTCCCTTTGTGACCCGGCATCTTGAGCTGCAAATAGATATAACAAGGCCGTGCCATGAATTTGGCATAAGCCGGTCGCCCAAACAAGGCGTGATACGGGCTCCGGATCTTCACCACCTCAAAGGTTAGTGTCTCGGATTGGGAATCATGCTCGTCCCCAAAAGCCACCTCCAGGGCTATCTTACCAACAGGATATGCTGATTTGCCAGGCACCACACCATGGAACACCGTATTAGACGGTCTGAGATCCTTGTCTGTTAGGCCCATGCGGCGGAATGTCTCATAGTATAGGATGTTAATACTGCTCCCTCCATCCATGAGTACCTTGGTGAATTTATAACCTCCCACCTGAGGGTCTACCACTAATGCCAAC
>NC_041381.1:212361118-212448918 GCF_002162155.2 Triticum dicoccoides | reverse complement strand
GACCAACGTAAATAACGCGGTACGGCCGGTTCAATAGAGTTCACTGCTCGCTTATGAAGTTTCCGGTCGCGCTTATCCAAGCTAGTTGTGAAAACGTGATACTGCCCATTGTTCAACTGTTTTGGCTGGCTCTGATAACCCGACCGCTGCTGCTGCTGCTGTTGGTTGTAACCCCCTTGACCGTTCTGATTATCCTGGTTATTATTACCGCCCTGATTGAAACCTGAACCAGAATCTCCATCGTGACCCGGCCCATGGAACCCGGATCCTGAGCCACCACCTGACCCCGGGTCATACCGGAAGGCATTAGAGTTTTTAAATTCCTGCATAATGTAACAGTCCTTCCAAAGGTGGTTAGCCGGCGCCTCCTTCATCCCGTGTTTTGGGCAAGGCTGATTCAGCAAATAGTTTAAGCGATCCGGGTTAGGATTTGGAGCCCCATTACAATTCGCCGCTTTACCTCTTTCGCCGCTGACCCTTGTCCTGCGCATTAGTGTTAGCCACAAAGTCCATGCTGCCATCCGCCTTACGCTTGCCTCCGTTTCCATGGCCCGCCGGTTTGTATTGATGCCCCTTAGAGTTGCTATTCTTTTTTCCCTTCCCTGCTTCATCATCGTCAGTCTCGGGATCCTTGGTACTATCAGAATCAGCATACTTCACTAAAGCGGCCATGAGAGTTCCCATGTCATTACAGAACCGCTTCATACGCCCCAACTTCCGCTTCAGAGGCTTAAACCGACAGTTGCCCTCCAGGGTTAAGATCACAGAGTCAGCATTGATCCTGTCAGACGAGTGCAAGACTTCAGAAACGCGGCGTACCCAATGGGTTGTTGACTCTCCGTCCTCCTGAACACAAGCCGCCGAGTCTACTATGGACTTAGGCTGCTTACACGTATCTTTGAAATTCTGGATAAACCGGGTCCGCAACTGGGCCCATGAACTGATAGAATTAGGCGGCAGGCTTTTCAACCAAGTACGGGCTGTGCCTTCAAGCATCATGGTGAAGTACTTTGCACACGCGGTCTCATCCACATCCAGCATCTCCATTGCCATCTCATAACTCTCTACCCACGCTTCTGGAGATAAATCAGCGGTGTAATTTGGCACCTTGCGCGGGCCCTTGAAGTCCTTGGGCAGGCGTACATTGCGTAAAGCGGGGACTAAACAGGGCACTCCCAAGCTAGATGCGACCCCTGGCCCGGCAGAGGTGGTAGGACGAACCGGTCTAAGCTGATCCGCCTCGTTCTGTGCTGCTAACTCGGCCTCCCTTCGTGCCCGGGCCCGGTCCACTACATCCTGAGCATCGTGAACACCACCGGCCGGGTTATTGCCACGGGCCGCTTCACGGCCCCGCGCATTGCTTGATATGGCCGGTTCATCCAGGCACCTACTATAGCTCTGGCTTGGATGAGGTGTGGAATGAATCCGATCGCGGCTGTATGAATATGCCTCCTGTTGAATCAAAGCAGTCCGGAGAAGTTCCTTAACCCGGCGCGTCTCTATTGCTTGCGGAGAGTCTCCTTCGACCGGGATAGCTTCTAATCGTGCAGCAGCTGCGACAAGATTGTCCATAGGATTAGAATAATGACCCGGAGGTGTCTGGACCGGCGGAGGAATCACAATGTTTTGCCGAGGAGGTTTCGTCAGGCGGGGTTGGATCGTCGCTCCTGGCCCTGGTGCCTCGACCCGGTTTACCTCCAGGTGCCCCGGCGGATTACTGGTTCCAGCTCCCGGAGTGTGAAAGAGATTTCGAGGGTCGAACCCTAATGGCAGGCGTGATCTGTGCTTCCGCTTCAAGAATTCCTGTGATGCGTTCTGGTCGAGCATGAGCTTATAGGCCTGGGCGTCCAAAGCGGCCCGCTCTGCGGCCATCCCGTCCTTCTCTGCTGCCATGTCGGCTTTGGCTTGTGCGATCTGCTCTCTCACCTTTGCAACCTCTGCATCATGGGCCTCCTGATCCGCCGGATTGGCCTCTGCCATAAGTACAGCTAGTGCATCAAACAGGTCAGACAGAACTTGAACCGGTGGGCGCAGAAGGCCTCCTGCCCCTGCTGCCGTTGCCGCTGCTGATCCGGAGAACATTGCTGCTACGATCGAGGAGTGATTCGCCGCCTGCGTACCGGCCATGAATATTCCAACCCGGTTGATCTTCTCAGGGGGGTCCGGAATACTGTCGCCATCGGAACAGCCCGTAATCTGGTCGTCTTGCAACTGGTACAATGATTCGGTCTCTCCGGTTGAGGACTCGTTGCCGGAATAGATGACGGTCTTGCTACCGTATTCTGACTCGTCCCCATGCTCTCCTCCGTGGATGACTCCCACGAAGGCACGCTTCACGGCCGGTTTAACCTGGGTAGATCTCGCACGCTGAGCCGTCTCGACGAGGTCGGTGCGGATGTCCGACTCAGGCCCAGGCTCACCAATCTTGCCGATAAAAACGTGTATGCCACCAAAGGGGACCCGGTACCCGTACTCGATCGAGCCGGCTTCGGGACCCCATCCTGCATCGTCGATGTAGAGCTTGCCGCGATGACTCTTGGTCATCCGGCCCACAACATAGCCTTCGAGTCCTTTGAGCTTGCCCTCCAGGATCATCAAACCGTCGTGCGATAGCCCCACGGTGGGCGCCAACTGTCGTGGATTTGTCACGGCAGATGTCCTTGTGAAAGGACTTAGTCGTGGAGCCATCGCTACGGGTTAACTTGAAGGGGTTAAAGCGGACACAAAGACACAAGGGTTTATACTAGTTCGGCCCCTTGATGAAGGTAAAAGCCTACGTCTAGTTGTGATGGAATTGATGTGGTTTCGATGGCTAGGGAGCAAACAAGCTTCTCCTAGGCTCGAGTTGTTGTTGTCTGTCTTTGAACCGCCGCCGGGTCGTCCCCTTATATACACGGGTGACGCCCGTCGGTCCATGGAGTCCCACACCGGTTCATACTCGTATCCCGGTTGGTCTCTCTCTATTCCTAACTTACAATGCAAGTTTACATATCAAGCCGGTTTACGGCTACAGGTTCTAAACCGACTACAGGCCTTGGGCCTTCATCTGCTTAATCACCTTTATACTACTAATGAAGTTAACCCGGCCCAGGTAGGCCGGTTCACACCTAGTAGTAATATCCCCAATAGGGAGGCAACACTATAAGCCCCTATCTTTCTTAGTGTCTGATTAAAACTCCATAACCATTAGTATTGTGTGAATGTTAGCAATCATGGAAGACTATATGATAGTTGAGTATGTGGAGTTTGCTAAATCAAAGCTCTGACATAGACCCTTCCTAAAAATAAGATGAATTGTAATTGTTTGATAACTGAGAATGAAGTTTGCTAGTTTTCAAGAAAGTTTATGGTCTATGCTTTAACATGTGAATTGCTTGTTACTTGATCGTGAGATGTCTTATGAGATGAACTACTGTTATGACATATAATCATGCTAGAAAAGGTGATTGAAATTATCATTGATCAAACTTGTGCACCTTCTAGCATTCACACTTCATAAATTCTTTATTTTATCATTTACCTACTCGAGGACGAGCAGGAATTAAGCTTGGGGATGCTGATACGTCTCCAATGTATCTATAATTTATGAAGCATTCATGAATTATATTATATGTTTTGAATGATTACGGGCTTTATTATACACTTTTATATTACTTTTGGGACTAACGTATTAAACGGAGACCCAGCCCATATTGCTGTTTTATTGCCTGTTTCAGTATTTCGAAGAAAAGGAATATCAAATGGAGTCCAAACGGAATGAAACCTTCGGGAGCGTGATTTTTGGAACGAACATGATCCGTCAGACTTGGAGTACAAGCCAGGGAAGCTTCGAGGCCAGGAGATAGGAGGGCACACCCACCCCTGGGCGCGCCCCTTGTCTCGTGGGCCCCTCGAGGCTCCCCCGACCGACTTCTGTCACCTATATATTCCCATATACCCTAAAACCATCGAATATGAAGATAGATCGGGAGTTCCGCCGTCGCAAGCCTCTGTAGCCAACGAAAACCTCTCGGGAGCCCGTTCTGGCACCCTGCCAGAGGGGGGATCCTTCACCAGTGGCCATCTTCATCATCTCGGCGCTCTCCATGATGAGGAGGGAGTAGTTCACCCTCGGGGCTGAGGGTATGTACCAGTAGCTATGTGTTTGATCTCTCTCTCTCTCTCTCGTGTTCTCTTTATGGCACGATCTTGATGTATCACGAGCTTTGCTATTATAGTTGGGTCTTATGATGTTTCTCCCCCCTCTATTCTCTTGTGATGACTTGATTTTTCCTCTCGAAGTTATCTTATCGGATTGAGTCTTTAAGGATTTGTGAACACTTGATGTATGTCTTGCCGTGCTTATCTGTGGTGACAATGGGATATTCACGTGATCCACTTGATGTATGTTTTGGTGATCAACTTGCAGGTTCCGCCCATGAACATATGCATAGGGGTTGGCACACGTTTTGTCTTGACTCTCCGGTAGAAACTTTGGGGCACTCTTTGAAGTACTTTGTGTTGGTTGGATAGATGAATCTGAGATTGTGTGATGCATATCGTATAATCATGACCACGGATACTTGAGGTGACAATGGAGTATCTAGGTGACATTAGGGTTTTGATTGATTTGTGTCTTAAGGTGTTATTCTAGTACGAACTCTTGAATAGATCGATCCGAAAGAATAACTTTGAGGTGGTTTCGTACCCTACCATAATCTATTCGTTTGTTCTACGCTATTAGTGGCTTTGGAGTGACTCTTTGTTGCATGTTGAGGGATAGTTATATGATCCAATTATGTTATTATTGTTGAGAGAACTTGCACTAGTGAAAGTATGAACCCTATGCCTTGTTTCCTACCATTGCAATACCGTTTATGCTCACTTTTTTCATTAGTTACCTTGCTTTTTTTATATTTTCAGATTACAAAAACCTATATCTACCATCCATATTGCACTTGTATCACCATCTCTTCGCCGAACTAGTGCACCTATACAATTTACCATTTTATAAGGTGTGTTGGGGACACAAGAGACTCTTTGTTATTTGGTTGCAGGGTTGTTTGAGAGAGACCATCTTCATCCTACGCCTCCCACGGATTGATAAACCTTAGGTCATCCACTTGAGGGAAATTTGCTACTGTCCTACAAACATGTGCACTTGAAGGCCCAACAACGTCTACAAGAAGAAGGTTGTGTAGTAGACATCAACGGGGTGGGTGGCTTCAGACAAAAGAGTGAAGTATCTATATTTGAGAGACTTTAGCGTAACTGAGTTATATATGGTCAATAGTGTGTGCACTCATGGTTGATCAATTTGTTTCATAGTTTGGACTATGAGATAACAATACTTTTGAACATGCGTGATATAGTTTGAAGTACCAGAATTACAAAACTAAGATTGGAATTTTTGGAATTCGACTCCATTATTAGCTTTTGCAATTCATTTAAACGGAGGTACATTTTTAAAGCCGGGATTTCGTGATTTCAAGTTCATATATGAAACCTAGAGATATACACATACGAGCATGTTCAAACCTCATAATCATCCACTTTATTCATACACATACACATTTTTGTTTTTGTCATCATATTTAGGATAAACACATTTGGAATTTCATCTGAACTGGACCATATGATGGTATTTGCTTCCACTAGCTCAATGATCTATATTTGAATTGAATGGACAATCTAAGTTTCGAGTTGGAGACATTGATTTTAGAAACTTGCAGTTTTTTTGCATGCAAAACTAATAAATTCTTCACCATGATATCATAGTCGGCCGTACAAGAGTAGAACACTTAATTTCAGCCGCCAAAAGCTTTCAAACTTCCCGCTCACATCGAAATATCTCGCGCCGGAAAGTTTAGCCCTGCTATATTCTTGTTTTACCCCAGCCACATGAATGGAAAAGGGCTGCTTTGGCAACTCCATTGTGTTCCCCTCTTTACCCAAAACATTCTTCCCCAGAGCCCCTCCCCTTCGCCTCCGCGCCTCCTCCCCCCAACCATGCCAAGCCGCCAAATCTAGTCCTCCGCCGCAGCCGTGGACCTCACACCTCGCCGGATCTACCTTCCGCACCTTGGAACCCCCAACTGCCAACTCATCACTTCACCGGAGCCGCTTGAGCGACTGGCTTGTT
Organism: Triticum dicoccoides; assembly: GCF_002162155.2. Lineage (NCBI taxonomy): Eukaryota > Viridiplantae > Streptophyta > Magnoliopsida > Poales > Poaceae > Triticum > Triticum dicoccoides. The sequence continues at coordinate 212,442,797 of NC_041381.1, read as the reverse complement.
GATACGTCTCCAACGTATCTACAATTTTTTATTGTTCCATGCTATTATAATATTTGTTTTGGATGTTTTATATGCATTAATATGCTATTTTATATTGTTTTGGGGACTAACCTATTTACCTAGAGCCCAGTGCCAGTTTCTGTTTTTTTGCCTGTTTTAGAGTTTCGCAGAAAAGGAATACCAAACGGAGTCCAAACAGAATAAAGCTTTCACGATGATATTTCTTGGACCAGAAGCAAACCAGGAGACCTGGAGATGAAGTCGGAGAAGCAACAAGGCAGCCACGAGGGTCGAGGGCGCGCCCAGGGGGGGTAGGACACGCCCTGATGTAGGGTGGAACCCTAGATGCCCGATCTCTCACGATTGGAGGGGATCCTATGAAGAACACGAAGAACACGAGGAGAAAAATGAGGGGAACACAAGGGAAAACACAAGAGAAATCACTCAACCAACAAGATCCAGTCACACATATGCTAGATCCTCAAAACACAAAGAGTGATATACGATTCAAAGTCAACAAGGGACGATACAAAAGGTCTTCTCCGTGAAGAGGTCTTGAAGGGTCTTCCCGTGATGGGGTCTTGAATCCGCTTGGGGGATCTTCTCCGACAAGGTCATGAGCTCCGAGGAGAAGTAAGAAAGTGGATGAGCAAAGCTCTATCTCAAATATGAGCTATCGGAATGTTAACCCTAGAAAGAGGGTGGAGGAGGAGTATATATAGTCTAGTGGGTGAAGGGGTACATGGGCGTCGACCCTTTACGCTGTGCGCGGACAGGAAAGGCCAGACGTCCGGTAGTCGGGCCGGATGTTCGGGCGCTCGTGAGGCGCCGGATGTCCGGGCTGTCGGGCCGGATGTCCGGGTTGGCCTAGCGCTGTCTTGGAGCTCCCTGGATAGGTCTGAACCGGATGTACGACCGTTGGCCGGATGTTCGGGCGTCGTGAGGGGCCGGATGTCCGAGGTTGTGGCCAAATGTCTAAGCTAGCGGGGTAGGCTTCAGTACTCCCTGGACGACTTGTTCGGATGTCCAGGCTGGGAGCCGGATTTCCGGGGTGACGAGCCGGATGTCCGGGCTGGCCGCCGGATGTCCGGGCCCTGTAGCTTTGGCCGTTGGTCCTTGGCTGCAGGCGATACCTCCAGTGGCCGGATGTCCGGGGCCATGGCCGGATGTCCGGGACCTGGAAGTTGTTCTCGTCTTCTTCTGTTGGTTATCCTCATCCATGGACTTGGGAGCTTGACCAACTTCATGTGCATCCTCGGGAGGGTTCTCTTGGTACCTAATCATGCACAACATTCCGGACTTACGTAGTAGCCATGTCTTGAGTGGATCATATGATATATCACCAAGGAAAGAAGTCACATCGGTCTCGAGAGCTCTAGCTTGTTCTCGTGTCATGGGTCCTCTTGGCACTTGGTGTGACGATGGTAGGTCCATGGGAATGACCGTAGGATGCTCCGCATCATCTCCCCTCCCTTGGGAAAGATCCGAGCTATCGAAATCCTCATCACCATGGTACGGGAACAGATCTTTGATGTTGAAGATGTCGCTCACGGAGTACTTGTCGCGTGGGATGTCGATCTTGTAGGGGTTATTGTTGTAGCGTTCAAGCACCTTGAAGGGTCCATCGGCTCGTCGTAGAAGTTTGGACATGTATTTGCTGGGGAAGCGCTCCTTGCGAAGGTGTAGCCACACAAGATCTCCAATGTTGAATATCATGGGTTGCTTGTTGATGTTGAGCTTGGTCGCGAGTCATTGTACTTGGCGCTCGATGGTGTGCCTTGTATGTTCATGCATCTTTTTGAGATAGTTCACTCGGGCACTCGCGTCCATGTTGATGCGCTCTTGTAGTGGTAGAGGAAGAATGTCAAATCGGGACAACGGGTTGAAACCGTAGATGACCTCGAACTGGGACTTGCCGGTAGTCGGATGTCTTGCGCGGTTGTAGGCATACTCGGTGATGGGTTGACACTCCTCCCACTCCTTGATGTTCCTCTTGATCAACACGCGTAGTGGAGTGGAGAGTGTTTGGTTCGTCACCTCCGTTTGGCCGTCGATTTGAGGATGGTATGCCGAAGAGAACAAGAGCTTGATTTCGAGCTTGGCACATAGAGTCTTCCAAAGGTAACTCAAGAACTTGACATCGCGGTCCGAGATAATCGTCTTTGGTACTCCATGGAGGTGTAAGATTTCCCTAGAAAAGATATTTGCGATATGTGAAGCATCGTCTATCTTGTTGCATGGGATAAAATGAGCCATCTTAGAGAATCGGTCCACAACAACAAACACAAAATCCTTTCCATTTTGAGTTCTAGGCAAACCAAGTAGAAAATCCATGCTAATGTCTTCCCAAGGTTGATAAGGAATAGGAAGGGGCATGTAAAGACCATGGGATTTAGCTTTTGCCTTAGCTTTGCAACATGCAGAGCATCGGTTGGTGAAGCGTGAGATGCCGCGGAACATCTTGGGCCAAAAATAGTTCTTGGAGAGCTTAGCAAATGTCTTGTCGCATCCAAAGTGTCCTATGAGTCCGCCTCCATGAGCCTCTTGCAAAAGGAGCAAACAAAGAGAAGACTCGGGAATGCAAAGTTTGTTAGCTCTCATAAGAAAACCACCCTTGATGTAATATCGTTCCCAAGATGTATGCATGAAAAACTTAGCATAAGGAATAGCAAAAGTAGGATCATGCGCATACAAGTCTATGATGTGCTCAAAGCCAATGACATTCAATTCAAGTTTGGTGACAAGCATGCATATGCGGGAAAGAGCATCTGCAACTACATTTTCGTTACCTTTGATGTAATTGATGACATAAGGAAAAGACTCAATGAATTCACTCCATTTAGCATGATGCTTGTTCAACTTAGTTTGAACCTTTAAGTACTTAAGCGTTTCATGATCGGTATGAATGATAAATTCATGAGGGCGAAGATAATGTTGCCACTCACACAAAACTCACACTAAAGCATATAGCTCTTTGTCATAGATGGGATAATTGAGTTGCGCTCCGGAAAGTTTCTCACTAAAGTATGCTATGGGGCGCTTTTCTTGCCTTAACACACCACCTATGCCATTACCACTAGCATCGCAATGTATTTCAAAGGGTTTCTCAAAGTTGGGTAATGCAAGCACGGGAGAATGAGTAAGCAAATTCTTAAGCTCATTAAATGCGGTATATTGGGATGGTCCCCAAACAAATGGCGTATTTTCTTACTCAAAGAATGCAAAGGCGAAGCAATGGTGCTAAAATCCCTCACAAATCTACGATAGAAACTGGCTAAACCAAGAAAACTACGCACTTGTTGCAAGTTGGTTGGTTGGGGCCAAGTCTTAATAGCATTGATCTTAGATTCATCTACACGAACACCCTTATAAGACACAACGAAACCCAAGAAAACAAGCTTATCAACACTAAAAAGGCATTTGTTCATATTAGCATAAAGTCGCTCTTTCCTAAGGGTTTTCACCACAGTTCTAAGATGGGTGACATGATCTTTGAGGGATTTGCTAAAAACAAGAATATCATCAAAATAGACCAGAACAAATACACCAATATAGGGACGAAGAACAAAGTGGATAACTCACATGAAAGTATTGGGTGTCGGTGTCAAAACCGGTGGATCTCGTGTAGGGGGTCCCGAACTGTGCGTCTAAGGCTAATGGTAACAGGAGGCGGGGGACACAATGTTTACCCAGGTTCGCGCCCTCTCTATGGAGGTAATACCCTACTTCCTGCTTGATTGATCTTGATGAATATGAGTATTACAAGAGTTGATCTACCACGAGATCGTAATGGCTAAACCCTAGAAGTCTAGCCTATGATTATGATTGTTGTCCCTACGGACTAAACCCTCCAGTTTATATAGACATCAAAGGGGGCTAGGGTTACACAAAGTCGGTTACAGAGAAAGGAATCTACATATCCGAATCGCCAAGCTTTCCATCCACGCAAAGGAGAGTCCCATCCGGACACGGGAAGAAGTCTTATGTCTTGTATCTTCATAGCCCAACAGTCCGGCCCATGTATATAGTCCGGGTGTCCAAGGACCCCTTAGTCTAGGACTCCCTCAATAGCCCCTGAACCAGGCTTCAATGACGATGAGTCCGGCGTGCAGATTGTCTTCGGCATTGCAAGGCGGGTTCCTTCTCCGAATACTTCAAAGTAGATCTTGAACACAAGAATCATGTCCGGCTCTGCGAAACAAATTCAACATACCACCGTAGAGAGTATAATATTCCATGAGTCGAATCCGCTGACAACTTTTCGTAGCGTGAGATCACTCCACTGCCCGGTCATTATTCGAACCGTTTTTAGCCTACCCCTCCGTATTTTGAGGTGCGGTTTTATTGGCACGTCTTGTCAAAGCAGAGATCATGTCCCCTTATCATGAGATTCTCATCAATACGGGCATGGGTAACCCAACCGTGTCATCTGCACGGTGCTTGGGGAATAGGCGAATTTTAAGGCGAGTAGGGAGGCGCGTGTCTTTTACTGCCTTTATAAAGGGATAAGGACTCACCCTTTTTCACCCACGCCTTCTCCTTCCTCTGCCCATCCATTCTCGAGCTCCAGCACCCAAGCTCTCGCCTTCTCCGCCCAGAAAAGCACTCCAATCATGTCCGGATCCGGAGCAGGAGGCAACTGGATGGCCTCCTCCGTCAAGGATAAGGACATCAAGAAGCTCCGGGAGGCCAGGTACTTGGCCCCGGAAATCGCTCACCGACTTCCGGCCAAGGGACAGATCATCCCCACCCCGGAGCCCCAGGAGAGGGTAGTGTTTCTCACACACCTCGTCCGCGGGATGGGATTCCCTCTCCATCCGTTCGTCCGCGGACTCATGTTCTACTAAGGGCTAGACATCCATGATCTGGCCCCCAATTCCATCCTCAACATATCGGCATTTATTGTCGTGTGTGAGGCCTTCCACTGCATCCCACCTCACTTTGGGTTATGGCTGAAAACCTTCAATGTGAAGCCGAAGGTGGTGAGTGGCCAACAAGCAGAGTGCAGAGGCGCCATGGTGGGCAAGATGCCCAATGTCACCTGGCCCGAAGGCTCCTTCGTGGAGACAGTCAAGGGTGGTAGTCGGGGTGGTTCTATATCACAGAGCCGCACGGCACCAACTGGGTGGTGGCTCCCGCATTCCGGTCAGGAGTCTCGACATGGCTCACCTCCTGGCAAGAGAAAGTCCTGACCTAGTCTTCCTCGGACAAGCTAATGGCGCTCCAGACGCGTGTCCAGAACATGATAAACAAGAGAATCAAGCTCGTCAACATGATCCAGGTGATGCTTGTTCGGCGGATCCTTCGGTGCCAGCGTCAGACTTGCCATCTATGGGAGTTCGATTCAGCCAAGCACCAGACCCTACTGGAGCTCTTCGGCACGATGCACGAAGACATATGGAAGGTGCTCTTCAAGGCCAACAAGGTGCCACTACCCACGACCGAGGATCGTGGGCATAGCTTAACTCGCCTTGCTAATCCAGTAAGTTCTTTCATGTTTTCAAGGTATACCCTTTACTAGCATACTCGAGGAAGGCATCTAAGCTTCCTTATCATTTTTTTCAGGACTGGGCAGAGATGGAGGAGCGGATTAACTGTCCGGCTCCGCTACCCGAAGGCCTGGAAATCCCGCTTCTAATGAAGATGTTGGTTCTGGCACCTTATCAGGTGCCGGAGAAGAAGGCCCAGGGGACCAGACGTGGTCTCCGCCATAAGGGCACTTCGGAAGCGACGTCCGAAGACGCCGAGGCCTACTCCTCCGCCGAAGACGACAAGGAAGAGGAGGAGGAATAAGAAGAAATCCATTCCCCCCTTCAGGAGGGAGAAAGAAGAGGACGGCCTCCACGCATCTGGAGGCCGAGGCGTCCAAGAAGGGGAAAGCCTCCCTTCCGGACAGCTCCGCAGCGAACACCGAGAGCAGCTGGGAGTGGGAGCCCAGGGAGAAGCCCCTGGCTAAATTGTAAGTGTCCGAACACATTCATGTATCCGGCCTTTTTGCTTCATTGGTTTAATGTGCTAAATTATGCATTTGCAGTCCGACTCGGTCCAACCTCGGGTTGTCCTTATCTTTAGAGGATTTGCTGGACCCGCCGGCGATGGACAGCGGGACCCTTCCATCGGCCACCTCTCCCCGGGACCTGGATGGCGCCGAGGCGTTGTCTCAAAGGATCCCCGGCCCGGGAGAGAATCCATAGGCTGTCAGGGAGGTGCCGGAGGGTGAAGCCTTGGCTGTCGGACACATGGGGGAGCAAACACCCATGGATACTGATGATGGGGGCCGTATCCAACTCGGCCCCCAACCGAATATAGTTCCGGAGACATATGCGGCTTCGGAACCGGGCCAGCTGTCCCTTTCAAAAGAAGGCGGTGCACCTATTCCACCGGTGGCCTCTGTCCACCCAGAGGCACCGGATAATTTTCTGGAAGCGCTGCAAGGCGCTTCCATTGTGGAAGAACACCGTACCCTTATGTGTACGGTGATTGAGAGGATCCTGTCTGCGAAAAGTGGACTGGCCGAAGCCTGCACCAGCCTTCTAACAGGCTTTGACGTAAGTATTGCCATTATATAAAAAGAATGTCACAGTATAGACAGTAGCCCCTGATACTCTGTCTGATGTTCGGAAAGAAAAACCGAACAGAGGATCAAATAATTTTCGCAGGAGTCTAATCTAAAATGTCTATGTGAATAAGCAGGCGTCGCTAATGGCTGCTACCGCTCACACTGCAGAAGTCTCCGGACTAAAGCAGAATCTAGAGTGGGCCGAGGAAGAGCGACCGCGTGAAGAAGCAGCTGGAGGACAGTCAAGGTATGCAGTAACCTGGTATATATTCTGGAAGGATGAATGATTCGTGCTGACTAAAGTGCCATGAAATTTATTAGGGGCAACAACTGAAGTAGAGGCCCTCAAGAAGGCATTGGCCGAGGCTGAGGACAAGGCGGCCAAGGAGCGGGCTGCACGCGAAAAGCATGAGGCCCGGGTCAATGAGGTCCAGCAAGAGCTCCAGGACGCCATCAGGAAGTGTGAGTCCTTGGAGCATGACCTTAAGGAGCAAGAGTCCGAACTTGCCAAGGCCCGCCAGAGCACACAAGATGCCCGGGCCGAAGCCCAGGGCGCCCTCCAGGAAATCTAGGCGACCAAGAAGATCACAGCGGGTAAGGCTTTCATTATGCAGAGCAGATATGTGAAGGAAAGGTTCCTTTTACTTACACAGATTTGGAGCTCTCCAGGGGCGTTCATAGATCTGCCATGCAACGTGTCAGATGCTGCGGAATTCTATTGAGCTGAAGAGGGGAGCTCTACGGAGAAGTTGTTCTTGTCGCAATACCTTGGACCAGAACATCCAGTGCCCTTTAGCGATCAGCTGAAACAGCTGGTCGAGCTACATAGGGCGGCCGAACTAGCCATGAAGGATTTGATAATCCGGCTATGGCCTGCCAAAGCCATTCCTAGCAGCTACTTTGGACTCGTGAAGCGGCTTGTTAGCGCCTGCCCTTCGCTTGAAGCCATCAAGTGGTCGGCCTGTATCGAAGGCGCGTGAATGGCCTTTGCTCGCGCTAAGATGCATTGGGCGAAGATGGATGCAACGAAGCTGATGACCAAGGGACCGCCCATGGGCAAGGAGCACTACACACCCCAACTCTATTTTGATAGTGTCCTGGAGGGATCCCACCTTGTGACGGAGCAATGTGCTAAGGATATCATATTCCCATGAACGCACTCATGTTATCCTGTCCTGTATTATGGAACAGATCCATTATGTAATATAATGTCTGTTATTTAAAATTTTACCTCCTGTGCGGCCATGTTGTTAAATCTGAGAGTTGGCCAGTCGCCGGCTTCTGCGCCCATGTAGGTAGTACGGGGGTGTTCGGGATAAATCTAAACACTCTTTATCCAAGGTTTTGGTACTTCAAGGAGGTGTTTAGCGCAACGAACCAGGCAATTGAACTATTCGGCTTTACTACTCTCACTTAGCCATAGGAGTTTGATGAGAAAGATTTAGGCGCAGCCCCCGGTGTTCGGAAGTCTGAACTTGGGGCTCTATACACGCCTGATCGGATAAAATCCGATTCATCACATAATGCAGAAAAATTGTTAAGATTTGTAACCTCTCGAACAGCTGACCGGCTCTCGCCGCATCATGACAGTTAGTTTTCGGCTTTCTCTACTGAGGTGCTCATCCGGAAGAACCGGGAAACAATCGTAGTAGTTCTCCCTTTACTACCCTAGCCGATATAGCGGAACGTAAGGTAGTAAGCACAGGAGCTGGGCAACCCAACTATTGACCAAAGATATGATTCGGAGCCGATGCATATAATGCTATAAGTTTGGGGTGCCGAACTATACTGTAAAAGTGTTCGGACTTTATTGCTATATTGTGGGGTATCATGAAGCCCCTGGCGAATTAAGGCGTACCAAAGTGTAGGGCGCAATTGATAAGAAGATACAGAAAAGGAAAAAATCAAGTAATAAGCTGACGCCGCAAATATTGAGCCGCAAATTATTTTCCATTGTAATTTGATTAATACGTTAAGGCGTATTTGTACAAGTAATGCGATAAGCAAATAGGGCTATTTGACATGCCACGACCAAGGGCGAGCTGCGTGCAGGTTTTTAAAATAGGTATAACGATCGTTAGCAGAGACCACGTGAGGGTTCCCTTGTACGTCAAAGCTTATTGCCTTTTTGGTGTATCCGTCCCTTGATAGGGTATCAGAAAAAAGCTCAGAAATAGAAAAACCTGAAAGAAAAAGAAAAGGTAAAGGTGTGCGGGTCCAGGAGCGGTTGAGCCGCATTACGGACCGCGGTCGAGCTATGCCTCCGTCCATGCCCATGGTATTTTAAGTGTGTAGTTATGTACGCGCGACACAAGTGTCGTCGCTTGATCGGGACTGGGACAGAGGCCGAATTGCTAGTCAAGCCTTGGACGAGCCGGACTGTCCCGCTGCAGAGTAGTTTGGACTCTCTTCACGGTGTTCGGGAGCTTTACTACCGAATTGAAGTTCTGCCTAAAAAGGCTGCTCTATACTTCTGCTGCAAGGGCAGTGGTGTCCTCCTCAGTACGCAGGGAGCGTTCCGTGTTTCCGTTGACCGTTATGACACCGCGTGGTCCAGGCATCTTGAGCTTGAGGTAGGCATAGTGCGGCACCGCATTGAATTGAGCGAATGCGGTTCGTCCGAGCAGTGCATGATAGCCGCTGCGGAAGGGGACGATATCGAAGATCAATTCTTCGCTTTGGAAATTGTCCGGGGATCCGAAGACCACTTCCAGCGTGATTGAGCTCGTATAGCAGGCCTCTCTACCTGGTATGACACCTTTAAAGGTGGTTTTTGTGGGCTTGATCCTTGAGGAATCGATACCCATTTTGTGCACTGAATCTTGATAGAGCAGGTTTAGGCTGCTGCCACCATCCATGAGGACTCGCGTAATGTGGAATCCATCGATGATTGCGTCGAGGACCAGTGCGGCTGAACCACCATGATGGATACTGGTTGGATGATCCCTGCAATCAAAAGTGATTGGGAAGGATAACCATGGATTGAACTTTGGGGCGACTGGCTCTATCGCGTAGACGTCCCTAATTGCGTGCTTGCGCTCCCTCTTGGGGATATGGGTGGCATATATCATGTTCACCGTTTTGACTTGGGGAGGAAACTTCTTCTGTCCCCCTATGTTCGGTGGCCGGGGTTCCTTGTCATCGTCCTTTCTTTGCGACCCCTTCTCCTTGTTCTCGGCGTTTAACTTGCTGGCCTGTTTAAAAACCCAACACTCTCTGTTAGTATGATTGGCTGATTTATCAGGAGTGTCGTGGATTTGACATGGACGATCGAGTATGCGGTCCAAACTGGACAGGCCTGGATTGTTTCTCTTAAATGGCTTCTTCCGCTGACCATACTTAGGGCATGTACAATGGTTGATAAGTCTTAAGTCTTGCATGTAATTTAGAGATGGCAAAAAAATATGTCTACAATGGGTTATATCTTAGCCTTATCTTCAATAACTAGTCATTCCTTAAAACATGGTGAGACAAATTGTGCTAAGAGATCATATCTTATCTTATCTTAAATAAGAGAAGACAAACCTTTTCTTATGAGTTCTCCCTCCTCCACCTCATCATTTATCCTACGTGGCACTCCTAAGATAGCACCAATGTACATGCCCTTAGAGCCACTGAATCTATCATTGACAGCGATGTCTTTGGTGTTGTCACCGTTGCTTCGATGCTTGTGTCTGTTGCGTGGGGGCTTGCCGTTGCTATTCCTGGCCTCAGAAGTACCAGGTTCGCTTGCATGATTATTGCTATGGGCTAGCCAGCTATCCTCGCCCATGCAAAAGCGGGTCATAAGTGCCATAAGGGCTGCCATGGACTTTGGATTTTCTTGGACGAGGTGTTGGGCGAGCCATTCGTCATGGATGCTATGTTTAAAGGCCGCTAGGGCTTCAACATCCGGACAGTCAACGATCTGGTTCTTTTTAGTTAAGAACCTAGTCTAGAATTTCCTGGCTAACTCTCCGGGCTGATGAACTATGTGACTTAAGTCGTCAGCATCCGGAGGTCGGATGTATGTGCCTTGAAAGTTGTCGAGGAAGGCATCCTCCAAGTCCTACTAGCTGCTGATGGAGTTTTTGGGCAGATTGTTCAACCAGTACCCGGCCGGTCCCTTGAGTTTGAGCGGGAGGTATTTGATGGCATGAAGATCATCACCGCGGGCCATGTGAATATAGAGAAGAAAATCCTCAATCCATACCGCGGGGTCTGTTGAGCCATCATATGATTCGATATTCACGGGTTTAAACCCTTCTGGGAATTCATGTCCCATTACTTCATCAGTGAAGCAAAGGGGGTGTGCGGCGCCTCTATATCGGGCCAAGTCGTGACGTAGCTCGGATGGAGTTCGTCTGCGGTTTTCGGCCCGGACGTGGTTATGTTTGTCACGTTCAGCCGGATAGCCATCGTCGCGCATCGGGGCACGCCCCCGCGATCCATAGATTGATCTTGTCTGACATGCTTTGTTTTCCAAGTCACATCACAGGTCATGTGTGTATCCTTGAGCTGTTGTATTTCCGTTTCTACGGCAAGGTAGTGCGGGCTGGTGTTCAGCTCGAGGTGCCGCTTTGCCTCGGCCACATGGTGGCCGGTCAGCCGCATTATACCTTGGTAGGACGGGCTCCAGTGCCTCGTCATCGAACTGTGGTAATAGTTTGCGCTTCGGGTAGCTTTTGGTTGGGAGCTCGAGGCCATATTCCTCGGCTGCCAGGACATCAGTCCATCTTTCATTGATCAAATCTTGATCACCTTCAAGCTGCTGCTGCTTCTGTTTTAGGCTCCTTGCAGTGGCTATTAGCATGCGCTTAAAACGCTCCTGCTTGACGGCCTCCTCATACACGATAAAGTCTTCGTCGCCGAGGCTCACCTCGTCCTCGGAGAGCAAAAGGTAATTACTGTCCTCCGCGTCTTCATTCGTGGCTTGTTCATCAGGGCTAGCTTGCCCATCTTCCCGTTCATCCTATTCGGAGGTTGGCTCAACGGGGTCTTCATTGTGTTCGGCGTTGTCCGGAGTATTGTTTTCTCCTGTGATGGTGTTGCTGTTTTTACTATGGCATGGCTTAGAGCGGCGCCGCTAATGTCGGCGCTTTGGCTGTATCTCCGGAGGTTTATCCTCGACTGGATTTTCATTGTCGTCATTGTTCTCTTTGGGTGTATCCACCATGTATATGTCGTACGAGGAGGTGGTTGTCCAACGCCCTGTAGGCGGTGGTTCCTGTTCCTCTACGACAGCGTCATCCATACCGTCAACGTTGTCGGAGTCGTAATCAAGCATGTCGGTGAAATCATCGACAGTGGCTATAAAGTGGGTGGTGGGTGGGTGACGAAGTTCTTCGTCGCCCGCTTCCCATTCGGGCCGGACATAATTCGGCCGAGAGTCCCCCGACAAGGAGAGGGATTTCAATGAGTTTAACACATCGCCTAGAGGTGAGTGCTGGAAGATGTCCGCGGAGCTGAACTCCAAGATCGGTGCCCAATCAGGTTAGATGGACGCGGATGCACGTGGTCTGGAACCTACGGCCGGAGACGAGTCCGAGGTTTCGGTGACACAAGCCCAGCTCAATGTTGGGTCTGTGTGCGGCTCGAGCGCCGCTGAGTCTGTGGCTTCCGTGGCGGGGTTAAGCTTCCCGTCTTCGAACGACGCGGTCCGCACCGGATCTAGGGCCCGAGTGGTTACAGGCGCTATCTCTTGAGGGCGGCTAGATGATAGATTTAGATCATGTTCATCATGGTGGCAGGGGACAGCCGTCACGGGCTCGAATCCGTCGAAGATCAAGTCTCCATAGATATCGGCCACAAAATTCAGGCTTCCAAATCTGACTTGATGGCCAGGGGCATAGCTATCGACCTGCTCTAGATGGCCAAGGGAGTTGACCCGCAGTACGAAGCCGCTGAATATGAATATCTGTCCGGGGAGGAAGACCCCCCTGGACTGCGTTGTTGTAGACGATTGATGGAGCCATCAAGCCTTCTGGTGACGATGCATCGGACCTCTCAATGAAAGCACCAATGTCGGTGTCAAAACCGGTGGATCTCGGGTAGGGGGTCCCGAACTGTGCGTCTAAGGCTAATGGTAACAGGAGGCGGGGGGCACAATGTTTACCTAGGTTCAGGCCCTCTCTATGGAGGTAATACCCTACTTCCTTCTTGATTGATCTTGATGAATATGAGTATTACAAGAGTTGATCTACCACAAGATCTTAATGGCTAAACCCTAGAAGTCTAGCCTATGATTAGGATTGTTTTCTCTGTGGACTAAACCCTCCGGTTTATATAGACACCAGAGGGGGCTAGGGTTACACAAAGTCGGTTACAGAGAAAGGCATCTACATATCCGAATCGCCAAGCTTGCCATCCACGCAAAGGAGAGTCCCATCTGAACAAGGGAAGAAGTCTTCTGTATTGTATCTTCATAGCCCAACCGTCCGGCCCATGTATATAGTCCGGCTGTCCGAGGACCCCTTAATCCAGGACTCCCTCACCGGGTGCTCTATTAAACCCATTGGCATAACTAGCCATTCATATAAGCCAAATTTGGTCTTAAATGCAGTTTTCCATTCGTCACCTTCTTGGATGTGTATTTGATAGTAGCCACTCTTAAGATCAATCTTAGAGAAAATGGTGGCTCCGCTAAGCTCATCAAGCATATCATCTAAGCGTGGAATAGGGTAACGATATCTAACGGTGATAGCATTGATGGGACAGCAATCGGAAACCATGCGATAAGTATCGTCTTTCTTTGGAACAAGAATGACCGGAATGGCAAAAGGACTCAAGCTTTCACGTACTTGCCTGTTGTCGATGAGTTGTTGTACTTGCCGTTGGATCTCCTTAGTTTCCTCAGGGTTGACGCGGTAGGGAGCCTTGTTAGGTAGAGGTGCTCCGGGGATGAGGTCGATTCGATGTTCAATGCCTCGTAGTGTAGGTAGCTCATCGGGGAAAACATCTTGGAATTCCTACAAAAGAGAAGACAACACTAAAGGTAGATTGTGAGAGTTATTAGTTTTTGGTGCCTCGTCCTTGCACACAAGGACATAGTGCATAACACTTGATGGGTTCTCACACACTTCTCTCATCTCAGTTTTGGTGGCAAATAGGACTAATTTTTTCTTGTCACAAAACTTGGAGGCACTCGATTTTGGCTTGTGGCGCTCACTCTCTTTTGGGTGGGTCACTCTCTCACTCTTTTCTCCATGATGGATGGCTTGCTTGTCTACTATCACTTGACTTGGAGACGTAGGTCATAGCACGTACTCCTTTCCTTTCATCTTGAAGCTATAGTGACTGGTATGCCCATTATGGATGATGCCGCGATCAAATTGCCATGGTCGACATGGAAGGAGTTGACAAACGGACATCGGGACGACATCAGACTCCAAAGTGTCTTCATATGCTCCGATCTTGAAGGAGACTTTGACCGTATGCTCAACTTGGATAGTGCCGAAATCGCTTAGCCATTGAACCTTGTAGGGGTGCGGGTGATTCATCCTGACCAATTGGAGCTTGGAGAATAGTTCTTCACTTGCCAAGTTGTGACAACTCCCTCCATCGATGATGACCTTGACAGACCTTCCATTGATGTCGGCCTTGGTGTGGAAGATGTGGCATCTTTGGTCTTCATCTTGTTGATGTTGAAGAGTCAAGACTTTGGAGACAACGAGAGCGGGGCTCGAATCCTCATCACAAAAGACTTGATCATCTTCATCTTCGTTCACGCGCCGGTGCATGGCCACTTGCTCAAGTGATTCCATCTCCTCTTCACTCATGGAGTCATAGGTTCCATCGTCGTTGATAATCATGGTGCGCTTGTTGGTACACTTAAAGGACTTGTGGCCTTGGCCGCCGCATGTGAAACACTTGATGGAGCTTGTCTTGAGGGTCTCATCGATTGGAGTAAATGATGAAGTGTGCGGCTTGAATTTGCTTGTAGTAGGAGGACGACTTGAGTTTGTCAAAGTTTTCTTGTAACTCGACTTGTCGCAGTTGCTTGTAGATGGCTTGGTTGAGGTAGAATTTGTTGGAGTCCTGAAGCTTGGGTGTTGGAGAAGCTGTAGCTCTTGGATGAGTACTTGGCGTACTTGAAGTCATCTTGCACTTGGCGTTTCACTTTGGTAGCTTGATGCACGAGCTCAATGAGGTTGGAGTAGGGTTGGAAGTCGGCAATCTTCTTGATGGGATGATTGTGGCCATTCAAGAAACGAGCCATAGTTTGCTCATCATCTTATGTGACATTGTCTCTTATCATGGCAATCTCCATTTCCTTGTATTATTCTTCAACGCTCTTTGTTCCTTGCTTGAGGAGTTGGAGTTTCTTGAAGAGATCGCGGTTGTAGTAGTTTGGCACAAAGTGTGTGCACATGACATCTTTCATTTCCTCCCATGTGGTGATTGGTGGTTCACCTCTTGCTTCTCGGCGCTCAAGGACTTGTTCCCACAATATGAGCACATAGTCTTGGAACTCAGGGGATGCTATAGCGATCTTCTTCTCTTCCTCATAGTTGTTCAAACGAAAGATCTTGTCAACCTTCAATGCCCATGAAAGGTACTCTTCGGGATCATTGCTTCCATTGAACTTGGGCATGGTGAACTTGAGCTTGCCATAGCGTTGCTCTTCATTGTGTTGTGGTCGAGGGTGATGATGACACCCTTGACGTGGAGGATTGTCAACCTCATATTGCTCTTGACATGGAGGATTCCCGTAGTCATCATGCTCTTGATGAACTTGAGGTTGTGGAGGAGCTTGTCGAGCTTGTGGGGGAGCTTGAGGAACTTGGCGATGCACTCTTGCTTGGTAGTTTTGCTCTTGAATTTCTTCATGAAGTGCTTCCTCTTGATTGCACCTATCTCAGTTGCGGTTGGCAATGGCTCGACCTGATTCTTGAAGGGCACGTTGCGCCTCAAGTGCTTGTGCTTCACGTTGTTGTTGTTGTTGAAGACGTTGAGCCTCGGTGTCTTGTTCGTCTTGATGTTGTCACACTCGCTCTTCCTCTTGGATACATTAACATTGCCTTTCTTGTGCTTGTGCAAGAGGAGCTTGGTTTTGGCGATGACGATGTGCTTGTTCGTCGAATTGCTCTTGTGGGTGATTGCTGTGTAGAGGATTGTGAGTTGCTTGACGGTCTTGGCGCGTAGCTCAACGTAGAGTGTTTGATGTTGGTGTACTTGAGACGGAGAAGGTGTCGTCGGAGTGTCGACTCGAGCGGCTCCGTCTTGAGTAGGACGAAGTGGTAGAATGGCGGTTCAACAACAAGGCACGAATCACATCCATTCTTGCATCGTTCTCTTGTTTGTGAGCGTCAAGCTTGTTGTCGAAGTAGTCTCTTGTTCGTTGCTCGGAGAGTCGCAAGTCAGTGGCGAGATTGTCGATGCGGTCGCTCATTCCTATTTGTTCTTGATGCAAAGCTCGTTGTGCACCAAAGAGGTGGTCCTTGGTGACATAGGATGACATGTCGTCGTCTTGCTTGATGAAGAGTGGGTTGGTAGAAGAACTTGGCCTATCCATCATTCCAAGCAAATATGTGAGTGGGAGAAAGAGAAGAACTGATACCAAATGTACCTTGACCAATGTTGAAGATGGATCAATGATCACTCAAATGTGGAACAAGGGAATAGCACAATTGGTACCAATTCTTGTCGGTTCTCACACTTACACAAGTAAAAGCTTATGGTGGAGATCGGTTAGGATGGTGGCACAAAATTTGATGCAATTGTTAGTGAGCCTCAATAATGTTGGAAAAGATTCACAAATTTACAAGTGCAACAAGTAGACCAATAGCAAGATATGGTACACGGAAACACACACACAAATAGACAAGTGGGGTCGTCCAACCAAGGAATGAGCCAAAATGTGGAATCCACGAAAATGCTCTTGTCGCACAACACTAGAGAGACACTAGCACGATTGCACAATAGGCAGATACGGAACTTGTGCACAACCTACTAAGCAAAAATGCAAGCACTTTTATCCCAAGTATGCTATATGTATGGTATTCCGATGGTATGATCCAAGATGATCGGATATGACAATCTTAATGTAGTATGATGCTATGGTTTTTGCTTATAAGCTCTTTGCTTATCTTTCCCTTTTGCTTAAAAACTTGTTTAGCTCTTTCTTTTTTGAGCTCTTTTCTCATGCAAAACTTCACGAACCAAGATAGCAATTGTGTATGCGATGACAACTTTGTGACACAAAAGATGATACCAAGATATGCACCACTATGATATGGTATGTATGCTATGGAGAGTATGATCACTAATGTGCACAAGTCACATTGCCAGCAATACTCAAAGGCTAGTCTCGCTGGGTAAGCAACACAAAAGTAAGGCTATGGTGGTTATCAATGCAATGCCAAGGAATGTACCATGAAAGGATACCACGATACCAAGATGAAATAGAGGTTACCGTTCTTGTTTACAGTCGACGTGTCAAAATTGTGTAGCGGTCGATGTTGGAGATGATGAGTCCTTGATGAAGATGAGCGGTGGTGATGTTGATGTCGAACCGTACCTATATAGCCGAAACACAATAGGACACGAGAACCACAACTCAAAATCCCAAAGACCAAAACGGTCAAAATTGTCTGAGTTGATAGCAGGTGAGCTATGGTGGTGCTTGCGGAAAGCGGTGGTGGTATGCGGAAGTGAGTGTGGTATGCGGAAGTGTATGTGGGCACCCGAACAAAATTTGCGAAAGTTAGGCGGAAAACGGGGCAGTGGATGGAGTTGTTGCTGTCAAGGGCCGGATGTCCGGGCCTGGTGGCTGGATGTCCGGGGGTCACGGGCCGGATGTCCGGGCTCGGGATCCGTGGATGAACTCAATGAACTCCGTGGGGAAACGTCGATTCCGGGGCAAAATTCAGGGGATTTTATGGATGGAAATTGCGGAGATGATGGGGAAAAGCTAGATCCACACGTGGCAAAGAAAATCCATGAATCAAATCAAACAAATCTTCATCACACCAATAAATCACAAAAAATAGGACTATTTTTGGTGGGGATGTTCGAAATTGGGACAAAATCAACAAAATCAAGCTAGAAAAAGAGGGGCAGGAGCTGCAAATACATGATCAACGTGGCTCATGATACCAAGATGATGTAGGATGGAACCCTAGATGCCCGATCTTTCACGATTGGAGGGGGTCCTATGAAGAACATGAGGGGAAAAACGAGGTTAACACGAGGGTGAACACAAGACAAAACACTCAACCAACAAGATCCGGTCACACATATGCTAGATCCTTGAAACACAAAGAGTGATGCACGATTCAAGGTCAACGGGGGATGATACAAAAGGTCTTCTCTGTGAGGAGGTCTTGAAGGGTGTTCCCGTGAAGGGGTCTTGAATCCGCTTGGGGGATCTTCTCCGAAGAGGTCGTGAGCTCCGAGGAGAAGTAACCAAGTAGATGAGCAAAGCTTTATCTCAAATATGAGCTATCACAATGCTAACCCTAGAAAGAGGGCAGAGGAGGAGTATATATAGTCTAGGGGCGCGAAGGGGTACATGGGCCTAGGCCCTTTACACTATGCGCAGACGGGGAAGGCTGGACGTTCGGGCGTCGGGCCGGATGTCCGGGCGCTCGCGAGGCGCCGGATGTCCGAGCTGTCGGCTCGGATGTCCGGGCTGGCCTGGCGCCGTATTGGAGCTCCCTGGATAGGGCTGGTCCGGATGTCCGGGCGTCGGCCGGATGTCTGGGGCGTCGTGAGGGGCCGGATGTCCGGGGTTGTGGCCGGATGTTCGGACTAGCAGGGCTGGCTTCGGTACTCCCTGGACGACTTGTTCGGATGTCCGGGATGGGAGACGGATTTTCGGGGCGACGGGCCGGATGTTCGGGCTGGCCGCCAGAAGTCTGGGGCCTGTAGCTTTGGCCGCTGGTCCTTGGCTGCAGGCGACACCTCCAGGGGCCGGATGTCCGGAACCTAGAAGTTGTTCTCGTCTTTTTCCATTAGTTCTCTTCATCCGTGGTATTGGGAGCTTGACCATCTTCATGTGCATCCTCGGGAGGGTTCTCTTGGTACCTAATCATGCACAACATTCCGGACTTAGGTAGTAGCCATGTCTCGAGTGGATCATATGAGATATCACTAAGGAAAGAAGTCACCTCGGTATCGAGAGCTCTAGCTCGTGCTCATGTCATAGGTCCTCTTGGCACTTGGTGTGACGATGGTAGGTCCATGGGGATGACCGTAGGATGCTCTGCATCACGCCCCCTACCTCGTGGGCCCCTCATCGGTCTCCTGACCTAATTCTTTAGCCCATATATACTCTTATACCCCAAAACCATCAGCGGAAGCCATGAAAACACTTTTCCACCGCCGCAACCTTTTGTACCCATGAGATCCCATTTAGGAGCCTTTTCTAGTGTCCTGCCGAAGGGGGATTCGATCGTAGAGGGCTTCTACATAACCACCATTGCCCTTCCAATGAAGCGTGAGTAGTTCACCACAGACCTACGGGTCCATAGCTAGTAGCTAGATGGCTTCTTCTCTCTCTTTGATTCTCAATACCATGTTCTCCTCGATCTTCTTGGAGATCTATTCGATGTAATACTCTTTTGCGGTGTGTTTGCCGAGATCCGATGAATTGTGGATTTAGGATCAGATTATCTATGAATATTATTTGAATCTTCTCCGAATTCTTATATGCATGATTTGATATCTTTACAAGTCTCTTCGAATTATCGGTTTAGTTTGGCCTACTAGATTGGTTTTTCTTGCAATGGGAGAAGTGCTTAGCTTCGGGTTCAATCTTGCGGTGTTGTTTCCCAGTGGCAGTAGGGGCAACAAGGCACGTATTGTATTGTTGCCATCGAGGATAAAAAGATGGGTTTTTCATCATATTGCTTGAGTTAATTCCTCTACATCATGTCATGTTACTTAATGCGTTACTCCGTACTTTATGAACATAATACTCTAGATGCATGCTGGACAGCGGTCGATGTGTGGAGTAATAGTAGTAGATGCAGAATCGTTTCGGTCTACTTGACACAGACGTGATGCCTATGTTCATGATCATTGCCTTAGATATCGTCATAATTATGCGCTCTTCTATCAATTGCTCGGCAGTAATGTGTTCACCCAACATATTATTTGCTATTTTAAGAGAAGCCACTAGTGAAACCTATGGCCCCGGGGTCTCTTTTCCATCATATTAAGTCTCCTTTCCATCATATTAAGTCTCTTTTCCATCATATTAGTTTCCAATCTACTATCTTGCAATCTTTTAATTTCCAATCTATAAACCAAAAATACAAAAATATTTACTTTGTCGTTTATCTATCTCTATCAAATATCACTTTTGCAAGTAACCGTGAAGGGATTGACAACCCCTTTATCGCATTGGGTGCAAGTTTGTTTGATTGTTTGTGCAGGTATTCGGTGTCTTGTGCGTTATCTCCTACTGGATTAATACCTTGGTTCTCAAACTGAGGGAAATACTCACTCTAATTTGCTGCATCACCCTTTCCTCTTCAAGGGAAAAACCAATGCAAGCTCAAGAGGTAGCAGTTGTCCATCGCTCCAGATCTCCTTGACCGCCCTCATGGTCCACTGCACGAGATTCTTCACCGGCGTCCTCATCCACCACAGTGTAGGCCCTTCACCGACTCCCTCGTCCCCCACATTGCTCGCCCTTTATACAAGCCCTCTCCTCAACAGATCCGCCTCACCGAAAACATTGTACACCGCGTCGGATGTTCTTCGCCGACGCCTTCGTCCATTACACTAGACCCACTCCATGAACGTCATATTCAACTCCACCGGCCCTGCTTTACTGACGCCGCAGCCTCATCAGGTTATTTTGATTTGTACTCTTTGGTTTTTCTCTTCTTTGTCGTGGAACTGTTCACTTCCCACAGATGAGCTTTCTCGTATGTCGACGGGCGCCGCAACCGAAGCACAGGAGCCGCTTCAGCAACAGCGATAGCCGGCCCAAACTCAACCGCAACAAGAGCACCATCGACGATCCTTAGCTTTCAAGTATGACAACGATAGCCATACGCCACTGAGAATCAGGTACTATTATCTAATGGTCGGCGCCTATGTTCACTTTCTTAGTATAAGCCCCGCACCTTCGAATTTCATTAGGGAATCATTCAATTTTTCATGAGATGCATTATTCTGCTTTCACCTGTAGGCCCATACGTGTGGCAGTGAATAGGTTACATGTGCTAAATTACAAACCAGTGCACATATAGTTACAATGCTTTTGTTTTGTCCTAAGTATTACTATACTTCCTAGATATCACTGCCTACTATTTTACTTCTTGCATGCTATATTTATGATAATGGTGTTGTGCTGATGCCACTTGTTGGTTACATCAGACTTCTTCTATGTTCTCTATGCTTAATTACACATCAGCAAACTAGCTTGTAGTTCCACTGCTTTTTGTCTGTTTTACCCTACATTTTTCCGATGCTAGCTATTACATCACTGCTCCAAGCCTCTGTTCATTACTTTTTTGTGTGTTCTTGATCTTCCCAAGTTGCATGAATAATTTGATGCTTCTATTAATTATGGAGCTGCCAACCCCATCAAACAAAATATTTATTCTTGTGGGGCTGGCACCTTGAACAAGCATAAAAATAGAGTGAAGCACATATATTGTCGTGTAAGCACACACCCTTCTTTAATTAGTTTAGATTAATAATTGATGATCAATTCGAACCAGTGCATGCAATTAAAATTAGTTTTACCTAAATAGAGGGTGCAGAATAAACTACAACAACTAGATTTGCAACCACAGGATGCTGATGATATCTTCAAAGAACATTGCAACAGCAGTGAGGCTTCACAGCAACATATGGTAAGCCAGTGTGTTTTAGTACATGTGAAATGCAATGCGTGTGTGCTGCTTTCTTGGCTTGTGCCCTCAACCTGTAATCCTACAGAATTATAAATATTTCAGTTGTCTGCTTTGTTGTATTGCTTGATTCGAATGCTTGTTTGTTACTTGTTAGGCTATACCTAAGTTGGACAATATGTCAGCAGTGCCTACTGAACTATCATAAAGAAATGCCTCCCTAGTTCATTTGACTCCTTAACTTTTCCTATGAACTTCATCACAGGACTGTCTTTGTAGTTTATATGAGGCCACACTGTTTAAGTGATTTCTCAGATTATTTCAACTGCTTAGATGTCTGGGTGACTTAAATATAGCGATGGTACACTGCCTTTCATCTAGGGATGTCAACTGGGTCCCATTTAATCCTGATTAAAGTCCACTAATGGTATGATAGTTCAAAAGAGTTTTTGTTTTCTGAGGAAAATGAACTAGCGAGCTAGCAAAAACTAACTAGATGGGACTTGTGAATGCCATTTATTTGCCACTTACATCCCTACTTTCATCTTACTATTTTAAATTGTTTTCGCCTGATGCTGCTTCGAACCATTAAATATAGCTTGCCATGCTCGGAAATAATTTGTATGTCGTTTACCATGTAAGCTTACTGCCTGGATCATGCCATGACTATCTCTTAATTATGTACAACGGAAACCTTTCAGGATGCCGTTTACACTAGGACACAATGTACAACCCCAAAATCTATTTGTGGAAGCAGTGCGCCATCCATGTTACCAGATGGTAGCAATTCAGAGGCAACACCGCTGGAGAGCAGTCTGAGACTAGATATTATAGTTCTTGAGGCTCTACTAGAGGCAGAAAGAGATGGTGTGGCTGCCATGAATGAGGTAATCTTGATCTTGAGGCTAGAAATTATGCAATTAGCTGCATGCATTATGCAAGCAACCCAAGAATTGGAGGAAGTAAGAATGTCGCATTTGAAGACGGAGGAGGTCCTACTGCTTCTGCTATCTGAAGCCCGGGGTAATCCCGGTTCTTCTTTAGATACCAATTGAAATTGTCATTAGATTAGTATACTTGCAGTTGTGTCATGTCTCTGAATGGATTATGTTGTAAGACCCCATTTGTTGTCCATGTGTTGTAATGATCTGAATTTTTTAGGCAGGGTAATCCTAAGTACTCGTATGATTGACATAAGGTGAACTGTTTTTCATGTGAGCATATTGTATTGGATGAAATAACTGTTTGACTCAAAGTGTATCTAACCTACTGAATTCGAAGATCACGACAGTTCTAAATCATATTCATATATAAAGGTGGAATAAATCTTTGTCGTGGTTTTGAAGAAATAAACAACAAAATGTAGAATAATGTATGGATATTCATAATCGAATACAAAATGGATTTGAGTTTAGTTGCCAGTGCCCAGGGTAAACGTGAATGCTAATTCTCCCATATTTTGAGCGAAGCAGCAAAACACCCACTATAATTTGTCGGCTGCCCAAAGCAAGTGTTTGCGAGATGGAAATTATCGTCTACCCTTGACACTTCACATCGTAAACGACCTGATTTCCACTGATGTCGATAGGGGTAGACTAGTAACTTCAATCAGACGTGACACGGCCGCCTGTGAGCCCATTCAGACACGATCGGTGGCAAACGTGGGTGGCAAAACACATTTAATTCAAGCTCATCCGAAAGACCGTGTCTCTCCTTCCATTTCCCCATTCATACACGGTGGGCGGGAAAACAAACTCTCGTCATCCAAAATTGATGTCGGAAAATATTTTAAATAGGGGCAGGTGTGTAACTTCCCTCAGACATGACACAACCGCCCTACTTGTCAGCCCCGTTTGTACACCATGGGCAGCAAAACACCCTCTCCTTGCCCGAAGAGATGCGAGATTACCGTCCTATCCCCAACCGACGAGATGTCCAAAATTTTAAACGGGGGCTAAGTTCGTAACTTTCCCACATTTCAGACAAGCGCGTCCCAAAGTTTGAGATCCCCTCCCCCTCCCCCCCATTTCCCCATTCTGAAAGTGCAACTATCCCTAGGTCGTTTTGGTAATTCATAACAACATATAGCTCATTGAGCTAATGCTATTCCAAGACTATTATTTGAGGAAAGCTCAATGAATGGCATGGCATGGATGATGAAAGTGGATCCCTCAAAATACTAATGACAAAGGATTGGCTCAAGCTCAAAAGCTCAAGACTCTTCATTTTACATTTTAGTGATCCAAGATCACATTGAGTCTATAGGAAAAGCCAATACTATCAAGGAGGGATGAGGTGTTGCTTAATGAGCCTCTTGCTTCATGTGCGTGGTGATATGCTCCAAAAACCCTCAGCTACTTTCTCACATCCACAAATGACCTAAACCTAAAGCCAAAATTGGTCACACCGATTCTTTCTATCCGGCGCCACCGAGTTCAAATGTCATAGCCACTGCCACAAACCCTGGGCAAATCGGACCTACCGATAGGGATCTCGGTCTCACCGAGATGGGATTGTAATCTCTTTGTTTCCCTTCGTAACGTTTCGGTCTAACCAAAGTGAGCGATCGGTCCCACCGAGATTACAATGTAAACTCTCTGTTTCCCTTTTGTAACATTTCGGTCTCACCGAAAAGAGCAAATCGGTCCCACCGAGTTTACCTCACAAACTCTCTGGAAAGCTTATTACCAAAATCAGTCTCACCGGGTTTGTGTAATCGGTCTTACCGAGATTACGTTATGCCCTAACCCTAACCGAATCGGTCCTACCGAGTTGCATGTCAGTCCCACTGAAAATCCTAACGGTCACTAGGTTTACTAAATCGGTCTGACCGAGTCTGTTGAGTCGGTCCCACCGAGTTTGGTAAATTGTGTGTATTGGTTAGATTTTGTGTGGAGGCTATATATACCCTTCCACCTCCTCTTCATTCGTGGAGAGAGCCATCAGAACAAACCTACACTTCCAACTTACCATTTCTGAGAGAGAACTACCTACTCATGTGTTGAGGCCAAGATATTCCATTCCTACCATATGAATCTTGATCTCTAGCCTTCCCCAAGTTGCTTTCCACTCAAATCTTCTTTCCACCAGATCCAAATCCTATGAGAGAGAGTTGAGTGTTGGGGAGACTATCATTTGAAGCACAAGAGCAAGGAGTTCATCATCAACGCACCATTTGTTACTTCTTGGAGAGTGGTGTCTCCTAGATTGGCTAGGTGTCACTTGGGAGCCTCCGACAAGATTGTGGAGTTGAACCAAGGAGTTTGCAAGGGCAAGGAAATCGCCTACTTCATGAAGATCTACCGCTAGTGAGGCAAGTCCTTCGTGGGCGACGGCCATGGTGGGATAGACAAGGTTGCTTCTTCGTGGACCCTTCGTGGGTGGAGCCCTCTGTGGACTCGCACAACCGTTACCCTTCGTGGGTTGAAGTCTCCATCAACGTGGATGTACGATAGCACCACCTATCGGAACCACGCCAAAGACATCCGTGTCTCCAATTGCGTTTGAATCCTCCAAACCCTTCCCTTTACTTTCTTGCAAGCTGCATGCTTTAATTTCTGCTGCCTATATACTCTTTGCATGCTTGCTTGAATTGTGTGATGATTGCTTGACTTGTCCTAAGATAGCTAAAATCTGCCAAACTCTAAAATTGGGAAAAGGTTAAGTTTTTAATTGGTCAAGTAGTCTCCATTTGCTTTGATTTCCATAGCTTTTGGTGGTCATAGCCTTGGTTTCACAACCTAGGAGAGTATGGCGTCTAGTGAGGGAAATTATCACCGTAGAGGTCCTTACTTTGATGGTACTAATTTTGCTAGTTGGAAGCATAAGATGAAAATGCATATTCTCGGACATAACCCCGCCGTTTGGGCAATTATTTGTATTAGCTTGCAAGGTGAATTCTTTGATGGGAGAGAGCCGAACCGTGAAGCTAATGCGGAAGAATTGAAGATGCTGCAATACAACGCTCAAGCTTGTGATATCATCTTCAACGGATTGTGCCCTGAAGAATTCAACAAAATCAGACATCTTGAGAATGCAAAGGAAATTTGGGATACTTTGATTGATATGCATGAAGGTACCGACTCCATCAAGGAATCCAAGTTGGATGTGCTCCAAAGTCAGCTTGACAAGTTCAAAATGAAGGATGGTGAAGGTGTCGCTGAAATGTACTCTAGGCTTGCACTTATCACAAATGAGATTGCCGGCTTAGGGAGTGAAGAGATGGCCGACAGATTCATCATCAAGAAGATCCTAAGAGCATTGGATGGAAAGTATGATACCGCGTGCACATTGATCCAAATGATGCCAAACTACAAAGATCTCAAGCCAACGGAAGTCATTGGAAGAATTGTTGCTCATGAGATGTCACTTAAGGATAAGGAGGAACTTCACAACAAGTCAAGTGGTGCTTACAAAGCCTCAAGTGGAGCCCCCACATCATCAAGTGAGAAACAAACCTTCAATGAAGAATTGAGCTTAATGGTGAAGAACTTCAACAAATTCTACAAGAGTAGAAGCAAAGAAAGAAGCTCCAAGTCAAGGTCTTACAATGACAAAAGATCTTCTAGCCGAGAGCGAAATTGCTACAATTGTGGGAGACCCGGACACTATTCCAATGAGTGTACGGCACCCTACAAAAGAACAGAAGATTCTCCAAAAAGAAGAAGCAAAAGAGAAGAATCACCACTGAGAGAGAGGAGGAGTAGAGATGATCGTTATGAACGAGGACCCTCACGGAGAAGCAAGGATTCGGAAAGGAAGGACAAGTCATCAAGGAGCTACACAAAACGAAGACATCAAGCTTATGTTGGTGAATGGGTATCCGGCTCCGACTCCGACAGTCACTCCGAGAGAAGCTATCACTCCGACTCTGAATATACTCAAGATGAAGGTGTTGCCGGTCTAGCACTTGTGTCAACCAACTCCTATGACATATTTAATTCACCAAATGAAGGAATTGGAAGATGCTTCATGGCCAAAGGTCCAAAGGTAACACATCCTGAGTATGTTGATTTCGATAGTGATGAAGATGACTTACTTGTGGATGATGATTTACTTGTTAACAACTCTAGTGATGAATACTATGATGAAACGTCAATTAATCATGCTAAGCAAGATAAAACGAATGACAATGATAAGGAGAAGATTGAGCTTCTAACTAAAGAACTAAACACTCTTAAGTTAGCTCATGAAACTATCTTCGAAGATCGTCGAGAACTTTTAAGGGCTCATGAGAAGTTACGCTTTGAAAAGCTCAATCTTGAGCAAGAGCATGAGTTCTTAAAAGCAATCAATAATGATCTCCGTAAGAAAAGTTCTTCTTATATTGACAAGCGTTTACTCTTATCTACTTACATGCCTCAAGTCAAGTCTAGTAACAAGTACAGGAAAGATCCTTCCTCTAGTAGTAACAATAATAATGTCAAATCTAATATTGTTGCTTCTAGTAGTTCTCTTGATTCCACTAATGATTCTCTTAGCCAAGTTACACTTGAGCAAGAAAATAGCTTATTGAAGGGAATTATAGAGAAAGGTGTTTACAAGAGCCTTGCCGGGAGTAAGCAATTCGAGGAAATTGTACGCAAGCAAGGAAGGCACCGGAAGAATCAAGGTGTTGGTTTTGAACAAAAGTTCAATGCCAATAGAGTTGAGTGGGAAGAAGATCAATACCCCAAGACAAAGTTTGTTCCTCAACAAGAGAAGTATGATCCTACTTCCTTCAAAGGAACACAAGCACAAGATGATCTTCCACCACAAGACCACAAGAACAAAGGCAAGGACAAGCTTCAAGAAGAGATTTATGCATTTGAAGAAGCACCTAAGGCCTCATTCAAGTGGGTTCCCAAGACTACGTCAAGTTCTACTTCATCAAGTACAAGTACAACTTCAAGGATTCCCATCAAGATGATGTGGATCCCGAAGAAGAAGAACTAGAGAGTTCTTGAGGGTGACTCCGCCAACATTCTTCACTCATATCATTATGGCAAGAACAAGTGCAATCAACTTCCACATCTTGCACTAGTTCAAGGAGTCATAAACCCTCATGTTGGTAAGGCAAGGGACAAGGTAACCTAATGATTTCATGGACATCATCTTGTGTATTCTTCACTCTATGTCTATGGATATTCTTGTTTGTTCCTTGTGGGACTAACCCGTGTAGGAAAGTTGAAAGTGCAACTCACTCCAAAGGATTGCTCCAAATGATCTACATCAACATTGAGCATCCACATCTTCAACACCTACATAAAGTCATCATCGACAAAACCCAAGGTTAGTTCATCCCTCTAAAAGGGGATCTCACATCCAGGGGGAGCTTAACTCTAAGAATTGAGTCAAAGCAACTCTAATGGTGTGAACACATCAATGCATTATGTAAAAGTGGTAACCCCACTTGAGCTTAAACGATGAGTATGACCTATGATCAAATGTTTTCATTTGACTCCTAAGTCAATATACTCATATAGAGATGACCTAGTCATTACCAATTGTTTGATAGATGCTAGAATTGGTTGTGCATGTTTTGCCACATATTTCATTTGCCATCTTATTGTGTGAGCATGTTGGTGCATATTTTACTCATTCAAGGACATCCACTTGTTGTTTTGAGTGATTGGCTTCCTTTTCTTTTTGCCAAGTGGATGGACAAGAATGCCTAAGAACCTTCTCTAGCTATCTATGCTTTTCTCGTCTCAAACTCTATTCATGCTACATCACAAAATTTGATCAAGTCAGATTCAAACCACTCTGTGTGAGGAGCACTCGGAGTCCCCGATTCGTCATAGACTTAAACTTCCAAAACTTCTTTGTGATTCTCGGTCTGACCGATTCCTCCATTTCGGTCCTACTGAGATCACTCAGTCGATCTAGGTTTTCAATCTCGGTGCAACCGATTTGAACTTTTCGGTCACACCGAGTTGTTGTAACTGTACACAGTTATGCATCTCGGTGCCACCGAGTTGTTCCACTCGGTCACACCGACAGGGTCGGGCTATATATAGTCACAGGCAAAAATTTGGAAAATTCTCCGAACCTCTTCGCCCATGCAATAGCTCACTCTGCCATCAGGGTCTCCGGATCGTCTCCTCATCGCCAGCCGCCTCCTGTCGCTGGTCTCCGCCGCCGTCAACTGATTTCACCCCCGTCGTTGCCGTCGTAGCGAGTTCATCGCCAAGCTAGGGTATGGACTCGATCACTGTGCTATCCTCGTCCGATTCCTAGCACATTGTGTTCTTAATGATTCTTGCCACGATTGAAACACTCCTATCCAGTCAATGCAATCCTTAGATTAGATGAGATTCGAAAATTTAGGGTTAGGTTTCTGCCGAAACCATCTCGGACCCACCGAGTTGAAAAACTCGGTCCCACCGATTTGGCTAACGCCATTGCACTAGTAACTCTCGGTCTGACCAAGAATTGCTAATCGGTGAGACCGATTTTAGGACTTTGTGAAACCCTAGCAGTCTCGGTGCCACCGAACTGTGACTCGGTCCAACCGAGTTCATCAGTTTAGGTTCCAAAACTGCTTCGGTATCACCGAGTTTGAAAATCGGTTGATCCGAAATGCTTTCTCTGGAAAACTAAAACTGAATTTTTGAATCATTCTTTTGCTAAAATCTCTGCATTTTGTGGTGCTCATCCACTCTATCTCATCTATAACTCTTCACAGGGTCAGTAGTCAGTGTTTGCAGCATGTCAGACCAAAGTGACAGCCAGAAGAGGGAAGAAGAGTAGATTCACATGAGTGAGGGCACTAGTCCCTCCAGTTCCTCAGATGATGGCAGCAGGAGCACCCCAAGCAATCTGCCTAAAGCTGCCACCAGGACAAGGAAGAAGAGAACCTCAGATTCTGAGGATGAGGATTATAGAGCAGAAGAGGATGAGGCTACCTCCAAGAAGGTAGTGCTCAAAAAGGAGTATGCCTCAGCACAGAACACTAAACCTGGACTCAATAGGAAGGTTCCTGCCAAGAGGACACCTATGCTAAAGGTCAGAGGATCTACTCAAGTGCCTGAACCCAAAGAGGCACCTGCAAAGAGAGTCACAACTTCCAAACCCAAGAAAGTTCCCACTGGAGAAACTATGAAGTTTACCATTGAATCAAAAGATGAAGCTGCTCAGGATAAGAAGAAGAAGAGATCCAGAACCACTACTGCCCAGGTTCTTGGAAATCCCTCAATGAGGAGAGACTCTAAAGAGTGAAAGCACAAGTGCTCTCTAGGTGGTTTTGGTAATTAATGTCAACATATCTCTTGTTGGACTAACACTTTTATCTAGTATGTTTCAGACAAGTTCAACAATGGAGTGGCATGGACTAAAGGATTTGGGAACTCCTTCAAGATGCTAAGGACAAAGGATTGGCTCAAGCTTCAAGCTCAAGACTCTTCATTTTACATTTTAGTGGTCCAAGATCACATTGAGTCTATAGGAAAAGCCAATACTATCAAGGAGGGATGAGGTGTTGCTTAATGAGCCTCTTGCTTCATGTGCTTCGTGATATGCTCTAAAACCCTCAGCCACTTTCCCACTTCCACAAATGACCTAAACGTTAAGCCAAAATCGCTCACACCGATTCTTCCTATCCGATGCCACCGATTCCAAAAGTCACAGCCACTGCCACAAACCCTAGGCAAATCGGTCTTACCGATAGGGATCTCGGTCTCACCGAGATGGGATTGTAATCTCTCTGTGTATGTCCATTATCAAATCGGTCTCACCGAGTTTGAGAAATCGGTACTACCGAGATTACAATGCAAACTCTCTGGAAAACATATTACCAAAATCGGTCTCATCGAGTTTGAGTAATCGGTCCCACCGAGTGTGCCTGACCAACTCTCTGGAAAGCTTATTACCAAATCGGTCTTACTGAGTTTGTGTAATCGGTCCTACCGAGATTACGTTATACCCTAACCCTAATCAAATCGGTCTCACCGAGTTGCATTTCGGTCCCACCAAAGACCCTAACGGTCACATTATTTGCTGAATGGGTCTAACCGAGTTTAACGATTCGGTCCCACCGAGTTTGGCAGATTGTGTGTAACGGTTAGATTTTGTGTGGAGGCTATATATACCCCTCCACCTCCTCTTCATTCATGGAGAGAGCCATCAGACTGAACCTACACTTCCAGCATACATTTTCTGAGAGAGAACTACCTACTCATGTGTTGAGGCCAAGATATTCCATTCCTACCATATGAATCTTGATCTCTAGCCTTCCCCAAGTTGCTTTCCACTCAAATCTTCTTTCCACCAGATCCAAACCCATTGAGAGAGAGTTGAGTGTTGGGGAGACTATCATTTGAAGCACAAGAGCAAGGAGTTCATCATCAACGCACCATTTGTTACTTCTTGGAGAGTGGTGTCTCCTAGATTGGCCAGGTGTCACTTGGGAGCCTCCGACAAGATTGTGGAGTTGAACCAAGGAGTTTGTAAGGGCAAGGAGATCGCCTACTTCGTGAAGATCTACCGCTAGTGAGGCAAGTCCTTCGTGGGCGACGGCCATGGTGGGATAGACAAGGTTGCTTCTTCGTGGACCCTTCGTGGGTGGAGCCCTCCGTGGACTCGCGCAGCCGTTACCCTTCGTGGGTTGAAGTCTCCATCAACGTGGATGTACGATAGCACCACCTATCGGAACCACGCCAAAAACATCTGTGTCTCCAATTGCGTTTGAATCCTCCAAACCCTTCCCTTTACTTTCTTGCAAGTTGCAGGCTTTACTTTCCGCTGCTCATATACTCTTTGCATGCTTGCTTGATATGTATTGTGATTGTTGAAATTGGGCCTAATCTCCACTTAAACCCAAAGAATCTTAAAAATTGCAACTTTGGTACTTAGTGTCGAATCACCCCCCCCCCCTCTAGACACCTCTTCTCAAGGTCCTACAAGTGGTATCAGAGCGTTGGTCTCCATTGCTTTGGTTTAATCACCATTGGAGGAAGATGGATGAGTCTACTATTGGGAGTATTAGACATAGAGTGACTATTCTTGATGGGGAGTATTTTCATGAGTGGAAAAATGAGATGCTTGTTATTTTCAATCAATATCATTTTAACAAGTACGTTGCTAGCCCTTGTGCACCGTATGTTGATCCTATGCATCCTACCCATGATGAGTCAATTGACATGATTAGGAATCTTAGAACTGCCGATCTTATCATTAGAGGATTGCCTAGAAACTTGCTTGGATGTTTGCCTACTTTTAAGTGTGCCTACACCATATGGAAATTTCTTGAGGAATGATTTCCCGATTATTCCTTGAAAAATCTTGATGAACTTCTCCATAAGTCTATTGCCTTGAGTAAAATGAATACTAATGATCCTATGTTTGGTGATCGTCTATTTGAGCTTACAAACCTTATGCGTGCCAAAGGAAATATTGGTATCATTAGTGACATTATTTCCAAAGCTATAAAAATTCATAAGCAAGATTATCAAACTCATTATAATGAATCACCCTCTCTAGGATTTGATCCACCACATGACGATGTTGAACATGGATACTATGATGAGGATGATGATAGTGACTTTGATCTTGCTGATGCAATGAGACATTTTGGTCTTATGGCAAATCTTTGGGGATATATGTCAGGAGGAAAGGAATGGGTTCTTGATAGTGGATGTACCAATCACATGACCGGAGATAAAGACATGTTTCATGAGCTTGCTGATAATGATAGTCCTCAAAAGTTTGTCACTTTCAGTGACAACTCAAAGGGTAAGGTGGTTGGCCTCGATAAGGTGGCCATATCACATGATAGCTCCATACAAAATGTCATGCTCGTTGAATCTCTTGGTTACAACTTACTTTCAGTATCTAGACTTGCTGATTTCGGTTTCAATGTTCTATTTACTGAAGTAGATTGCCAAGTGTTTCGTCGAGATAATCATAAAATGGTCTTTACCGGTGTGCGTAGAGGTGATCTATACATTGTGGATTTCACTAAAAAGGCTCAACCTAAAACTTGCTTCATTGCTAAATCCTCAAAAGGTTGGTTATGGCAGAGACGACTAGGTCATGTTGGTATGCGAAACCTTGACAAGCTTATTAAAGGAAATCATATCCTTGGAGTTAATGATGTCATATTTGATAAGGATAGACTTTGCAGCGCTTGTCAGGCAGGTAAACAGGTTGGAGGAAGGCATCCCGTGAAGAACATCATGACCACAAGGAGGCCACTCAAGCTACTTCACATGGATCTCTTTGGTCCCAACTCTTACAAGAGTCTCGGTGGAAATTCTTTTGGTCTAGTTATAGTTTATGATTTTTCCAGATTTACGTGGGTGTTCTTTCTCGATGATAAATCGCAGGTCCAAAAGATCTTCAAAAACTTCGCTAGGAAGGCCCAAAATCAATTTGAAGTGAAGATCAAGAAGGTTCGCAGTGACAACGGAACGGAGTTCAAGAATGCAAATGTGGACACCTTTCTTGACGAAGAAGGGATTTCACATGAGTTCTCGGCTACGTACACACCTCAACAAAACGGAATCGCTGAGAGGAAGAACCGGACGCTCATCGAGATGGCGAGAACGATGCTTGATGAGTACAAGACGCCGAAGCACTTTTGAGCAGAAGCGGTTGAGACAGCTTGTCATGCAACAAATCGCTTGTATCTTCACAAGCTACTCGGCAAGACGTTATACGAGCTCCTCACCGGTAACAAACCCCAAGTTGGATACTTTCGAGTATTCGGCTCAAAGTGCTACATTCTTGATAAGCATTGCCGCTCTAAATTTGCTCCTAAATCTCATGAAGGTTTCCTACTCGGTTATGGCTCAAACTCTCACACTTACCGTGTCTACAACAATTTCACCCGAAAGGTTGAAGAAACGGTAGATGTGAAGTTTGATGAATCTAACGACTCGCAAGTAGAACAATTGCCAATTGATGTAGGAGAAAGATCCTTCGGAAGCAATTCAAGACTTGGCTATTGGCAAGGTTTGTCCAACTGAGGTGAAGGAGAGTACCTCGTCCGTCCAAGTGGAAGCTTCAACTTCACAACAAGGTGAACCAAGAGTTGATATGGAAGCATCCACAAGTGGGACACACCAAGATGAAGAAAACGAGGAAGTGCATCAAGATGAATGACAACAACCTCCTTCTCCATCACGACAAGAAAACGACAATGCCCACAATGAAGAAGGCCAAGAAGAAGAACAACAAGATTAAGAAGATGCTCAACAAAGACCCAAGCAAAAGCTTTCACGAGTTCGAGCAAGAGTTGCTAAAGATCATCCCGTCGAGCAAATCTACAATGACATTCAAACCGGGAGAATCACTCGCTCTAAAACTCATTTAGCTAACTTTTGTGAAAACTATTCTTTCATCTCTAGCATTGAACCTATGAAGGTTGAAGAAGCATTGGAAGATCCGGATTGGATAAATGCTATGCATGAAGAGCTACATAACTTTGAGAGGAATCAAGTTTGGACATTGGTTGAGAATCCCGACAACAACCACAACGTCATCGGTACCAAATGGGTGTTTCGCAACAAGCAAGATGAAGATGGACAAGTAGTTCACAACAAAGCGCGTCTCGTCGCCCAAGGCTACACACAATTCGAAGGTATGGACTATGGTGAGACTTATGCCCCCGTTGCTAGACTTGAGTCCATTCGCATCTTACTTGCCTATGCTAATCATCATGATATAACCTTGTACCAAATGGACATTAAAAGTGATTTTCTAAATGGTGAAATAGAGGAGGGAGTTTATGTTAAGCAACCTCCCGGCTTTGTTAATCCTAAGAAACCCAATCATGTTTACAAACTTCACAAAGCTCTTTATGGTCTTAAACAAGTTCCTAGAGCTTGGTATAAATGCTTGACCAAGTTCCTTATTGAAAAAGGCTTTGAAATTGGGAAAACTGATTCTACTCTTTTTACTAAAAGGGTTAATGGAGAACTATTTGTATGCCAAATTTATGTTGATGATATCATATTTGGTTCAACTAACCCTCATTTTAGTGAAAAGTTTGGAAAGCTAATGTCGCAGAAGTTTGAGATGTCTATGATGAGTGAACTCAAATTCTTCCTTCGACTGCAAATCAAGCAAACTAAGGAAGGTACCTTTGTTTCTCAAACAAAGTACACCAATGACTTATTCAAGAAGTTCAATATGCAAGAATGCAAAGGTATGTCTACACCCATGCCTACTAGTGGACATAATGACTTGACCAAAGATGGTGAACCGGTTGACCAAAAGGTTTATCGCTCTATGATCGGTTCATTGTTATATCTATGTGCTTCACGTCCCGATATCATGCTAAGTGTGTGCATGTGTGCACGATATCAAGCTGCTCCTAAGGAATGTCATCTTAAGGCCGTGAAAAGGATAGTGAGATACTTAATTCATACACCAAACTTTGGCATTTGGTATCCTAAGAGGGCCTCTTTCGATCTTGTTGGCTATTCCGACTCGGACTATGCCGGAGACAAGGTTGATAGAAAGTCCACTTCGGGCACTTGTAAATTTCTTGGTAGATCTCTTGTGTCTTGGTCCTCCAAGAAACAAAACTCGGTATCCTTATCCACTGCCGAAGCTGAATATATTGCCGCTGGTTCATGTTGTGCTCAATTACTTTGGATGACCCAAACTCTTAAAGATTATGGGATATATGTGAGACATGTTGCATTGCTTTGTGACAATGAAAGTGCTATCAAAATTGGTCATAATCCTGTGCAACATTCTTGAACTAAGCATATTGAAGTTTGTCATCATTTCATTCGAGATCACGTTGCTAAGGGTGACATTGATCTTAAGCATGTTCGCACCGAAAAGCAATTAGCGAATATATTTACTAAACCTCTTGATGAGAAAGTGTTTTGCAGGTTAAGAGGAGAATTGAACATCATTGATGCTTCAAACTTGGAGTATAAACTCCATTGGATACATGTAAGACATGAGCTTATGACTAATCCTTGATCTTTTTCTTATGATGAAAATCTTATGTCTTGGATATATTTGTATCTTGCATGTTATCTAACCCATGTAGGTACTTGGTGGAATCAAACTCCATGAGATTGTAATCTATTCATATCTTGAGCAATCTCTATATCACCAAGTCTCTACACCTGTGGTGGTTGAAGACAAGGAAGCACGAAACCTCTCAAACATATCCTTTGACAAATTCTATGTTAAGCTTCATGATTGTCATTTTTGGATATACAAGTGCTCTTCCTTGCAAGAACTAACCCATGTAGGTAGATGGACTAAACTTCCAAGTGGTGCTCCAAATTCTTGATGAGCTACATCAACCTTGAGCAACCCACACAAGTTCAACTACATGGAGAACATCCCCAACCAAGGTATGTTATTCCATCTTAGAGAAGCTTTACTCCAAGTCATGAGCTAAAGCAACTCGACAAGATGTGAATACATCAAGATGCTTAAACGAAAAAATGGCAACCCCAGTTTGAGCTTAAACGATGAGTATGACCTATGATCAAGTGATCTCACTTGACTCCTAAGTCAATATACTCTAACATAGGTGACTTTGTCGCCGACCATCTCTAGATGATGTTCTTTTGTGTTCTTTTTTGTGTTTTTGCATTTGTCTCATGCATATTTGTTTCCCCTTTCAAAAAAACTTCATCTAGATTTCTTTCTTCTTGTTTGCTCTGCATTTTCTGCATTCCTATTCATTGCACATCTTTCAGTAAATTCTTTGCAAATCTTTGTGAGAACTTACTAGTTCAGTAAGCTGAGGTGACAAGTGTTTTCTCTGTGATGAACTCGGTTTCACCGAGTTGTTATTTTCGGACCAACCGAATCTTTTCGGTACGACCGGAGTAAACCACTCGGCGCCACCAACTTCATAACAGGAAAAACAGTTTGCCACATAATTCTGTGTTTCTTCTGATCCAGCTCCACTCAATGAATCTTGTCCTCTACAAGCATCACGTTTTTATCATTGCTTTGTTCTGTGTCTCAAGGACCAAACCCATTCGACAGATTCCAGAAGACCCTTCTTGGAAATTGATGTCAAAGGGGGAGAGAGAGAACATCAAAGCTTATCATCTGAAGAGAGAGAGAGAGAGAGCATCAAATCTTATCACCTTCTTGAGGGGAACAGAGATATCATCTCCTAAAGGGGGAGAGAGACCTTCTAGGGGGAGAGACCCTCAAAGGGAAGAGAGAGATCTCCAGGGGGAGAGAATACTTAAGTAGAAAGTAATTCTCAAGGATCCCAGATGCTTGGTGTTCAAAAGGAGAGATGTCCACATGTCTTCTTGAGGGGAGAGACATGTTCATATGATCTGGTGTGTTTATTATTTGCATTAGCATGCATCAACTCTGATCATCATTCATATCTTTTAGCTCTGGTTTCTTTCAAGCTCTGATTTTCTGTTCTCTATCTTCTCCCAGTATCCCAAGCTAGATTCAGGGGGAGCAAGACATCTAAGGTAAAGAGATCATTTAAATTCATTGCATATCTTTACTCTTGGGGACATGTCTAGTCCAATGTGGTACCTAGTACTCACTCTTTACATGTCATCCCAGTCTTGGTATTCTTGTGGTTTCTTCTGTTTTCTCTGGCTAGTAGATGTATCTGTGTTATCTGACCTTCTTTACACAGGTTCATTCCATCCTAAGACAACTCAAGACTACAAGGTAAGTATATGCATCACAATCATGTGTATGAGGAATTCTTGGTGATGTACATATTGTTTGCAAGAAGGACTCATGAGCATGAAGGTATTTTCTTCAACATTCTTTGCTCTAATGCATATGGCCAGGAAACATGTAACACATTGCCTGCTCTATTGTGTTTATGATCTCACATGCTTCTACATTCCATATTCACATGATTGCATACATGTAGGGGGAGCCTATGTTTGTTACATGTCTTTCCAAAGCTTTACTTGCTATTCTTTATATCCCTATCTAAAGCTTTGATATATGTTGTCATCAATTACCAAAAAGGGGGAGATTGAAAGCACAAGTGCTCTCTAGGTGGTTTTGGTAATTAATGTCAACATATCTCTTGTAGGACTAACACTTTTATCTAGTATGTTTCAGACAAGTTCAACAATGGAGTGGAATGGACTAAAGGATTTGGGAACTCCTTCAAGATGCTAAGGACAAAGGATTGGCTCAAGCTTCAAGCTCAAGACTCTTCATTTTACATTTTAGTGGTCCAAGATCATATTGAGTCTATAGGAAAAGCCAATACTATCAAGGAGGGATGAGGTGTTGCTTAATGAGCCTCTTTCTTCATGTGCTTCATGATATGCTCCAAAACCCTCAGCCACTTTCCCACTTCCACAAATGACCTAAACCTTAAGCCAAAATCAGTCACACCGATTCTTCCTATCCGGCGCCACCGATTCCAAAAGTCATAGCCACTGCCACAAACCCTAGGCAAATCGGTCTTACCGATAGGGATCTCGGTCTCACCGAGATGGGATTGTAATCTCTCTGTGTATGTCCATTATCAAATCGGTCTCACCAAGTTTGAGAAATCGGTACTACCGAGATTACAATGCAAACTCTCTGGAAAACTTATTACCAAAATCGGTCTCACCGAGTTTGAGTAATCGGTCCCACCGAGTGTGCCTGACCAACTCGCTGGAAAGCTTATTACCAAATCGGTCTTACCGAGTTTGTGTAATCGGTCCTACCGAGATTACGTTATGCCCTAACCCTAACCAAATCGGTCTCACCGAGTTGCATTTCGGTCCCACCAAAAACCCTAACGGTCACATTATTTGCTGAATCGGTCTGACCGAGTTTAACAATTCGGTCCCACTGAGTTTGGCAGATTGTGTGTAACGGTTAGATTT
The DNA here is from genome assembly GCF_002162155.2 of Triticum dicoccoides. Classification (NCBI taxonomy): domain Eukaryota; kingdom Viridiplantae; phylum Streptophyta; class Magnoliopsida; order Poales; family Poaceae; genus Triticum; species Triticum dicoccoides. Next base: position 212,404,671 of record NC_041381.1, on the reverse strand, counting down.
TGTGTGGAGGCTATATATACCCCTCCACCTCCTCTTCATTCATGGAGAGAGCCATCATACTGAACCTACACTTCCAGCATACATTTTCTGAGAGAGAACTACCTACTCATGTGTTGAGGCCAAGATATTCCATTCGTACCATATGAATCTTGATCTCTAGCCTTCCCCAAGTTGCTTTCCACTCAAATCTTCTTTCCACCAGATCCAAACCCATTGAGAGAGAGTTGAGTGTTGGGGAGACTATCATTTGAAGCACAAGAGCAAGGAGTTCATCATCAATGCACCATTTGTTACATCTTGGAGAGTGGTGTCTCCTAGATTGGCTAGGTGTCACTTGGGAGCCTCCGACAAGATTGTGGAGTTGAACCAAGGAGTTTGTAAGGGCAAGGAGATCACCTACTTCATGAAGATCTACCGCTAGTGAGGCAAGTCCTTCGTGGGTGACGGCCATGGTGGGATAGACAAGGTTGCTTCTTCGTGGACCCTTTGTGGGTGGAGCCCTCCATGGACTCGCGCAGCCATTACCCTTCGTGCATTGAAGTCTCCATCAACGTGGATGTACGATAGCACCACCTATCGTAACCACGCCAAAAACATCTGTGTCTCCAATTGCGTTTGAATCCTCCAAACCCTTCCCTTTACTTTCTTGCAAGTTGCATGCTTTACTTTCCGCTGCTCATATACTCTTTGCATGCTTGCTTGATATGTATTGTGATTGTTGAAGATGTTGCTGCACCAGCACCCAAGGCACAAAAGCTTATGGGTGATGCTATTAGATCAGGGGCTGCAACATCAAAGCCCAAGGAAGCACCCAAAGCTGCCCCCAAGCCCAAGCTTGCACCAAAGAGGAATACCAGGAGTATTCCAGCTGCTGAGAAGAACAAGGCCCCAGTGCCTGAAGTTGCTGATGAGGAAAATGAAGAAGGACAAGTCTTGAGGAAGCTCAAGCCCAACATACCAGACCATAATGATGTCGATCTTGTGGCTGAGGACATGAAGATCAGAAGAGACTTAGGGTTGACGCTATGGAGGATGACAGATCCATATACCACAAGGAGAAGGACTGCTATTGATTACAGGTTCCATACAAAGGAACAGCAGGACTTCTATGAGACAATCTTGTTGGACAAGAAGCCCATAGTGTGTGATATGAGGTGGGTCGACTGGACCTACATGAAAGATAATGAAGAACACTATCCTGGAGTGCAAGACAGTTTTGTTGCTTGTGGAGTTGCAGATTTTGTTGGGCAAAAGCTCACCAACTGGAATGATGAACTCATTATGCAATTCTACTCCACATCACACTTCTATCTAGATGGGAGGATAGTTTGGATGTCTGAAGGTACAAGGTACCGTTCAACAGTTGAGGAATGGGCAAAACTGATCAATGCCCCAAAGGAGAGTGAAGATGACTTGGATATCTATGCCAAGAAGAAGATGGACCACAATTCCATGGCACACATGTACAAGGAGATCCCAGACAAAGCTATAGAGACACATAAGTTTGGGTCAGTCCACTTTCTTCTGTCAGGGCTGCCAACAATCAACTGGATCCTAAGGCACACTCTGTTGCCTAAGTCTGGTGACCACAACATGATTAGAGGGCGTGCAATCAACATGTTGCATTTGTTTGATGTGCCACAGAAATTCAAGGTCATGAGCCTTATGGTTGAGACCATTAAGAGGACTGCAGCAGACCAAAAGAGAAGTTGTGGATATGCCCCTCAAATTCAGGAGTTGATTAACTCAAAGATGGGCACAGGAAAATATCTATTGGATAAGGAACATTTTCTCTCTATCCAGACTTTGAGGACAATCAGGTTGTCATGAATGAGAATGAACCATCATCAGTACAAGCTCAAGAGAAGAAGGAGAAGGCAAGGAAAGAGAAGGCTGCCAAGATGCCAACTCAAGAGGAGGCATCTGAGTACTTTTTGAAGAACAAACAGGAGCAGCTTGGTTACTTGATAGCATCAACACTAAGGATTGAGAAGGGATTGGCCACCCTCACTCAAAATCAGGACAACTTGGAAAGAATCATGGAACTAAAATTCCATGATCTAGATGTCAAAGTAACTGAGATTCAGTCAGTTGTGGAGCAGCTACAGGATGACATGCAGGAGAGGCAGGGCAAGACTACCACTAATGTATTTGCCACAGTGCCTAGAGCTCAGAGGTCAACTGCAGTGCCTGTGACAGACACTAGAGCCACATCATCTGCACCAGCTACAGCTCCAGTGCAACCAGCTCCAGCACCAACTCCTCCAGCTCCATCCACTTCAACTAAAGCCTTCGTTCTTGGAGTTATCTGGACACCACCACCTGAAGATCAAGCCTGAGAGTCGATCTAGCACTATGCATTTTCTATGAACTTCTTGGTAACTTGTTGCCAAAGGGGGAGAAAAATGTATAGATCATAGGCTTTGAGAGAGAAAGAGTGTTGCTTTTGTTCTCTCTTGCTTTGGTGGTTAGACTTGTTTGCTTTTGATTGCTTGAGATACTATGCTGTTTTTGTGAGACATTGATGATCATGTGTTTGATCATAAGCTACACTTATGCATGTTTGATGATATTATCTTACCTATCCTTATATGATCATTCACTTTTCTTGGTGATGAGTGCATGTATTCAATCTTTATCATTTTGAGCGCTCCACCAAGATGTATGTGACATGGAAGAGTAACCCATGAGCCTAATTCCTTGTGCATTTGCAGTCCAAAGCAAATCTTAAACTATGCACAATTTTAGGGGGAGCTCTTGCTTATCACATACTTTTTCAAAGCGACGATGTTTTTGAATCTTATTATCATTTGTCGAAGCTTTGATCTATATGTTGTCATCAATTACCAGAAAGGGGGAGATTGAAAGTGCAACTATCCCTAGGTGGTTTTGGTAATCCATAACAACATATAGCTCATTTTGCTAATGCTATTCCAAGACTATTATTTCAGGAAAGCTCAATAAATGGCATGGCATGGATGATGAAAGTGGATCCCTCAAAATACTAATGACAAAGGATTGGCTCAAGCTCAAAAGCTCAAGACTCTTCATTTTACATTTTAGTGATCCAAGATCACATTGAGTCTATAGGAAAAGCCAATACTATCAAGGAGGGATGAGGTGTTGCTTAATGAGCCTCTTGCTTCATGTGCTTGGTGATATGCTCCAAAAACCCTCAGCTACTTTCTCACATCCACAAATGACCTAAACCTAAAGCCAAAATCGGTCACACCGATTCTTTCTATCCGGCGCCACCGAGTTCAAATGTCATAGCCACTGCCACAAACCCTAGGCAAATCGGTCCTACCGATAGGGATCTCGGTCTCACCGAGATGGGATTGTAATCTCTCTGTTTCCCTTCGTAACGTTTCGGTCTAACAGAAGTGAGCGATCGGTCCCACCAAGATTACAATGTAAACTCTCTATTTCCCTTTTGTAACATTTCGTTCTCACCGAAAAGAGCAAATCAGTCCCACCGAGTTTACCTGACCAACTCTCTGGAAAGCTTATTACCAAAATCGGTCTCACCGAGTTTGTGTAATCGGTCTTACCGAGATTACGTTATGCCTTAACCCTAACCGAATCGGTCCTACCGAGTTTCATGTCAATCCCACCAAGAATCCTAACGGTCACTAGGTTTACTAAATCGGTCTGACCGAGTCTGTTGAATCGGTCCCACCGAGTTGGTAAATTGTGTGTAACAGTTAGATTTTGTGTGGAGGCTATATATACCCTTCCACCTCCTCTTCATTCGTGGAGAGAGCCATCAGAACAAACCTAAACTTCCAACTTACCAATTCTGAGAGAGAACTACCTACTCATGTGTTGAGGCCAAGATATTCCATTCGTACCATATGAATCTTGATCTCTAGCCTTCCCCAAGTTGCTTTCCACTCAAATCTTCTTTCCACCAGATCCAAATCCTATGAGAGAGAGTTGAGTGTTGGGGAGACTATCATGTGAAGCACAAGAGCAAGGAGTTCATCATCAACGCACCATTTGTTACTTCTTGGAGAGTGGTGTCTCCTAGATTGGCTAGGTGTCACTTGGGAGCCTCCGACAAGATTGTGGAGTTGAACCAAGGAGTTTGTAAGGGCAAGGAGATCGCCTACTTCGTGAAGATCTACCGCTAGTGAGGCAAGTCCTTCGTGGGCGACGGCCATGGTGGGATAGACAAGGTTGCTTCTTCGTGGACCCTTCGTGGGTGGAGCCCTCCGTGGACTCGCGCAACCATTACCCTTTGTGGGTTGAAGTCTCCATCAAGGTGGATGTACGATAGCACCACCTATGGAACGACGCCAAAAACATCTGTGTCTCCAATTGCGTTTGAATCCTCCAAACCCTTCCCTTTACTTTCTTGCAAGTTGCATGCTTTAATTTCCGCTGCCTATATACTCTTTGCATGCTTGCTTGAATTGTGTGATGATTGCTTGACTTGTCCTAAGATAGATAAAATCTGCCAAACTCTAAAATTGGGAAAAGGTTAAGTTTTTAATTGGTCAAGTAGTCTAATCACCCCCCCTCTAGACATACTTCAAGGTCCTACACATTCATACACCGTCGGTGCCACAACAACCTCCCCACTCCGACCAGCCTCCTGCTCCCGCCACCCCATCCTCCACCTTGCCGGAGCCGCTTCCCCAACCCCGTCGTCCACTTCAAGAGATGGACATCTCTCATCCACGACCCTGGAACAGGATCCTTTCATCATGTCCTCTTGCTTCATCGGCGTCTTCGTCCACCTTGTCATTGCCGCTCCTACGATTGCCTCATCCACTGCAACAAGACATATCCCCCGACCCGGCCGTCTGCCATCTAAAGTCTTCTTCCGTGCCGCCAACAGCCATTGCACCCGCAGCACCCTCAATGTATCAACAGGGGCCTACACGGCGTCACAAGAGAGGTGGTACTCTTTCATATCTGCTTAAGTTATTGATCTCACCTGGAAAATATATCGTAACTTGTTTAGTGTACTTTTCTTGATCATACCAAATTGTAGTGGCTAATTGAAAGCAAACATTGGTTGCGAAGTAGCCTTTGTCCAGGTTGCACCTTCAGATCTGCCATGGCACTGTCACTATACTCGTAAAGCTTATGGTTTCCCCCCTTCATATTTACTACCATCATCTTAGGTGCTTCGTGTCGTGCTAGCACTGCTCCTCAAGACCTCAACCCATCAAGCAAAACAACATGCCACTTATAATTCCAAAGCTTAGTTGTTGAAGTACGAATATGATATGATGCTCATATTACTAAAATAGAGAACATTTAATTGGTCAGCTAATGTTAATATATTCATTTCGAAAAGCATGTGCGCCACATATAGAGAGACAGCAAGGATTTTCATTTCTCTGTGTGCTCTGGTTCATCATGGGTGGGCAACACACATTGTATTATCTAAAATCTACTTGCTCTTTGTTATTATGTTCCTCTTCTATTCATCTTAATAAATTTATTACTTCCTCCATTCCTAAATTGCCACGGGTGGGTGCGTGTGTTGTGGTGGCGTGTGTTTGTATTGGGTGTTGTTCATTGTTGCTTTATTAATAAAGCAGGGCGAAAGCCTTTTTGGGTAAAATATATGTCTTTTTAGATATTCCAATAAGAACTACATATAGATGTATATATACATAATTTAGAGTGTACATTCACTCATTTTGCTCTATATGTAGTCCGCATTCGAATCTCTAAGAGATTTATATTTAAGAACGGAGGGAGTAGTACAGTATGTTCCTTGTCGAGAAGTGGAGTAGGGACATTTGCAGTCGACGGGTCTATTGGGTTGCTTCAGATGGATGCTTTCAATGATTCTAGATGGTCTGCCATAATATACGGGAAATGCTGGGAGCTATGTCGTCTTTGATAGTCTAGACTGATAGTAATAGTATTGTGCCTTCAGTTGAATAGAGCTGCCCCATTTGGGGTCGAAGCCTTTCCGAACCCTTTCTTGTCGTACCGACAATACAAGCCCATATGGTCCAGCTACTTCCACTTTCCTGATTTTATTCTTGATGCTTAGGGTTTTCCCCTTTTATCTACCCTATTATGATCTGCGTAGGTGCTTTCTGTCGTACTAGCAGTACTCCACCCTTCAAGCTAAACAATATAACACTCATAATTCCAAAGCTTAGTTCTTCAATTATGCTTGTGATATGATACTGATATTAGTTAACAGACACACTTAATTGGTTAGCTAAAGGTCCCACTTGAGTTTCCAGATGCATGTCACGACATGTAGAGAGACAATAGGAATTGCATTTCTTTGTCACTTGTTGATTGTACTTTCTTGTCCATACCAAATCTTAGTTGTTATTTCGAAGTAAACATCAGTTGCTAAGTACCCTTTGCGCGGTTTGCAGCTTCAGATCTGCCATCCCACTGCCACGATCAACATTATACTCATCATGCTTACGGTTTCCCCATTTTATGATGACCATGATCAGCCTATGTGGTTCGTGTCGTAATAGCACTGCTCCACCCATCAAGCCAAACAAGCTTAGTTGTAAAAATTCAAATCTGATATTAGTAAAACTGAGACATGTTTAATTGGTCAGCTAAATGTTCCTACTTTAGTTTCGAAATGCATGAGAGCCACATATGGAGAGACCGGAGGAATAGTATTTTCCTGTGCGCTCTGGTTCATCATGGGTGGGCAACGGGCATTATATAGAAAGACTTATAATATCTTCAATCTGCTTGCTCTTCTGCACACACCAAATTACAGTATGCATGGCATCTCTCAGAAGAATTGCAGAGATAGCACACATGGGTTTACAGGGAGGCAGTATTGGAATAGAATCACTTCTGCATTACAAAGATAATCTCACGTATTTTTATGTTTTCATGCATGTTAGGTATTGATCATGATCAAAATGAATATGAGAATGGGCGCACGATAGGAATATTGCAAAACAATCCACTGGCTAACAAACTTGGCATGGTGGAGGATGGCCTATCTTATTCACCCATCAAGGTGCTTGCTCTAACTTGACAAGGTTGTATTGGACGCACATATTTTGCATATGACCTCTTGCATTACTTTTACTTTATTACACCACATGTGTCATCATACTATGTTTTTCCAGTCAAATGTTGTTCTTTCATAATAGATGTCCAAAAGGAAGAGAGTGAGTGCAGATCCTCAAGGAGTACAAACTAGGTATTTGGATAACGTAGTGATACCTGTTAAATCTGATAGATTAGCAGCCACAGAAAACACAAGCCCAATTGTACCACACTTTACCCCTACTCCACTGGCCAAACCCCTATTAGAACTGCAGAGAGCTCAGCGTCAGGTACTGTCTATGATATCAATTCAAAATTTGAACTCCTAAATTTCTGCGTGTGCCTTACCTTCTCTCTTGTATGAAAACTAATTTCAGATGAATCTCCTTTCTCAAAGGATCATAGGATCTCACAACAATACTAGGCACTTCATTGCTCTTGGCAGTACCTCTTGCCCTTTGTCAGCATACTTACACGCATTGCTGTTTGATTATGTAGCATCACTGTAAATGTTCGCTTTCTTATCCTCCCTTTGCTCGAAACTATAAGATCTATATTTACTCTTAGATAAATGTAGAATTAACACAATGGTTATGAAGTTTTGGATTGCTCATGTAAGTACCTGTTGTCATGTACTCCCTCTGTATCGAATTAATTGATGCTCAGTTGGATGTATTTAGAACTTAATAGTGCTAGATACATCCATTTGAGCGACAAGTAATAACGGAGGATGGTAGTATTACTATACTTGCATTGCGAGATAGTTGATTGTCTAGCATTACTCTGCATCTTATCTGCCCTGCCCTCCACTTTCTCCAAATTATTAGATCTACATTTACTCTTAGTAAAATGTTGAATCATGCCAATGCCACTACACAAGTTGATGTCTGCATTCCTCTTGTCAGTACCTTTTGCCTTGTAATGTTGTACTTAATTAATTGCTATTTGATTATGTATCATCACTCTGCACCTGAGCTTCATTATCCTCTATTTCTTCCAATATTATTTGATCTATATTTACTCTTTACAAAATGTAGAATAAAGGCAACGCTTTAAAAGAAGTTTCTTTGGGGAATTTATTGAATTACCCTTCCATCGACATGGAGAAGGGCTCTGTCCAGCCCGTGTTAACATGTAATGTAAGTTCATCCTTCTCAAGCCTTCAAACTTTGTTCTAGTATAGATTTGGATAGGCATCATTTCCTCCACTGTTGTTTACTTTGATGTTTACATCTGATTGGATGTTTGCAAGAATTTCCAGTTTTGAATTGTTGTTGTAAAAACATGATCCTTATGCAGAATAGATCCATTTATTTGCTTATATAATTGTGAAACCTATTACGTGTCTCCTTGTTTCTCTTTCAGAGTCGTACCTCTTATGCCACGTAGAACTTTAGGGAAGATAGTGAGACAAACCATCTTGAAGAGAGCAAGATGACCCCAAGGTCATGTCTTGATGAAGATAGTGAGTTGAAGCTACTCACCAGCAGCTGTGAGACAACCTCTGTGCAATTGCTGGCTCAATCAGTTTGACTTCTTTAGTATCAACTTAAAGTGGGAAGGCTTGCTGCAGCTCAGCTCCGACGTGATGTCAATGATGTAAGGAAGGCCTCAGAGGACACCCATGCATTCTTTGTTTCTACGCAGCTATGGTTAGAGCATCTATCGTTGACAGAACTGAGGTCTCATCAGCTTGTTCTGCTACTTTTGGTGCATGGCCAGGGCGGGCCTAATGCCTTCTGAAGTGCTCTCAGTTTGGTTTATTCTTTTGTCAGCGCGTTTATATGCACTAGTGGCGACCTTTGATGCCCAGTATATGTAATCCGCGGTCTTGTTGCACTTTATTATCACCGATGGTGAACTTTGATGCCCTGTGGATGTAATATGCCGTAATTTCTTTATTGTAAGGTTTATTCTTGGTCGGTATGCTGTAATTTAGGCCGGAAGCTTCAACGGATCTCAATATTGTCGGTCTTCAGGCCGGCCCGTAACTCGCTATATATGGGCCAAAACGTGGGCCTATAATCATCTTGGGCCATTAGCTGGTCTAAACAGTAGTTTTCCACCTTTAACATGCCGAGTAAAGTTCTGGCCAGCTGGGCCAGAGAATACCATGGGCTTTTAACAGGCTAAAAGCTAGATTGGGCTAGCGTCGAGCCAAAAAATTCACGGTCCAACATAGGCCGAAACTACCTTAGGCCCATGTTTGGCCCAAATAGAATGAGTCGTTAAAGACCAAAATATATCTCGGGCCCTGTTTGACTCAATAAAATTATGGGATTTAAGCAGGCCAGTATCAATGCGGGCTGTAGGTCCAACAGTGTTACAAGCCATTAATAGATGGCCTGTAAGCAGGCCGGATTCAACACGGGTTGTAATTAGGCCCAACTATTACACGGACCATTAACAGGACGATAGGCCAGTTGGGCTGAAATTTATCCACAAAGGCTATGGGCCGTTAAGAGGCCTAAAGTTACTTCGGACAAGAAATAGCCCAGTTTTAGCATGGGTCGTTAAATGGCCTAAAGTGAAATAGGGCCGACAACGGCCCAGATGTACCACAGGCCGCTAACAGGCCGAAACTATTATCGGGCCGAACTGGTATACGAACATTTAATAGGTTGAAATACAAACCCAGCTTAGAATGGACCCAAAAGAATAGTGGCCTGTTAACGGGCCTGATCTGATATGGGCCATAATTTAGCCCAAAACACAATAGGTTGTGAACGGGCTTGATCTGATATGGACCTTAATTTGACCCAAAACATGACAGGCTATTACGTGCCAACCCAGTAGTGTCCGGAAAAATATGGTGTCCCTTTTGCTGGGCTGGCCTTTTTCCCTTAAATGGGCCACTGTTGAGTTGTGCCATGTGTTGACATATCATAGGCGTCTTCCGTCCATTGTAGGGATGACATCTGTCCCAACAATGAGCCGACACGTGGATCATCCGACGAATGAGAATTTTACACCTGGAAAATCCCCATTGGTTGGGGTTGTTAACGGGTTATCAGATCCAAACCGGAACCTGATAGCTTAATAGCTACACGTTATGGTGGATTCCATGTGTTGGTTACCCTTGACGAAAACATATCCATGACGTGCCATTTAGCGTCATCGAAGTGGACACTTCCATGATGATAATTTTGGTATTGTCATGGAACACTTCTATGACAACACAGGTATGACTATCTTGATTCTGTCATAAAATCATCATGGATGTGCATGCATGACAGAAAATGTGACCTACTGTGACAAACATGTATTCATGGAAGTATACTTATTTTGTAGTGAAGGACTACCTTTGTTAAATCAGATTCAACTAAATTAGGAGAGACAAACACCCGCAAAGCCACTTTTATGCAATACAAGTTGTATGTCAAAACAGTGGAACCAGTCTCTTGTGCGTGGACAAGTAAGGTTGGTCCGAGCCGGTTCATCCCACAATACCACCAAATCCAAATAATAAAGGAACTACGCAATTTGAACATCAACACCCACAACTACTTTGTGTTCTACTCGTGCATATAGATCCACTCATAGACCTAGCTCATGATGCCACAGATGGGGAACGCTGCATGAAATCAAAAACAAATCCTACGAAACACCCAAGATCCAATCTAGGTGATGCATAGCTACGAGAGGGTAGTGTGTCTACATACCCTTGTAGACCAAAAGAGTTAGCATTGTAACATGGTTGATGTAGTCGTACTCTTCACGATCCAATCGCGATCCAATCCGATATAGTGCCGAACATATGGCACCTCTGAGTTTAGCATACATACCTCTTGGCGGCATCCTCTCCTTATTTATCCATCAAGCGAGGGAGAGGAGGTAGATGAGATCGGGACCAACATGATAGTATGGTGGTGGTGGTGGTGGCAGCGGAATTCCGGCAGGGCTTCGCCAAGCGCGTACCGGTGAAACATGGGAGGAGTTGGGAGAGGTAACGGGCAAGGGTCCAAGGGGGACTGCCCCCAATTCTTCCCCGCCTTTATATAGGCATGGAGGGGGCTGGTGGCTTGCCCTCCAAGGCCCTAGGGTCGTTGGCCAAAGGGGGAGGAAGGAAATACCTTCTTTCCTTCCCCACCGATCGCTATCCCGATGATGATCTTATCCCTTCGGGATATGATGCTATTCCTTTTAAGGGAGGATCTTGGTGTGCCTAGACCAAGGGTGTGGGACCTTTCCTCACTACTCACGTTCATGTGGGCCTCCTCATGCAGGTGGCCCCCACTCCAAAACCTTCTAGAACCTTCCCGGTACAACACCGGAAAAACCAGAACATTTTCTGGAATCCCGATAACAACTTTCCATATAGGAATCTTTACCTCCGGACCATTCCGGAGCTCCTCGTGACATCTCGGATCCCATCTGGGACTCTGAAACCTTTAGAGTTTCCATATTGGTTCCCACATATACCAATACTACCCTAGAGCTACCGAACGTTAAGCGTGCGACCCTATGGGTTCGAGAATCATGTAGACATGACCGAGACTCCTCTCCGGTCAATAACCAATAGTGGGACCTTGATGCCCATATTGGTTCACACATATTCCATGAAGATCTTTATCGGTTGAACCACGATGTCAATGATTCAGTTAATGTCGTGTACAATTCCTTTTTCCGGTGATATGTTACTTGCTCGAGATTCGATCGTCGGTATCTCCATACCTAGTTCAATATCATTACCGGCAAGTCTCTTTAATTGTTCCGTAATACAAGATCCCGTGACTAAACTCATCAGTCACATGCTTGCAAGCTTCTTGTGATGTTGTATTACCAAGAGGTGTTGTACATATGCCCTAGAGGAAATCATGTATGATGATATTTCCTATGTGTTTATGAAAAAAGATAGTCCTTGGACATTATCAATGATGTGTATGAGCAAGTACGTGACTTGTTCATGGGACTATGCATTGTATGATGACTATCCTAAAAGGTCCCTAGTTGAAAGGGTTGTGTGGACGCGCAGCCGACTAGACTAGCATATGACACAGTCGATGGCTTGGTCTCGCTAATGGGATAATATGGACTCGGAAGGATCTGATCGGATTCGACGTAGTCAAATCCGAGTTCAGATAAGCCGACTAGACTAGCATATGACACAGTCGATGGCTTGGTCTCGCTAATGGGATAATATGGACTCGGAAGGATCTGATCGGATTCGACGTAGTCAAATCCGAGTTCAGATAAGGTTCGAGTAGGACAGACCCAATTATGAGACGCGGCAATATGTCATCTGTGAGTCTCTAGTACAACATACGTTCTATGTCCTAAGACCTAAGCTGGCGCATGTACTCAGGATGGTGACAGGCCTGCTTTGGGCCAACCAAATGCTCCTCCGTGGCTGGGTAGTTACAAAGGTAGGTTTCGGGCTTGTCCAGACCCATGCTGCGAGACATGGTCGAGCAAGATGGGATTTGCCCCTCCGATCAAGAGAGATATATTCTGGGCCCCTCATGTGATCCGACCAGGATAAGCATGGCCATGCGACAAGGATTATGAGATAATCCAGTGTGTGGTCGGCATCACTGGAACGAGAAAGAGGTCGGGCTAGCACAAGGATGCCAGACTCGCCTTGAGCCTGACAACACATATTGTGTGGCAAAAGGAATGGAAGTGTGAGGTACAGGTTCTCCAACCGACTTCATTGTCTGATTGGTGGTCGGCTCACCTTGCTAGAGGCTGCTACCAGCCGAGCAGGTCAAAGGTGATCCGACCTACGACCAAGCTTACTTGAACCTAAGGGCTCGCGCGCTTAAGGGAAGGAACCTGTGAGGCCGGATCAGACTCCATGAGTCAGATGTGATCCTACTCGGACTCGGATCCCGACCGAACAATTTTTTGGCTTTAGGGTCTGTGCGAGGCCCAAGTGTTGAGCCCGCGATGGACTCCAATATAAAGTGGAGCTGCAGCACACTCATGGGGTTGATCGCTTCGGCGCTGTCACTAGGGTTTGCGTGTGTTGCGAATAGCCACCTCCACTCATTATCGACCGTGTGATCGGAACTAGCAGTCCGCTGATACGTCTCCAACGTATCTATAATTTATGAAGTATTCATGCTGTTATATTATCATTCTTGGGTGTTTTACAACCATTTTATAGCAACTTTATATCATTTTTTGGGACTAACCTATTGACCCAGTGCGCAGTGCCAGTTGTTGTTTTTTGCTTGTTTTTTACATCGCAGGAAATCAATATCAAATGGAGTCCAAACACCTCGAAACTCCTTGGAGAATTTTTATGGACCAGAACACCTAGGATGGGCCAGAGCAGCACCTGTGGGGTGCCCCGAGGGGGACACAACCCACCAGGGTGCGCCTGGGCCCCCAGGCGTGCCCAGGTAGGTTGTGCCCACTTCGGTGGCCTCCCGCACACCTTCTTCGCCCTATAAAATCCCAAATATTCCAAAACCCTTCGGGGTATCCCTAGATCAGAAGTTCTGCCGCCACAAGGCCTCTATATCCACGAGATCCAATCTAGACCCTGTTCCGGCACCCTGCCGTAGGGCGGAATCATCACCGGTGGCCATCTTCATCATCCCGACAGCCACTACGGTGAGGAGGGAGTAGTCCACCCTCGGGGCTAAGGGTTTGTACCAGTAGCTATGTGTTTAATCTCTCTCTCTCTCTCTCTCTCTATATATATATATATATATATATATATATATATATATATATATATATATATATATATATCTTGTGTTCTTGAGATGTCGCAATCTTGATGTATCGCGGGCTTTGTTAATATAGTCGGATCATATGGTGTTTTCCCCTCTCTATCTTGTTATGATGAATTGAGTTTTTTCCTTTGAGATTTTGTTGTTATCGAACTGAATACTTTTATGGATTTGAGAACACCTGATATATGTCTTGCAATTGAATACTTTTGGTGACAATTGGGTATCGTATTGATTCACTTGATATATGTTTTGGCACTCAACTCGCGGATTACCGAGGTGACATTGGGGTAATCTATGTAAAGGGGTTAATGCATGTTTTTGTCTTTATTTCTCCGGTAGAAATCTTGGGGCACTCTTTGAAATTCTTTGTGTTGGATTGAATATTATAAATATGAATTTGCTTTGGTGTTTTTTAGTACGAACTCTAGGATAGATCGAACAGAAAGAATAGCTTTGTGTTATTTTAGTATGAGCTCTTGAATAGATTGAACGGAAAGAATAGCTTTGAGGTGGTTTCGTACCCTACAAACAATTTCGTCTTATGTTCTCTTGTAGATAGGAACTTTGGAGTGATTCTTCATCGCACTTTGAGGGATGGTTATATGATCCAACTATGTTAGCATTGTTGAGAGATTGAACTAGTGAAAGTATGCACCCTAGGCCTCATTTTCAAGCATTGCAATACTATTTTTGTGCTCGTTTACTATTTTCTACCTTGCTGTTTTTATTTATTCAGATTAAAAAATATATTTCTACCATCCATATTACACTTATCACCATCTCTTCGCCGAACTAGTGCACCTATACAATTTGTCATTGTATTGGGTGTGTTGGGGACACAAGAGATTTCTTGTATTTGGTTGCAGGGTCGTTTGAGAGAGACCATCTTCATCCTACACCTCTCACGGATTGATAAACCTTAGGTCGTCCACTTGAGGGAAAATTGCTACTGTCCTACAAAACTCCGCGCTTGGAGGCCCAACATGAGTCTACAAGAATAAAGTTGCGCAGTAGACATCAAGCTCTTTTCTGGCGTCGTTGCCAGGGAGGTGAGTGCTTGAAGGTATATCTTTAGATCTTGCTATCGAATCTTTCAGTTTCTTGTCTTATCACTAGTTTTGTTTATAAAATAAAACTACATAAATAAATGGAATTGAGGTTGCATCATATTATTGATCATCTTTATAATGTCTTTCTTGAAAATGATGGTTCAGAAAATTGTGCTTGATTGTTAGAAGAAGAAGTCATTAAAATGTTTGGCACAAAATATTTGAATGATAAGAATGATTGAAATGTTGTTAGTATGAATTGTTTGAATATCCATGATGCTAATGATATGCAAAGCCATAAGCTTGGGGATGCTATGTTTGATGAAGATGATAATTTTAGTCCCCCAAGTTTTGATGAGAAAATTTATTATGATGAAAGCATGTCTCCTATATATGATGATTATGGTGATGACATGTATGCTATAAAGAATAATAATAACCATGAAACTTGTCATCATGGTTTTAATTTTCAATCACATGATAGTTATTTTGTTGAGTTTGCTCCCAGTACTATTGATGAGAATAAATTTGCTTATGTGGAGAGTAACAAAAACTTTATGCTTGTGGATCATGAAAATAATGCTTTATGTGATAGTTATATTGTTTAATTCATTCATGATGCTACTGAAAATTATTATGAGCGAGGAACTTATGCTTGTAGGAATTGCCATAATATCAAGTTTCCTCTCTATGTATAGAAAATCTTGAAGTTTTGCTTATTTTGCCTTCCTATGCTAGATGATTCTTGTTCCCAAAAGTTATTTGCTCACAAAATCCCTATGCATAGGAACTGGGTTAGGCTTAAATGTGCTTGCCATGTGATACATGATGCTCTTTTTCATGTTTCAATTCTTATCTTTTATGCGAGCATCATTTAAATCATCATGCCTAGCTAAAAGGCATTAAAGAAAAGCACTTGTTGGGAGACAACCCAACACTTTTATCTACTGTTTTTTTGTGTTCACATGATTATGCTACTGTAGTAATCATGTTTTATTGTTTTTGTTTCAATAAAGTTCCAAGTAAAGCCTTTGGGATCATGTTGGGTGATAGTTGATTTGATCTTGCTGAAAAACAGAAACTTTTGCGCTCACGAAAATAACTCTAATCTTTAACAGAAGAGAGATTTTGAGTTGATTATTTTTGCAGAAGATTAATATACAAATGGCTCACGTGTTCCAAATTTTTTCATAATTTTTGGAGTAGCAGAATCATGGTTTGAGTACAGATTACTACAGACTGTTCTGTTTTTGACAGATTCTGTTTTCAATGCATAGTTTGCTTCTTTCCTTGTTTCTATGGCTTATATTGCTCAATATAAATTGTGGAAATTCTATGCTACAGTAGGCATTGTGTGGAAACAATTATCAATCTTGTCTTTGACAGTACCAAAAGTGAAATGGTTTGCTCTTTATCATACTAATATATATCACAAGGTTTCCTTAAGTTTTGTGTGATTGAAGTCTTCAAGTATTGGGTGAGATGTCGATATGAGGAGAATAAGGAGTGACAAGACACTAAGCTTGGGGATGCCCAAGGCACACCAAGGTAATATTCAAGGAAGATCCAAGCAACAAAGCTTGGGGATGCCCCGGAATGCATCCCCTCTTTCGTCTCCAACATTATCGGTAACATCATTTGGAGCTATGTTTCCATTCGTCACATGATATGAGTTTTACTTGGAGCATCATTTTATTTTTTTAGGATTTGCTTGCTTTTATTTAGAATAATGTTTTGCATCTTTTATTTCAATAAAAGTGGCAATGATAGCCTTTGCCATGCTTATTTTGCAAGTATACTTGTTGCTGTTTGAAAACAGAAAATTTATCGTTGTTGCAAAAATTCCCTAGAAAAGTAAGAAGATGATAAAATGTTGAAACTTTTTGAAAAATAAGCTCTGGTAAATTTTATAGTGTGTATTTTGTTTCATAATTTTTGGGGTTAGGGAAGTATGATGAATCTTGCATTCTTTACAGACTGTATTGTTTTGGCAGAATGTTGTTATGTTTGCATTGTTTGCATATGTTTGCTTGTTTAATGATTCTATTTGAGGATAGGAGTATTAAATATGCAGAGGCATTTAGTATGCAATGTTTAATAATAATTTTCGTGATTTTCTACAGTAGAGAATGATAAGATTTTTGCATTGGTTTATACTAACTTATCTGACGAGTTCTTGTTGAGTTTTATGTGGATGAAGTTTTTGAGATTTAGGGAAGCCGAGATATGAGAGGAATTAAGGAGACACAAAATCTCAATCTTGGGGATGCCCAAGGCATCCCAAGTTAATATTTCAAGATTTCTCAAGCATCTAAGCTTGGGGATGCCCCGGTAGGCATCCCACCGTTCTTCCTCAACAATTATCGGTTAGTATCGGTTAAGCCTAAGTTTTTGCTTCTTCACATGAGTTGTGCTATTCTTAGAATGTCATTTTATTTTCATTTTGCTTGTTGTTCTAATAAAATACTTAGACATGAAAGTTTTTAAATAAAATAGAGCCCTCAATTAGTTGCCAGGGAGGCTAGGTAAGCGACATCCACATCCCGTCAACAAAGCTCTTTTGTATGGAATTTCTCTAGTGCTTCACTTATATCCTATGAGTTAATTGTTGAATAAATTGAATGTCATGAAGTTGAAATCATATCATGCCTAGTGGTAGCTTCACATTGGGTTTAGAAATTGAAATCTTTTGAGGCTTGACAATCACATTATCGCTCATACAAGCAATTCCTGAATGATTACTATAAGGAAGAGAACTTTCACATGCAAATACACTATCTTGGAAATCTTTTGTGATTGCGAGCTCCCATCAAAATATTATATGCCAAAATTGTTTATGTTGGATAAGGAAGACAACATAATGATTTATGTTTGTTCATATTCACATGGAAGTTATATTATCATAGATCCTTCAACATGTGGTGCTTGCCCCCTATCTTTGCTAGCCAAAAATTCCACACCAAGTAGAGATACTACTTGTGCATCCAAAAACCCTTAAACCCAAATCTTGTTTGAGAGTCCACCATACCTACCTAAGGATTGAGCAAGATCCTTCAAGTAAGTTGTCATCGGTGCAATAAGGCAATAAAAATTGCTTCTAAAAGTGTTAGATCATTTAGTGTAAGAGAAAATTGAGTGTTGTATGAACTTGTGATGGCAAAGAATAAAAGCGACAGACTGCATAATAAAGGTTCCTATCATAAGGGGCAATATAACGTGACGTTATTTTGCACTAAGGGGTTGAGCATACAAACAAATAAGCGCATGGTAACCTCTGCTTCCCTCTGCGAAGGGCCTATCTTTTACTTCATGTATTTACTTTTATGCAAGAGTCAAAGTTTTTCTCTCTATTCCTTTTCATTTTTCTCCTTTGGCAAGCATCATGTGGTGAGGAAAGATCTAGGCACATATATCCAGTTGGATATGGGTAGCATGACTTATTATTGTTGACATCACCCAAAGGACATAGATAATAACTTTATTATTGGCTCTAGGGCATATTTCCTTCAGTCTCCCACTTGAACTAGAGTCAATAATCTAGATTACATAGTAATGATTCTAACACCCATGGAGCTTTGGTGATGATCATGTTTTGCTCGTGGAAGAGGGTTAGTCAACGGGTTTGCAACATTCAGATCCGTGTGTATCTTGCAAATCTCTATGTCCCCTTCCGACAATTGATGATGGATGGAATTGAAGCGTCTCTTGATGTGATTGGTTCTCTTGTGAAATCAGGATTCCTTTGCCAAGGCAATTGCACCAGTATTGTCACAAAAGATTTTCATTGGACCCGATGCACTAGGTATGACACCTAGATCGAATATGAACTCCTTCATTTGCTTCTTCCGAAGAAGCAATGTACTCCGCTTCGCACGTAGATCCGCCACGACGCTCTGCTTGGAACTGCACCAACTGACAACTCCTCCATTCAATAAAAATATGTATCCGGTTTGTGACTTAGAGTCATCCGGATCAGTGTTAAAGCTTGCATCGATGTAACCATTTACGACGAGCTCTTTTTCACCTCTATAAACGAGAAACATATCCTTAGTCACTTTCAGGTATTTCAGGATGTTCTTGACCGCTGTGCAGTGCTCCACTCCGGGATTACTTTGGTACCTCCCTGCTATGCTTATAGAAAGGCATACATCAGGTCTGGTACACAACATTGCATACATGGTAGAACCTATGGCTGAAGCATAGGGAATGACTTTCATTTTCTCTCTGTCTTCTACAGTGGTCGGGCATCGAGTCTGACTCAACTTCACACATTGTAACACCAGGCAAGAACCATTTCTTTGACTGATCCATTTTGAGCTTCTTCAAGGTATGTGCTTTGTGAAAGTACAATTAAGCGTCTTGATCTATCTCTATAGATCTTGATGCCCAATATGTAAGCAGCTTCTCTAAGGTCTTTCATAGAAAAACTCTTATTCATGTATCCCTTTATGCTATCCAGAAGTTCTATATCATTTCCAATCAATAATATGTCATCTACATATAAGATTTGAAATGCTACAGAGCTCCCACTCACTTTCTTGTAAATACATGCTTCTCCAAAAGTGTGTATAAAACCATATGCTTTGATCACACTATCAAAGTGTTTATTCCAACTCCGAGAGGCTTGCACCAGTCCATAAATGGAATGTTGGAGCTTGCACACTTTGTTAGCACCCTTTGGATCGACAAAACCTCCTAGTTGCATCATATACAACTCTTCTTCCAGAAATCCATTCAGGAATGCAGTTTTGACATCCATTTGCCAAATTTCATAATCATAAAATGCAGCAATTGCTAACATGATTCGGACAGACTTAAGCATCGCTACGGGTGAGAAAGTCTCATTGTAGTCAGCTCCTTGAACTTGTCGAAAACCTTTCACAACAAGTCAAGCTCTGTAAACAGTAACATTACCGTGTGTGTCGGTCTTCTTCTTACAGATCCATTTATTTTCTATGGCTTGCCGGCCATCAGGCAAGTCCACCAAAGTACACACTTTGTTCTCATACATGGATCCCATCTAAGATTTCATGGCCTCAAGCCATTTCACGGAATCTGGGCTCATCATCCCTTCCTGATACGTCTCCAACGTATCTACTTTTCCAAACACTTTTGCCCTTGTTTTGGACTCTAACTTGCATGATTTGAATGAGACTAACCCGGACTGACGCTGTTTTCAGCAGAACTGCCATGATATTGTTTTATGTGTAGAAAAGAAAAGTTCTCGGAATGTCCTGGAAATCCACGGAGGCACTTTTTGGAATTAATAAGAATTTTTGGCGAAAGAATTAGTGCCAGGGGGCCCACGGCCTGTCCACGAGACAGGGGGGCGCCCCCCTAGGGCGCGGCCCCCTATCTCGTGGGCCCCCTGGACCTCCTACGACCTCAACTCCAACTCCATATATTCCGTCTCGGGGAGAAAAAAATCAGAGAGAAAGTTTCATCGTGTTTTATGACACGGAGCCGCCGCCAATCCCTAATCTCTCTCGGAAGGGCTGATCTGGAGTCCGTCCGGTGCTCCGGAGAGGGGGATTCGTCGTTGTCGTCATCATCAACCATCCTCCATCACCAATTTCATGATGCTCACCGCTGTGCGTGAGTAATTCCATCGTAGGCTTCCTGGACAGTGATGGGTTGGATGAGATTTACCATGTAATCAAGTTAGTTTTGTTAGGGTTTGGTCCCTAGTATCCACTATGTTCTGAGATTGATGTTGCTATGACTTTGCTATGCTTAATGCTTGTCACTAGGGCCCGAGTGCCATGATTTAAGATCTGAACCTATTATGTTTTCATGAATATATGTGTGTTCTTGATCCTATCTTGCAAGTCTATAGTCACCTATTATGTGTTATGATCAGACAACCCCGAAGTGACAATAATCGGGACACTTCTTGGTGATCACCGTAGTTTGAGGAGTTCATGTATTCACTATGTGTTAATGCTTTGGTCTGTTGCTACTGTTACAACTACTACAAAAACCCAAAAACATTTATCTTTACCTTTGCTACCGTTACCTTTATTATCATACCACTTTTGCTACTAAACACTTTGCTGCAGATACTAAGTTATCCAGGTGTGGTTGAATTGACAACTCAACTGCTAATCCTCAAGAATATTCTTTGGCTTCCCTTGTGTCGAATCAATAAATTTGGGTTGAATACTCTACCTTCGAAAGCTGTTGCGATCCCCTGTACTTGTGGGTTATCAAGACTAATTTCTGGCGCCGTTGCCAGGGAGCATAACTCTATTCTCTGAGTCACTTGGGATTTATATCTATTGATCACTATGAAGAACTTGAAAGACGATCGAACTACTATTTTGCCCGCAACTACGAGGGGAGGCAAGGAACTGCCATCTAACTCTGCACTAGATTCTCCTTTCGTTATTAGTAGGCTTGCGACACCTAAACCTACTACTGCTATGAATTCTGATATGTCACATGTTATTGATGATGCCACTTCTGCTATGCATGATGAAACCACTTATGTGCATGATACTACCTTGCCATTAGGTGAATTTCTAGATGAACAACTTGCTAGAGTTAGGGGGAATGAAAATATTGAAGAACCTATTATTGATGATAGTGATGATGAAGGTCCCCCCAATGATTATGTACTACCTGTTGGTCCTAAGGGTTATGTTATGAATGAAGCAACTGCTATGGAAATTCTTGCTTGCAATGATAGAAATGATCTTAAGAAATTATTAGCTAAATGGAAGCAGTAGTCTCTTAATGCTAGAATGAAACCCGATCCTGCTTTTGCTACTTCACCTATCTGTGTTACTGATAAGGATTATGAATTCTCTGTTGATCCTGATATTACTACCTTAGTTGAATCTGATCCTTTTTATGGCCTTGAATCTGAAACTGTTGTGGCACATCTTACCAAGTTGAATGATATAGCCACCCTGTTTACTAATGATGAGAAGTATCGCTATTTATATATCCTTAAGATATTTCCATTCTCATTAAAGGGTGATGCTAAGACTTGGTATAATTATCTTGCTCCTGGTTGTGTGCGTAGTCCCCAGGATATGATTTATTACTTCTCTGCTAAATATTTCCCTGCTCATAAGAAACAAGCTGCCTTGCGGGAAATATATAATTTTGTGCAAATCAAAGAAGAGAGTCTCCCACAAGCTTGGGGGAGGCTTCTCTAGTTACTTAATGCTTTGCCTGATCATCCTCTTAAGAAAAATGAAATACTTGATATATTTTATAATGGACTAATCGATGCTTCCAAGGACTACTTGGATAGTTGTGCTGGTTGTGTGTTTTAGGGAAAGAACAGTCGACGAAGCTGAAAAACTATTGAATAATATGTTGACTAATGAAAATAATTGGACTCTTCCCGAGCCAATTCCTGAACCAATTGAGCCAACTCCTAAGCCTATTCCTAAACCCACTCCGAAGAAGAGAGGTGTTTTATTTCTCAGTCCTGAAGATATGCAAGAGGCAAAGAAATCAATGAAAGAAAAAGGTATTAAAGCTGAAGATGTTAAGAATTTACCTCCTATTGAAGAAATACATGGTCTTAATTTACCGCCTGAAGAACCTTATTGTCTTGATAACCCGACACAGGTAGTAAAGGTAAATTCTCTCTATAGATATGATAAAGTTGAAATACCCTCTACTAAATTTCATAGCCCATGCTTAGATGAATTTGATGACTTTATGGCTAGACAAGAAAGTTTTAATGCTTATGTTGGTAGAGAGTTAAAGAATAATGCTTTTGAGATAGGACGCGTATGTGATAATCTTGGTAGAGTTAAAGATGAACTTCACCGTGTTAGCAAATATGCTTCTATGGTTGCTACTCAAGCTGAGCAAGTACTTAAAGCTCAAAATGATTTGCTTGATGAATTAAATAATAAAAATGACTTTGCTATTAGAGTGGCTACTAGAACTGGTATAATGACTCAGGAACCTTTGTATCTTGAAGGCCACCCTAGGAGAATTGAGCAAGATTCTCAGAGAAATAATTTAGAGGCACCTAGTTCTTCTAAAAAGAAGAAAAAGAAAGACGATAGGACTTTGCATGCTTCTAGTGAACTTACTGTAGACACACCTGAGAATCCTAATGATATTTCTATCTCTAATGCTGAAACACAATCAGGTGATGAACATGAACCTAGTGATAATGTTAATGATAATGTTCATGTTAATGCTCAACCTAGCAAAGACAATGATGTAGAGATTGAACCTGCTGTTGATCTTGATTACCCACAATCAAGGAATCAACGTTATGATAAGAGAGATTTTGTTGCTAGGAAGCACGGTAAAGAAAGAGAACCATGGGTTCAAAAACCTATGCCCTTTCCTCCTAAACCATCCAAGTCAAAGGATGATGAGGATTTTGAGCGCTTTGCTGAAATGATTAGACCTATTTTCTTACGTATGCGCTTAATTGATATGCTAAAAGTAAATCCTTATGCTAAGTATATGAAGGATATCATTACAAATAAAAGAAAGATACCGGAAGCTGAAATTTCCACCATGCTTGCTAATTACACTTTTAAAGGTGGAATACCAAAGAAACTTGGAGATCCGGGGGTACCAACTATACCATGCTCTATTAAAAGAAACTATGTTAGAACTGCTTTATGTGATCTTGCAGCCGGTGTTAGTGTTATGCCTCTCTCTTTATATCATAGACTAGAATTGAATAAGTTGACACCTACTGAAATATCTTTGCAAATGGCTGATAAATCAACTGCTATACCTGTCGGTATTTGTGAGGATGTGCCTGTTGTGGTTGCAAATGTCACTATCTTAACGGACTTTGTTATTCTTGATATTCCTGAGGACGATAGTATGCCTATTATCCTTGGTAGACCTTTTTTTAATACTGCAGGGGCTGTTATTGATTGCAACAAAGGCAATGTCACTTTTCATGTTAATGGTAATGAGCATACGATACACTTTCCGAGGAAACAATCTCCAGTTCATAGCATCAATTCTATTGAAAAGGTTCCAACTATCATTTTTGGAGGTCTTGAATTTCCTCTTCCTACTGTCAAGAAAAAGTATGATATTCTTATTGTTGGGGATTTTCATATCCCCGTTGAGGTAACTTAGTGTTATTCGAAATTTCTCCGGTTCCGTGTTATTCGAAATGAGTTTGTTAACAAGACTTGATCAACCTTGTTAGCGGGTTCATTTTGATGATCACGAGATGGATGAAACTAGAAGGCACAACCTTCTGTACCCTCCTTTTACTTTCTGTTAGTTAGAATAAATAAACCAAAAATAGTATTATCTGTCTGTTTTCTGAATTATCCGTGCATTAAAAAATAATCCAAAAATAAAAGTGCTCCAAATGCCCTGCAAATTTAGAATGATTTTTACTGGAATATTTGAGGATTTTAGGCACTGAAAACACTGCAGGAGGGCCAAGCACCAGGCCACGAGAGAGGAGGGCGCCCCCCTGTAGGGCGCGCCACCCTGTCTCGTGGGCCCCTGGTGGATCCCCTCCACTTATACCAGCACCCACACACTTCATCTTCTACCCAAAAAATCCCCATCCAGCTCAAGCCCGAGTTCTAGCTCGTTTTGCTACGATTTTCGATCTCTTAGCTCAAAGCTCCATTCACAAAACTGCTTTGGGAGATTGTTGCTTGATATGTGACTCCTCCATTGGTCCAATTAGTTTTTGTTCTAGTGCTTTATTCATTGAAAATTTGTGTTGCATAGGTGACCATGTTCTTGAGCTTGCATGTTAAATTTTTGAGGTCCCAAGCAATTCCAATGCATGATATATGCTCTAGGCACTTGTAGGAGTAGTTGCTATCAATCTTGTTTAGTTTTATTCACTTTTATTTTGAAGTTACTAAAATTTCAGAAATTTTCAGAAAAAGAAATATGCTTAGAAGAATGTACCAAGGTGGCTCCTCGGCAAAGAAAGGGCCAAGGATTGCTATACGTGAACAAGATGTTAATTTGCCCAGGGACGCAAATGTACGGGCTTGTGAGTGGCCATCTGATGATTTTATGGTCGAAGCAGGCTTCAAGGAGGAATTTGACGCGTATGCGCGTAATGCCGAGCTGGAGGACTTCTTACAAGATAAGTGTCCTCAATATTATCAATTGACTGATTCCTTTGTGCGGAGGTTCGAATATATTTCTGCGCATAATTCTCCTAGTGTCATGTTTGATATTTATGATACATCTTATACCATGGATTTAGAGGATTTCACAACTGCTTGCAAACTCCCACAGTGGGGTAATATTAATGATCCTCGCAAATCTGAACTTAGAGATTTTCTTGCTAGTATTACTGTAGGGGAATCTAGGGACGTAGCACAAGCTACCATAGGGAGCATTCATTTTCCTGCTATACATTATTTTGCTCTCTTTATTGGTAGATGCATTAACGGTAAGGACGAAGTATGTCACATGTGTGCTCCTGATCTTTGTGTCCTCAAGAGTGCTGTGTCAGGTTATAGTGGATATAACTTGGGGGCAATAGTTGCATGTAGGTTGCACAATAATAGTAGAAGGGGAGATTTCTTTGGAGGAATTTATGCAACCCGTGTGGCTAATTTTCTTAATATAGCTCCACGAGAGGGGGGTATGATTGTACCTCCTGTTTATTTGGATAAAGAAGCTATGTTAGATCATAATTTTCTTGAGAGGAATGAACAATTCCTCCATTATCGACTAACCTATGACAGATGCAACGTTGTCCCTGTTACTCTTCCTGCTCCCTACCTTTTTGATTATCAGGCAAAAGGAAGATATGTTGTCACCAGGGAAGAAACAACTAAATATGAGAGGGGAATGGAGGCAGCTCGCCAACACGCTGCTGCTCAGGAGGCGGTCGCCTCTGCATCTCAGTACTACCCCAGCTACTCTTATGGATATCAGCCAGGCAGTCATTGGTATTAAACCAACTTAGGCCAAAAGCCTAAGCTTGGGGGAGTACGTATTTCTCACCGACTTTACATTCAAGTTCACACACTAGTCGTCGGTGCTCATACTCTTTCATTGTATTATCCATGCTAGTTAAATTTATTTTTCTAGTTTTCTTCTTATGTGTTTGATATACCTTGAGAAAAACCAAAAAAATTAGTTAGTTTAATTTCCTTGCTTGTAGTAGAAATTAAAATGAAAACCCAAACAAGATTTCTAGTTCTTCTTTTTACTTGTTGGGAGCTTTCCCGTGTAAATTGTTTTATTTTCTTTTCTTTCTTTTGGGGGTCGAGAAGACCATATTGAAAATGTTTAGTGGCTCTCATATGCATGATTGTTTACTTAACTTAGAGCCCATATTACACTGTCTTCTCTCTTGAGTTGAATGCTTGCAGATTCCAGCTTAGTCCAATGCACGCGCACTATTATTATTATACACATCGTTCGGTTGTGCAAGTGAAAGGCAACAATGACGATATATGATGGACTTATTGGGATGAGAAAAGCTGGTATGAACTCGACCTCTCTTGTTTTTGTAAATATGATGATTCATCGTTCCTGAGTCAGCTATTATGAAGTAAACATATTTGCAATGACATTTAGAGATTATAGTTGCTTGTGCCATGCTTGATTAGCTATGAGTTATAATGGTTTACCTTGCGTGCCAACATGCTATTAGAATGATTATGATGTGATATGATGGGATGGTATCCTCCTTTGAATGAATTGAGTGACTCGACTTGGCACATGTTCACGCATGTAGTTGAATCAAATCAACATAGCCTTCACGATATTTATGTTCATGGTAGATTATATCCTACTCATGCTTGTAGTCGGTGTAAATTAATTTTAATGCATGTTTACGACTGTTATCACTCTCTCAGTTGGTCGCTTCCCAGTCTTTTGCTAGCCTTCACCTGTACTAAGCGGGAATACTGCTTGTGCATCCAAACTCCTTAAACCCCAAAGTTGTTCCATATGAGTCCACTATACCTACCTATATGCGGTATTTACCTACCGTTCCAAGTAAATTTGTATGTGCCAAACTCCAAACCTTCAAATGAAATTCTATTTTGTATGCTCGAGTAGCTCATGTTTCAACTAGGGCTGCCTATATCTTCCATGCTTGGTGGGTTATTCTCAAGAGGAGTGGACTCCGCTCCCCATTCACGAGAAAGGGCCGGTAACTGGGATGCCCAGTCCCATGATCCAAAAAGATCAAAGCAAATGAAAATAATTAAACAAAACTCCCCCAGGGCTGTTGTATGTTGGAGGCACTCGTTGTTTCGAGCAAGCCATGGATTGATGCTTGTTGGTGTTTGGGGGAGTATAAACCTTTACCATTCTGTTTGGGAACTGCCTATAATGCATGTAGTATGGAAGATACAGCCATCTCATAGTTGTTGCGTTGACAGCAAAAGTATGCCGCTCAAAATGTTATTCAATCTCTATTTTAAAATCGAGCTCTGGCACCTCTACAAATCCCTGCTTCCCTCTGCGAAGGGCCTATCTATTTACTTTTATGTTGAGTCATCATTCTTCTTATTAAAAGCACCCGCTGGAGAGCACACTGTCATTTGCATTCATTACTATTGGTTTATATTGGGTATGACTTGACTGGATCTCTTTTACCATGAGTTACAATGTTTAGTCAGTCCTTGATCTTTAAAGGTGCTCTGCATTTATGTTTTGCGGTCTCAGAAAGGGCTAGCAAGATACCATTTTGTTATATCATGTTATGATTATTTTGAGAAAGTGTTGTCATCTGAGTTTTATTATTATGGCTCGCTAGCTGATTATGTTATTGATATGAGTAATTGTGAGACCTACGTGTTATTGTGAGTATGGTTAGTTCGTAATATTTGCTGAAACTTGAATGCTGGCTTTTCATGTTACAACAACAAGAGCAAACAAAGTTTGTAAAAGTTTTTCTTTATCACTTTCAGTTTATTAACTGAATTGCTTGAGGACAAGCAAAGGTTTAAGCTTGGGGGAGTTGATACGTATCCAACGTATCTACTTTTCCAAACACTTTTGCCCTTGTTTTGGACTCTAACTTGCATGATTTGAATGAAACTAACCCGAACTGACGTTGTTTTCAGCAGAACTGCCATGATGTTGTTTTATGTGTAGAAAAGAAAAGTTCTCGAAATGTCCTGGAAATCCACGGAGGCACTTTTTGGAATTAATATGAATTTTTGGTGAAAGAATTAGTGCCAGGTGGCCCACGGCCTGTCCACGAGACAGGGGGCGCCCCCTCCCCCTAGGGCGCGACCCCCTATCTCGCGGGCCCCCTGGACCTCCTCCGACCTCAACTCCAACTCCATATATTCCGTATCGGGAGAAAAAAATCAGAGAGAAAGTTTCATCACGTTCCGCCAAGCCCTAATCTCTCTCGGGAGGGCTGATCTGGAGTCCGTTCGGGGCTCCGGAGAGGGGGATTCGTCGCCGTCGTCATCATCAACCATCCTCCATCACCAATTTCATGATGCTCACCACCGTGCGTGAGTAATTCCATCGTAGGCTTGCTAGGCGGTGATGGGTTGGATGAGATTTACCATGTAATCAAGTTAGTTTTGTTAGGGTTTGATCCCTAGTATCCACTATGTTCTGAGATTGATGTTGCTATGACTTTGCTATGATTAATGCTTGTCACTAGGGCCCGAGTGCCATGATTTCAGATCTGAACCTATTATGTTTTCATGAATATATGTGTGTTCTTGATCCTATCTTGCAAGTCTATAGTCACCTATTATGTGTTATGATCCGACAACCCCGAAGTGACAATAATCGGGACACTTCTCGATGATGACCGTAGTTTGAGGAGTTCATGTATTCACTATGTGTTAATGCTTTGGTCCGGTTCTCTATTAAAAGGAGGCCTTAATACCCCTTAGTTTCCACTAGGACCCCACTTCCATGGGAGGGTAGGACAAAAGATGTCATACAAGTTCTTTTCCATAAGCACGTATGACTATTTACAGAATACATGCCTACATTACATTGATGAACTAGAGCTAGTTCTATATCACCCTATGTTATAACTATTGCACGAGGAATCGCATCTGGCATAATTATCCATCACTGATCCATTGCCTACGAGCTTTTCGTATATTGTTCTTCGCTTATTTACTTTTCCGTTGCTACTGTTACAACTACTACAAAAACCCAAAAACATTTATCTTTACGTTTTCTACCGTTACCTTTATTATCATACCACTTTTGCTACTAAACACTTTGCTGCAAATACTAAGTTATCCAGGTGTGGTTGAATTGACAACTCAACTGCTAATACTCAAGAATATTCTTTGGCTCCCCTTGTGTCGAATCAATAAATTTGGGTTGAATACTCTACCCTCGAAAGCTGTTGCGATCCCCTATACTTGTGGGTTATCACTTCCTCATAGTTTGTAGGTTCATCATGGTCAATTTAGATGACTTCCAGAACAGTATTATCGTACCACTTTGGTGCGGATCTTACTCTGGAAGACCTACGAGGTTCGGTAGTAACTTGATCTGAAGCTTCATGATCATCATCATTAGCTTCCTCACTAATTGGTGTAGGAATCATGAGAACTGATTCCTGTGATGAACTACTTTCCAATAAGGGAGAAGGTATAGTTACCTCATCAAGTTCTACTTTCCTCCCACTCACTTATTTGGAGAGAAACTCCTTCTCCAGAAAGGATCCATTTTTAGCAACAAAGATTTTGCCTTCGGATCTGTGATAGAAGGTGTACCCAACAGTTTCTTTTGGGTATCCTATGAAGACGCACTTCTCCGATTTGGGTTCGAGCTTCTCAGGTTGAAGCTTTTTCACATAAGCATCACAGCCCCAAACTTTAAGAAACGACAACTTTGGTTTCTTGCCAAACCACCATTCATAAGGCGTCGTCTCAATGGATTTTGATGGTGCCCTATTTAAAGTGAATGCATCCGTCTCTAAAGCATAACCCCAAAACAATAGCGGCAAATCAGTAAGAGACATCATAGATCGCACCATATCCAATAAAGTATGGTTACGACATTCGGACACACCATTTCGCTGTGGTGGTCCAGGTGGCATCAGTTGTGAAACTATCCCATGTTGTTTCAAATGAAGACGAAACTCGTAACTCAAATATTCTCCTCCACGATAAGATCGTAGAAACTTTATTTTCTTGTTACGATGATTTTCCACTTCACTCTGAAATTCTTTGAACTTTTCAAATGTTTCAGACTTATGTTTCATCAAGTAGATATAACCATATCTGCTCAAATCATCTGTGAAGGTAAGAAAATAACGATACCCACCACGAGCTTCAATACTCATTGGACCGCATACATTGGTATGTATTATTTCCAACAAGTTAGTAGCTTGTTCCATTGTTCCGGAGAATGGAGTTTTAGTCCTGTTGCCCATGAGGCATGGTTCGCAAACACCAAGTGATTCCAAAAGTCCATCAGCATGGAGTTTCTTCATGCGCTTTATACCGATATGACCCAAACGGCAGTGCCACAAATAAGTTGCACTATCATTATTAACTTTGCATCTTTTGGCTCCAATAATATGAATATGTGTATCATCACTATCGAGATTCAATAAAAAATAGACCACTCAGCAAGGGTTCATGACCATAAAAGATATTACTCATATAAATAGAACAACCATTATTCTCTGATTTAAATGAATAACCATCTCGCATCAAACAAGATCAAGATATAATGTTCATGCTCAATGCTGGAACCAAATAACAATTATTCGGGTCTAAAACTAATCCCGATGGAATATGTAGAGGTAGCGTGCCGACGGGATCACATCAACCTTGGAACCATTTCCCACGCGCATCGTCACCTCGTCCTTAGCCAATCTTTGCTTAATCCGTAGCCCCTGTTTCGAGTTGCAAATATGAGCAACAGAACCAGTATCAAATACCTAGGCGCTACTGCGAGCATTAATTAAGTATACATCAATAACATGTATATCAAATATACCTTTCACTTTGCCATCCTTCTTATCCGCCAAATACTTGGGGCAGTTGCGCTTCCAATGACCAGTCCCTTTGCTGTAGAAGCACTCAGTTTCAGGTTTAGGTCCAGACTTGGGTTTCTTCTCTTGAGCAGCAACCTTTTTGTTGTTATTCTTGAAGTTTCCCTTCTTCCCTTTACCCTTTTTCTTGAAACTAGTGGTCTTGTTGACCATTAACACTTGATGCTCCTTTGTGATTTCTACCTCCGCAGCCTTTAGCATCGCGAAGAGCTTGGGAATAGTCTTGTTCATCCCTTGCATATTATAGTTCATCATGAAGCCTTTATGGCTTGGTGGCTGTGATTGAAGAACTCTGTCAATGACACTATCAACAGGAAGATCAACTCCCAGCCGAGTCAAGTGGTTATGGTACCCAGACATTCTGAGTATGTGTTCATTGATAGAACTATTCTCCTCCATTTTGCATCTGTAGAACTTGTTGGAGACTTCATATCTCTCAACTAGGGCATTTGCTTGAAATATTAACTTCAACTCCTGGGACATATCATATGCCCCATTACATTCAAAACGTCTTTCAAGTCCTGATTCTAAGCCGTAAAGCATGGCACACTGAACTATCAAGTAGTCATCAACACACGTCTGCCAGGCATTCACAATGTCTACAGTTGCAGGCGCGGGTGGTACACCTAACGGTGCTTCCAGGACGTAATTCTTCTGTGCTACAATGAGGATAATCCTCAAGTTACGGACCCAGTCCGTGTAGTTGTTGTCATCATATTTCAACTTAGCTTTCTCTAGGAACGCATTAAAATTCAAAGGAACGGTAGCACGGGCCATTGATCTACAATAACATAGACATGCAAAATACTATCATGTACTAAGTTCATGATAAATTAAAGTTCAATTAATCATATTACTTAAGAACTCCCACTTAGATAGACATCCCTCTAATCATCTAAGTGATCACGTGATCCAAATCAACTAAACCATGTCTGATCATCACGTGGGATGGAGTAGTTTTCAATGGTGAACATCACTATGTTGATCATATCTACTATATGATTCATGCTCGACCTTTCGGTCTCAGTGTTCTGAGGCCATATCTGCATATGCTAGGCTCGTCAAGTTTAACCCAACTATTCTGCATGTGCAAAACTAGCTTGCACCCATTGTATGTGAACATAGAGCTTATCGCACCCAATCATCACGTGGTGTCTCGGCACGACGAACTGTAGCAATGGTGCATACTCAGGGAGAACACTTGTACCTTGAAATTTAGTAAGGGATCATCTTATAATGCTACCGCCGTACTAAGCAAAATAAGATGCATAAAAGATAAACATCACATGCAATCAAAATATGTGACATGATATGGCCATCATCATCTTGTGCTCATGATCTCCATCACCGAAGCATCGTCATGATCTCCATCATCACCGGCGCGACACCATGATCTCCATCGTAGCATTGTTGTCGTCTCACCCACTATTGTTACTACGACTATCGCTACCGCTTAGTGATAAAGTAAAACAATTACATGGCATTTGCATTGCATACAATAAAGCGACAACCATATGGCTCCTGCCAGTTGCTGATAACTTTGTTACAAAACATGATCATCTCATACAACAATTTCTATCACATCATGCCTTGACCATATCACATCACAACAAGCCCTGCAAAAACAAGTTAGACGTCCTCTACTTTGTTGTTGCAAGTTTTACGTGGCTTCTATAGGATTTGGCAAGAACCGTTCTTACCTACGCATCAAAACCACAATGATTTTTCGTCAAGTGTGTTGTTTTGACCTTCAACAAGGTCCGTGCGCAGCCACACTCAATTCAACTAAAGTTGGAGAAACAGACACTCACTAGCCACCTGTGTGCGAAGCACGTCGGTAGAACCAGTCTCGCGTAAGTGTACGTGTAATGTCGGTCTGAGCCGCTTCATTCAACAGTACCGCCGAATCAAAGTATGACATGCTGGTAAGCAGTATGACTATTATCGCCCACAACTCTTTGTGTTCTACTCGTGCATATAACATCTACGCATAGACCTGGCTCGGATGCCACTGTTGGGGAACGCAGTAATTTCAAAAAAAATCCTACAATCACGCAAGATCTATCTAGGTGATGCATAGCAACAAGAGGGGAGAGTGTTGTCTATGTACCCTCGTAGACCGAAAGTGGAAGCGTTATGACAACGCAGTTGATGTAGTCGTATGTCTTCACAATCCGACTGATCCTAGCACCGAAGGTATGGTACCTCCGCGATCTACACACGTTCAGCTCGGTGACGTCCCATGAACTCTAGATCCAGCTGAGGTCGAGGGAGAGTTTGGTCAGCACGACAGCATGATGACGGTGATGATGAAGTTATCGACACAGGGCTTCGCCTAAGCACTACAACAATATGATCGAGGTGGAAATCTATGGAGGGAGGCACCGCACACGGCTAAACAATCAACTTGTGTCTCTATGGGGTGCCCCCCTCCCCCGTATATAAAGGAGTGGAGGAGGGGGCGGCCGGCCTCATGGGGTGCGCCCCAAGGGGGATTCCTACTCCTACTAGGAGTAGGTTTCCCCCTTTCCTAGTCCAACTAGGAGGGGAAAGGAAGGTAAGAGGGGAAGAAGGAAAGGGGGGGCCGGCCCCCTTTCCCAAATCGGATTGGGCTTGGGGGGCGCGCCCCACCACTTGGTTGCTCCCCCTCTCTTCCACTTAGGCCCATTAAGGCCCATTGACCCCCCGGGGGGCTTCCGGTAACCTCCCGGTACTCCGGAAAAATGCCCGAACCACTCGGAACCTTTCCGGTGTCCAAACATAGCCTTCCAATATATCAATATTTATTTCTCGACCATTTTGAGACTCCTCGTCATGTCTCTGATCACATCCAGGACTCCGAACAACCTTCGGTACATAAAAACACATAACTCGTAATACCGATCTTCATCGAACATTAAGCATGCAGACCATACGGGTTCGAGAACTATGTAGACATGACCGATACTCACTTCCGGTCAATAACCAATAGCGGAACCTGGATGCTCATATTGGTTCCTACATATTCTACGGAGATCTTTATCGGTCAAACCGCATAACAACATACATTGTTCCCTTTATCATCGGTATGTTACTTGCCCGAGATTCAATCATTGGTATCATCATACCTAGTTCAATCTCGTTACTGGCAAGTCCCTTTACGAGTTCCATAATACTTCATCCCGCAACTAACTCATTAGCTACAATGCTTGCAAGGCTTATAGTGATGAGCATTATCGAGAGGGCCTAGAGATACCCCTCCGAAACACAGAGTGACAACTCCTAATCTCGATATATGCCAACCCAACAAACACCTTCGGAGACACCTGTAGAGCACCTTTCTAATCACCCTTTTATGTTGTGATGTTTGGTAGCACACAAAGTGTTCCTCCCGGTATTCGGGAGTTGCATAATCTCATAGTCTGAGGAACTTGTATAAGTCATGAAGAAAGCAGTAGCAATGAAACTGACACGATCATAATGCTAAGCTAACGGATGGGTCATGTCCATCACATTATTCTCCTAATGATGTGATCCTGTTCATCAAATGACAACACATGTCTATGGTTAGGAAACATAACCATCTTTGATTAACGAGCTAGTCAAGTAGAGGCATACTAGGGACTATAAGTTTTGTCTATGTATTCACACATGTACTAAGTTTCCGATTAATACAATTCTAGCATGAATAATAAACATTTATCATGAATTAAGGAAATAAATAATAACTTTATTATTGCCTCTAGGGCATATTTCCTTCACTTGCATCGCACACGGTTAAGCCAGTACGTGCACCATTTTGCTCGGGCTTGTGCAGTTGTGGTGATTTCAAAGCGCACTTGCATCGCACACGGTTAAACCAGTACCTCCACCATATGCTCGCGCTTGTGCAGTCGTGGTGATTTCATAGCGCACTTGCATCGCACACGGTTAAGCCAGTACCTGCACCATTTTTCTCGCGCTTGCGCAGTTGTGGTGATTTCGCAGCGCACTTGCATCACACACGGTTAAACCAGTACCTCCACCATTTGCTCGCGCTTCCACAGTCATGCTGATTTTACAGCGCACTTGCATCACACACGGTTAAGCCAGTACCTGCACCATTTTTCTCACGCTGGTCACCCTATGGGACCTACTCCCTCCTATCATGCACATTTGTTCTTTTAGAAACTATGTGCGATGGCTAGTGTGTCGCCGCCTAGCCTTCAATGAGCACTGACACTGGTAGCGGGAAACCGATGGGAGAAGAGGTGGGAAACCGATGAGAGGAGTGGCGGGAAATGATATCCTGTTTAGAAAACATACAAGAGAAGGAAGCGTGAGCTAGACGACGCATGCGCACAGTGCTTACCCATGCTCTGCATATGCTATCGAAAGGGCTAAGGGTTGTTGTTCGATCTGGGAGCATCCAACGGTGCAGACATATGATCCGTGGTGTTTGGGTTCTGGCTAGTCCGAACGCATGACTCAGGTCGCGGGCGGCATCGGCCACGGTTTGGTAGGCACACGACTTTCGTTTGTCCTTTTTATACACTAATTGAGTTTCCTAGGCATTTAATGTCCATAATTCAAATCTGAACTTCAAATACATGCTCCAGTTCACCAAAATGGCTAGAGAAATTATACATGAAAGTTGGCATGGTGTCACGTCATGAAAGTTGGCATGGTGCCACGTCATGGCACATATATGTCATGGTAAAAACATTGTGCAATTTGGGCCAAGCTTTATTACAAACCTCAAATGAACTCTGAAAAGGTTGAAAGTTGCATGGTATCATCATTTCACCCACATACCATGTTCTAAAAAGTTGAGACGGTTATGGCAAAAACTGGATGCCCTTCATGTGCAGAATGGACAATCTCTTTCGAAGTATTAGGGTTTCGAACGAAAACTCATCTGTTACAAAGGGATTTCACTTTTTTGAACTTATTTGAACTCCAGACTTTTTGTGTGTTCAAAATGCACCATTGAAAGCCACATCATCAATTTTCAACCCTTCCCGACTTCATTTGGTATTTTTGATGCATTTACATATTTGTTTTGAGCTAAATGACCCTGAAATTGAAAAGCACTTCAAATGAACTCTGAAATGGTTGAAAGTTGGCATGTTATATATCATCATTTCACCCGCATTCCGAACCTCTTAAAAACCGGAGCCTCTCTCAACAAGAAGCCTTGTGGTTCTGATAGGGAAACTGTACCGGCGTCCTGGCTCGTCCTCAAACATTTGGAATCTCGGGTTTTAAATCCTCATAAAATCCAAAACTCACCAGAAAGTCCTCAAAGGTGGCATGGTGTCATGTCATGGCACATATATGTCGTGGTAAAAACATTGCCAATTTGGGCCAAGCTTTATTACAAACCTCTTACAAACTGGAGCTTTCTCTCAACAAGAAGCCTTGTGGTTCTGATAGGGATACATGTTCCCCTTTTTGTCGAAATGTAATCATGGCCTCTTTTTGCCTTGTATTTTCTTCTACGGGCAACATGGAACTACATGATATCCATGCTGAAATTTAAACTTATTCAGGGTTCGTTTGGCCTTTTTATATATATACACTAATTGAGTTTCCTAGGCATTTGATGTCCATAATTCAAATCTGAACTACAAATACATGCTCAAGTTCACCAAAATGGCTAGAAAAATTGTACATGCATGTGTCCATGGGTGCATGTTTAATTAGGTCCCATGCCAGGAATGTGAACGAATTACAACTGTATCGGTGTCCTGGCTCGTCCTCAAACATTTTGAATCTCGGGTTTTAAATCCCCATAAAATCCAAAACTCACTAGAAAGTCATCAAAGGTGGCATGGTGTCACGTCATGGCACATATATGTCGTGGTAAAAACATTGCCAATTTGGGCCAAGCTTTATTGCAAACCTCTTACAAACCGGAGCTTCTCTCAAGGAAGCCTGATGTTCCGATAGGGAAACGTGTTCCCCTTGTGGGGAAACGTAGTCACTCCATCTTTTCGCCTTATATTGTCTTCTAGGGCAACATGGAACGACATGATATCCATGCTGAAATTTAAACTTATTCAGGGTTCGTTTGGCTTTTTTATACACTAATTAAGTTTCCTAGGCATTTAATGTCCATAATTCAAATCTGAAGTACAAATACATGCTCTGGTTCACCAAAATGGCTAGAAAAGGTATACATGCATGCGCCCTTGGGTGCATGTTTAGGTCCCATGCGAGGAATGGGAACGAATTACACCTTACCGGCATCTTGGCTCGTCCTCAAACATTTGGAATCTCGGTTTTAAATCCCCATAAATCCAAAACTCACCAGAAAGTCATTAAAGCTGGCATAGTGTCACGTCATGGCACATATATGTCATGGTAAAAACATTGCCAATTTTGGCGAAGCTTTATTACAAACCTCTTACAAACCGGAGGCTGTCGCAAGAACCCTCGTGGTTTCGATAGAGAAATGTGTCCCCTTGTGGGCCAAACGATAATCGCTCCCTTTCCTAGCCTCGTATTTTTTTCTACACACAACACGTACGGAACAACAGGAGATTCGCGCTGAACTTTGAAATTATCCATGGTTCGTTTGACCCTTTTTATTCATTAATTGAGTTTTCTAGGCATTTAATGTCCATAATTCAAATCCGAACTACAAATACATGCTCCAGTGCACCAAAATGGCTAGAAAAAACGTACATGTGTCCTTGGGGTGCATGTTTAGGGTTCGTATGGCCATTGTATATATTACTAATTAAGTTTTCTACACATTAAATGTAGTCCATAATTCAAATTTGAACTACAAGCACAAAATGGGTGGGAAATTGTACATGTGTCATTGGGTTCATGTTTAGGTCTCATTTAAGGAATGAGAATGAATTACAAACTTGTCGTCATCCTGAAACATTGAGAATCTCGGTTTTTAAATCCTAGTAAATTTAAAAGTCACCCAAAAAACATGAAACTTGGTCTGGTTTCATGACATGGCACATATATGCCATGGTAAAAAAATCATCCAGTTTGAGAAGAGGCGCACACATTAGTAGCCAACGAAGTCCTTTTTAAAATAATAAGCTGACACGCTAATATCGCAAACGGTTGTATCATATGAACCGTGCCAATATTTAACCATACTTAGTGGCGTGCGCGCAGCTGTTTGATTAGACGGGACGAGCATGAGAAGTCCGGCATGCAAGCTCGACGGGACGTGTGCGAGCAGTCCGCCGTGCAGGCTCGACGGGACGCGTGCATCCTGTCCACCTCGTAGGCTCGACGGGACACATGTGAGCAGCAAGGCCGCCCATGCTCACCGGGAAGCAAGCTCTTTGACCTCCATGCACCAGCCGCAGCCCGCCTCGCTCAAAACTTCACCATTAATGGGTTAATTAAAGCGCCTGGACGGAGATTTTTTTAGGGGTGGACGGAGGGTGTTTGGTTGTGATCTGATGGCAGCATTTTCTTTGTTCATGTTTTCAACTCATATTCCGGCCTAATTTAAATTGCCACATAGGGCAACGGATAATAGGACGACAAATAAAATGGCAACGGATAGTATGACGACAAATTTACAATGGTGCAGATAATAATTGTCTTACATATTCCGGATAGTTTTAAATGCCACATGCGGCAAAGTTCAGAAGACACTGGGCCAAGAGAAGAAGGAAATCATTGACAACGATCTACTCCCTCCATTCCGATTTACTTGTTGTGGTTTTAGTTCAAATTTGAACTAAAACCACGACGAGTAAATCGGAACGGAGGGAGTAGATCGCTACTGTATCTACTCTTCGATGGATCGCCGGGCGATGACATCCTCCAGCTTCATCCTCAATTCGTCACGGCTTTGCTTGAAAGTAGCCACAGATTCCTCCACCTCCTGCTCGCGCTCGATCTGGATCTTCCTCAAGTCACCCAATAGTTCCTCGACGACCGCTGTTAGTGTCATCCCCGAGACACTGCTCTGCTCATGCAACATCTTCCAGCCGGAGGCCTCCTCCTCCTTCTTGATGAGTGCCTTGAGGAGCTTCGCATTGTCACCCATGAGTTGCTCGACGAGGCCGGTCGCCTTGTCAACTGCGGCATCGCTGATCTCGAGCAGCTTTCATCAAGCCGTCGACCATCTCCTTCTACTTAATAAGGCCAGCGAGAATGTCGTCATCGCCGGCCAAGGACTTCAACAACGCCAGCTCGTTGTGATCGCCGACACGGAGAGCGCGCTTGTGACAGCCCTCGCGTGCCTGTGAGAGCTCGTTCGAGGGCTCCACGGCGCGCCGGGACATCTCTGCTATGGCTGCGGCTGCCGCTTCGCGGCGGGACCTCTCTAGTGCTTCAGCGGCCTTGGTCTTTGCTGCCTGGTTATATGCCCACCTGAAACTCCTCCTACCGGTCATGGCGGAACGACTTGATAGGAAAGACCAGTTTTGTAGGTGATGAGGAGAGGAAATGTGACGTAATTTTCGAGTGGGTAGCTTTTATAGGCCGGTGCTAAGTGTGAACACATATAAGTTTGATTTGTGTGAATAGATTTGCAATTACTTATTGCGTTGTAATCTGCAATGTGAGGAGAAACAAAGTCAAAATTTATTGATGGTTCTAGGCCCACAAAGCCCCATTTTTGTTGTTCTATCTCATCATAAACAGTTCTTTTGTATCAACTATATGCCACGCATCGGAAGCCCGAAACATGGGCCCCTGTTCTTGGATGTACGTGTACGTGTCTTCCCACTATCACACACGAACTTACTATAGTAATCGTCTGTGTTATAATTTCTCATCCCAAACAGTTCATCCGAGTGTGCTGTTTGCTGCATATCACACACATCTGGTTTACACGAATCGTTTGTGTTCTTTGGGCTGATCGCGAATGTCGCATATCACACACATCTTGTTAAGATGAACTGTTTTCGTTCTCTTGCCTAATCGAAAACAGTTTGTCCGAGTGAACCGTATGCCGTATATCACACACACCTTGATCTGGCTAACCATTTCTGTTGCATTCCCTAATAGCACACAATTCATCGGAGGGAACTGTATGTCGTATATCGCACATACATTGATATGGCTGTCTGTTTCTGTTGTTCTTCCTCATCACAAACAGTTCGGCTGAATCAACTGTATGCCTTGCATTGCACACACAACTAAAATCTGAACCGTGTTTGATGCAGTGGTCATCGCAAATGTTTTGGACATTTTTGACGGTTCTCTGACACCACCGTTTGCGATTATTGCATCGCACACAGTTTATCGAAGGGTCTCTGATCGTAGTGTCGCGTTAGCAGCATCCTGCAGTAGTGACCGTTCGTTATAGATATCCTATTCCATGCCGCGATGACATGCTAGACGAACTTAGTGGAGCCACCATTTTCTCTAAAATTGACCTTAAAAGTGGATATTACCAGATCCGCATCCAAGAAGGAGACGAATAGAAAACCACATTTAAGACCAAATTTGGCTTATATGAATGGCTTGTTATGCCAATGGACTTATCTGAAGCACATGGTACATTCATGCGCGTCATGCATTTTGTTCTTCGCCCCTACATTACCGTATTTGTTGTGGTCTATTTTGATGATATTCTTGTCTTTAGCAAATCTTTAAAAGATCATGTCACCCATCTTCGATCTGTGTTGCAAACTCTTCAAAAAGAGCGCCTTTATGTTAACATGGAGAAATGCAAATTTGGTGTGGACAAGCTTGTTTTCTTAGGTTTTGTTGTGTCTTCTAAGGGTGTTCATGTAGATCAATCTAAAATTGATGCTATTAAAACTTGGCCACAATCAACCAACTTGCAACAAGTGTGAAGTTTCCTTGGGTTAGCCGGATTTTATCGTCGTTTTGTGAAGGATTTTAGCACCATTTCTTCTCCGTTGCATACCTTGCGTAATAAGAATAAACCTTTTGTTTGGGGACCATTCCATGATACCGCTTTTAATGAGCTTAAGAATTTGCTTACACACGCTCCCGTGCTCTCTTTGCCAAATTTTGATAAAACTTTTGAAGTTCATTGCGATGCTAGCGGTAGTGGCATAGGAGGTGTGTTAATGCAAGAGAAGCGCCCTATTGCTTACTTTAGTGAAAAACTTTCCGGAGTGCAACTCAACTATCCGATCTATGACAAGGCATTATATGCTTTAGTGTGAGTTTTGCATGAATGGGAACATTATCTCCGTCCCCATGATTTTTTCATTCATACCGACCATGAAACTCTCAAGTATCTTAAGGGTCACATTAAGTTGAACAAGCATCATTCTAAGTGGAGTGAATTTATCGAATCTTTTCCTTATATCATCAAGTACATTAAGGATAAGAAAACATTGTAGCGGATGCGCTTTCCCGCAAATGCATGCTTGTAACTAAACTTGAATTGAATGTTATTGGCTTTGAGCACATAAAAGACTTGTATGCGCATGACCCTACTTCTGCTAGTCCTTATGCCAAATGTTTGACGTATACATCTTGGGAACGCTATTACATCAAAGATGATTATCTTATGAGAGCTAACAAACTATGTATTCCCGAGTCTTCTCTTCATTTGTTACTTTTGCAAGAATCTCATGGAGGATGACTTATGGGTCAGTTTGGACGCAACAAGACATTCGCTACGCTCTCCAAGAACTACTATTGGCCCAAGATGTTCCCTGACGTTTCTCGTTAAACTAACCGATGCTCGAAATGTCACAAAGCTAAGTCTAAAGCTCACTCCCATGGTCTCTATATGCCACTTCCTATTCCGTATCACCCATGGGAAGATATTAGTATGGACTTTGTGCTTGGTGCCTCGAGCTAGAAATGGCAAAGATTTCGTGTTTGTTGTTGTGGACCGATTCTCTAAAATGGCTCATTTCATCCCATGTAACAAGATAGATGATGCTTCACATGTTGCAAATCTTTTTTTAGGGAAATCTTGCGTCTACATGGAGTGCCAAAGACGATTGCCTCGGACCGCGACGTCAAGTTCTTAAGCTACTTTTGGCAGACCCTATGCGCCAAGCTTGGAATCAAGCTCTTATTCTCTTCTTCATACCACCCACAAACCGACATGCAAACGGAGGTCACGAACTGGATACCATGTACTCTACTCCACATGTTGATCAAGAAGAACATCAAGGAGTGGGAAGAGTGCTTACCCATCGTCGAGTACGCCTACAACCGCGCAAGACACTCTACTACCGGCAAGTCCCCCTTCGAGGTCGTCCATGGATTCAACTCGTTGTCCCCATTGTACATTCTACCTCCACCACTACAAGAGCACATCAACATGGATGCAAGTGCACAAGTGAGCTACCTCAAGAAGATGCATGAAGATACAAGGCACACCATCGAGCGCCAAGTACAACGACTCACGACCAAGCTCAACATCAACAAGCAACCCATGATATTCAACATTAGTGATCTTATATGGCTACACCTTTGCAAGGAATGCTTCCCCAACGAATGCAAGTTAAAGCTACAACCACGAGCCGATAGACCCTTCAAGGTGATCGAGCGCTACAACAACAATGCATACAAGATTGACTTACCGCGCGACAAGTACTCCATGAGCGACATCTTCAATGTCAAGGATCTATTTCCCTACCATGGTGATGAGAATTTTGATCCGAGGTCGGGTCCTTCCCAGGGGGGGGGAGATGATGCAGAGCATCCCACGATCATCAACATGGACATATCTACATCTCCCATGGCACCACTTGGACCTATGACAAGAGCTTGAGCAAAGGCTATCGAAGATAAGGTGAACCCACTCCTCCCCGAACTACCACTTTCTCCATATGAGACATGGCTACTACCTCAAGTGGAAACCCTATGCATGATCAGGTACTTAGAGGATATCCATGGAGCACCTTCATCCAATGGATAAGACGGCAAGGACACCAAGTACATGGACCAAGAGAGGAAGCTCCCTGAACTTGACAGCCACCGGACGACCGGTCCCCGTAGGACGTCCGACGCCCGGAGCGTCTACTGGTCAGCCCAAGTTCCAGACAGCAAAGACTCCAGCGGCCGGACGACCGACAAGCACTACTAGGGAAAACCTTATACACAGAATCTTACCAGCAGCGATCTTCAAAATACAACACTACTGCTATTTAGCAGCAGCGCGTGCCAGAAAAATGCGCTGCTGAAAGAAAAATAGCAGTAGCACGTCCCCTCCAAACCATGCTACCGCTCTAATTGCCATGACCTCGCCGTCCAGCTAGTTATAGCTGTAGCGCCCTATACCGAACCGCACTACTGCTATAGATGTTAGCAGCAGCGCACTTCTATAAAACTCGCTACTGCTAAGTTCAGCCCACAAGTTTAGTCCCACCTCGCTCCGCGAACAGGGTGTTTACCACCTTAAATATGTTACTTCTCAAACTATCACAACCACTTGGTCTTCACTAAACTCTATGTGTAGAATTTGTGGCCGCAATATGAGTCTTCTCTGGTTCCTACCGGAGAGGACTCATATTGACAATTCAGATTGTACACAAAAAGATCATTGATGGCCAATGTATTTTTGCATTGACAGACAATGTATTTTTGCATGTTTACACTTAGCAGTAGCACTTTTAGTAGCAAAGCGCTACTGCTATTCCAACTTAGCAGTAGCGTTCATCCACGCACAGCGCTACTGCTATTCTCCTTAGCTGTAGCGCATTTTCGTACCCACGCTACTACTAACCCTACCTTATCCCCACGCGTCCGACCCTCTCTCTCACTCACTCTTCCCCTCTCACTCACTCTCGCCCACGCTGACAACCGTCATCATCCGTCGCCACCGCCGCCGTCGTCCGTCCGCCACCGAGGTACTCCCTCCTTTCGTCCTTCCTCCTCCCACCGCGCCCTCCTCCCTAATCCTCCCACTGTGCCCTCCTCCCTCCTCCTCCCATCGCGCCCTCCTCCCTCCGCCTGCAGTCACCCCCTCCTCCCTCCTCCGCT